>NC_073302.1:94630233-94955233 GCF_027595985.1 Sorex araneus | reverse complement strand
TATCCCAAGTACAGAAAAATATATATACATACCTCTCAGAGAGACCGGCAAGCTACCGAGAGTATCGTGCCCGCACAGCAGAGCCTGGCAAGCTACCCATGGCATATTTGATATGCCAAAAACAGTAACAACAAGTCTTACAATGGAGATATTCTGGTGCCCACTCGAGCAAATCAATGAACAACGGGATGACAGTGATACAGTGACAGTGACAGTGATGATATATATACATATATGCCACGGGGAGCTTTCCAGGCTCTTCCGTGAGGGCAGGATACTCTCGGTAGCTTGCCGGGCTCATATATTTCCCTTTATGAATGTACATGGGCTGGAGTGATAGCACAGCGAGCAGGGCATTTGCCTTGCACACAGCCAACCTGGCTTCAATTCCTCCGCCCCTCTCGGAGAGCTACCTGCATGGCAGAGCCTGGCAAGCTCCCCATGGCGTATTCGATATGCCAAAAACAGTAACAAGTCTCACTACAGAGACGTTACTGGTGCCCGCTCGAGCAAATTGATGAGCAAGGGAAAAACAGTGATACAGTGATACAGTGATGAATGTACATATAGACATCTATATAAATGTATATATATGAATATATATATACACAGACAGCGAAATGCTATGTAGCTCTAAAAATGAGCAAAATCATGCAATTTACCCCGGTATGGATGAAACTGAGAATATCGTGCTGAGTAAAGACAGTCAGAAGGAAAGGGATGGGTACAGAATGATATCCCTCATATGTTGGGCTCATACACCACAAGGCAGCAACAAAGGCAACACAATGGGAGAACTGACACACAAAATTGAGTTGGTGGGGGAGTTAAAAGGAAAAGGTGTTAGGGTCCTTGGGGGTAGGGAGGTGGCTGCATTGGTGATGTGTGTAGCATTTGAAATTATGTACAAGGGAAACCATTATCAACAATATTGTTACTCCCAAAACCTCATTTTGTTTTTTGGTTTTTTTTTTTTTTGTCTTTTGGGTCACACCCAGCAATGCTCAGGGGTTACTCCTGGCTTTGCACTCAGGAATTGCTCCTGGCAGTGCTTGGGAGACCATATGGGATGCCGGGGATCGAACCCGGGTCGGCTGCGTGCAAGGCAAACGCCCTACCCGCTGTGCTATCGCTCCGACCCCCCAAAACCTCATTTTTTAAAAAAAGTTAAAATAAGTAAATAAAATAAAGTAGTCACAGCTTAAATGTGTTGATAATCTCTGGTCATTGTAGCCACAACCACAGGAAAAGGAGAAGAAGGAAAATAAAGTTTTGGTCTGTTTTGCTGTTTTCTTTTGTTTGGCGGGGGCTTGGGGGAGGAGGAGAGGAGTGCTTCCAACAGGCAGTGAGCAGGAATTACTGCTGGTTCTGCGATAATGGGTCACTCCTTAACAGTGCTCAGGGGCCATAAGTGAAGCCAGGATAAAACCTGGCTTGACCATGTGCAAGGGAAACACTTGCCTTAACCCCTGTACTGTCCAACCAAAATGGTTTAGAACTAACTTAATCCGCTAAGTGGACTTATTATCATAGAGAAAACAGTCCTTAAAGCTCTGTCGACAGCACTAAAGACCTCTTCTTCCCTTTTGCTACAAGGAGAGCACTGTCCACCTGGGAGATTTACTTCCTGCTTTTAAGAGACAGGTGTTCAGAACAGCATTTCTCAACAGGGGACTGACTGTGAGCCCCTAAGTATTGCAAGGAGGCACACAGAATGAGACCAGAGAGAAATCAGCAGGACATGGAGGCGGAGAAAGGAATTAAGGAAATAAAAGTCATGTTCAGGAAAAAAAGTTGAGAAACATTGGCTCAGAGGATCATTCCTCCGTTTTTGTTTCCCAAGGAAACCTAACTCAAATAGTAAACATGCTACTTTGCTGCATCTTAGGGCAGGCCGCCCTGAGACCTGACAAACAGTAAGATGAAAAAGATCCCTTTAGGATTCATTTATTCACTCTTGGGATACCGTGAAAAGCTAGCCATTGGACATCCATGTATCCAGGAGACAGCTAGACATGCCACCTGTTTGTTGGGGTTATTATTATTATTATTATTATTATTATTATTATTAAAGAGTCATGACTTGCAAAGCTACTGATAGTTGCATTTTAGGCTTCTTACAATAACTCAGCACCAATCCGTCCATCAGTGTCAGCTTCCCTCCCCCGGTTTTCCCAGATTCCCTCCCCACCCCAACCCCAACTCTACCAGCCTGTCACCCTGACAGGCACATTATGAAGTGTCGGTTTTTGCTGCTCAGCTCTCAAGTTCTCAGTTCTGTTGAATCCGTGTTTTGGATATATGACTATACCCCTCTCTCATACCACTGACATAGCTGAGGCTCTGATTCCTCCTAACCCATTTCTTCTTGTTCTCTTCCTCCCCCTCACACCCAATTTCTTTCCATCTCCATCTCCTTTCCTCTCTAAACACTGGGTTCAGGGGTATTTTAGGCACCCCCTTTACTACAACAAAGTTCCTCATCCAGTATTCTATATTCCACGGATGAGTGAGATCATCCTGTGTCTGTCTTTCTTCTTCGGGCTTGAAGAGTGCCGTCTGTTTAGAGATAACAGTAGAAGCTATCGGAATGGATGAAGCCATAATAGTAGAACACTGCTCAGCTTTGCAAGACTTTCCTAAAAGCCTGGCAAACCAGTGGAGACTTTCACTCACTCATTGATCCATTTCTATGCTTTCATTTAGCAGTTATTGCATAAATGTTTTGTGATAATGTCAAACTAGATAAAAAAACTCAATTTTTTTAATATACAGTCTTTGGCCCAAATAATGATCCTTAAGCATAAGAGCAATGAACTACTTACTACTTTTTTAGTTTTTATGAAATTTGCATCTGGTTTTTTATTCACATCTGGTTTTACACTAAGACATAATTTATTTAATCTTTATAATAAAAGGATGAATTATGCTATATTATTTATCCCATTTCATGTGAAGTTCTGAATTAAAATTCAGAAATGTTGTCCATTGATCTAAAATTACCAATGGTTTATTATCAAGTTCGGCAAGCTACTGAGATCACCACCACGGCAGAGCCTGGCAAGCTACCCATGGCGTATTCAATATGCCAAAAACAGTAACAAGTCTCACAATGGAGACGTTACTAGTGGGCACTCGAGCAAATCGATCAGCAACAGGATGACAGTGATACAGTGATACAGTGATATTATCAAGTATCTAGACCATCACATTCAAAACCTGTGCCAAAACCTTTGACTATTAACAATCAAGTGAAATGTGCATTTTGTACTTTTAAGTAAGAATCCGGACGCTAAAATTTTCAGATGTTTTAAGTAGCACCTTATGCTGAAATCATGGAACAACAATTACATAAATATTTGTGCAGTCAGCAGACAGCAGAAGGGTAAGCATGACAGGGGTACTACACACTACAAATACTCCAAGAAACTGCAGTCTACTCTAATAGGCAAGAATTATATTTTTAGAAAAGGACCGTGTAGGAGAGAGGGATGTAGAGAGTAAATTCAAAGGGAAGGAAGAGAGTGAGAAGGACAGTTTGGCAATTGTGTGTGGGGTCCAAATTGGGCTGTGGTCTCTGCAGGTGGTTACCAAAGGTCTTTGGAAGAAAAAGAATGAAATGTGAGCTGTCCTTTGTGGAGCTGTTGCAATAAACAACCAATGATATTGGATAACACAATGGGATTAAAAATGGATGACAGGTGCAAGTGAGATGTTCTCTCTAGGAGTTTAATAGAGTAAGTGCCCTGAAACATTTCCAGGCTTAGAGAGTGGCACTTCAGAACTCTGTTGCCATTTTAAAATCCCCTAAATTATAACAATAAAAACTCCAGATATAGTAGCTGATTTCCTGTATTTAACTCATTGCTATAACTGCACCTCAGCAGAGCAGAATTTTGTGAGAATGAGAATAAGAATAAGGACACTCTGACAAGGAAAATGTAGAGAGAAATTCTCAGGAGTTTGCTCCCCAGGGACAACTAAGACTATGGACTCCAGCACGAAAAAAGCCAAGATGAGGTCAGAGGCAAACAAGTCATGGTAGAACCTTGACATGAGATCCTTATCCCTGACCACTGGGATAGTAGGAACCCAAAGACTGCTTGGAATCCTTGGTGCCTCTGGGTGACCTTGGAAGGTCATCTAATCTTCCTAAGATAGCTGATATATAAACACCAGTTTAGTGCATGACATATGACTAACACTTAATCAATATCTATAAAACATACAGACATGGAAGCTTAGGTTTGCTCACCTGTAATAGGGTAAACAATCTCAACCCTGCCTACCTGGCAGGGCAGTGAGTGGATCAAGTGAGATTTTGTTTGCAATCACTCTCCCTACTTAGTCTAAGGGGCAACATAAAATTTCCATGGGTCTTTTTCACCCTCCAAGGTACCCTTTCCAAACATAGATAAATGTATTTAAAGTCTTGCTGCATTGGAGTTAGAGAGATAGTGCAGGGGGTAGAGTACTTGCCTTGCACACAGTCAACAGTTCAATCCTTGGCACCATATGGTCCCCCAAACCCACCAGGAGTGGTTCCTGAGTACAGAGCCAGGAGTAAGGCCTGAGCACCACCGGTGTGGCTCCCCAAGAAAAGACTTTCTTTGTCTATTTGTACCAAACAACAGTACCAACCCTTGTGTGCTTTTATCCTGGAAATATAAGGTGGAGGTAAGAAGTGCCAGAGAACTGTGGGTATTAGATCAAACTCTTCCCCTCACCCAACCAGCCAGTCTCTATGGAAGGCACTTTTCTTCTTTCTCTCTCCCTTTGGACATATGGTTTGCAATACAGGTATAGAGAGGTTATCATGTTTGTTCTATTACCTATTATCAGCACGCAGTTCTTATTCGGAGTGATCATTTCCAACTATCATTGTCATAGTGGTCCCTTCCTGATCCCAACTGCCTTCTCCTCTAGGAACTGAGGCAGGCTTCCAACCGTGGACCAATTTTCCTGGCCCTTGTCTCTACTGTTCTTGGGTATTTGTTTCATACAATGATTTTTTTAATATCCCACAAATGAGTGTGATTATTCTCTGTCTGTCCCTCTCCTTTTGATTTTTTTCACTCAGCATGATTGTTGGGGATGGACTGAGCTACCAGGGCGAGCCCATGTAGACTGTACTACAGACAGGAACATTTTCCCCCTTCAAGCTGCCTTCAGAAAATAATTTCAGTATATTGAAAGAGGCAGTTTTTCCTTTTCTCACAAAAACCTGGCTGGTCTTTGACATGCAGATCTCAGGTGCTAGCCAGGCCTGATTTTTGACAGTGTAGATTCCAGGCTCTGGCCCAGCCTAGTCTTTTGGATGTAGATTTCAGGTGCTGCCTAGTTTGTAATTGACATGTAGATTTCCTGTGGCAGCCCAGTCTTGTCTTTGGGATGTAAATCCAAGTGATTTTAGCCCAAGAAAGTTTTCAGTTTTAGTTTTGTATCTTCTTTCCAGAGGCCTAGATTACTGGCCTGAAGATACAAGGAAATAATGCTGCCTCAATGTTCTTCCTGTAATATTTTTTGATGTCTTTGGTGACGTCACTGTATTGCACCCTTTAGAGGTACCGTGATCAATAAAAGGAGATCTACAAGGCCCTCGGCCTTTGCCAAGAGCCAGAATGAGCCTTGGACCTCCATGAGACATATTTCTTCCTCGTTCCTTATCTCAGTGCCTCCGACCGCATGAACGTTCACGCAACACATGATACTCTCCATGTCCATCCACTTAAGCGACAATTTCATGACTTCATTTTTTCTGGTGGTTGCCTGGTATTCCATTGTGTACGTAGATGTACCATAGTTTCTTTAACCAATTGTTTGTTTGGGGATACGTGGGTTGTCTCCAGATTTTAGCTATTGTGAATAGTGCTGCAATGAATATAGAAGTGCAGATGGCATTTCTGCTGTGATTTTGGGCCCCCCAGGATATATTCCCTAAAAGTAGTATTACTGCATCATATGGAAGCTCAATATCTAGTTTTTTGAGGAATATCCATAAGGTTTTCAAAAGCGATGGACCAGTCAGCATTCCCACCAACAATGAATAAGATTTCCTTTCTCCCCACATCCACACCAGCTTTGGTTGTTCTTGTTCTTTTTGATGTGTGCCGGTCTCTGTGGAGTGAGTCGACTTGTCATTGTTATTTTGATTTTCATCTTCCTTTAATAATTTTTATTAATATTAATAATTTTATTAATTAATTTGATTTTATTTAATTTTAATGATTTTATTGATTTATTAATTTAATTAATTTTAATAATACTCATCTCCCATTAATATTTAATGATGTAGAGTATTTTTCTTTTTCTTTTTTTAATTGTTATTCTCTTTCAGTTGAGTACCTTGTATTTATTTATTTATTTATTTATTTATATTGAATCAGTAAGATTCACAGTTACAAAGTTGTTCATGATTGGGGTTGAGTCATATAATGTTCCAACATCCATTCCTTCACCAGTGTATATTTTCCATATCCACTGTCCCCAGTTTCCCTCCTTCCCTGCCCCCTCCCCCACCACCACAAGGCCTCTATGGCAGGCACTTTTCTTCTTCTGAGAGCATTTTGTCACGTACCTTTTGGTCATTTGTATTTCTTTTTTGAGAAAGTTTCTATTCATTTTTTCTCCCCAGTTTTTAATGGAGTTGGATGTTTTTTCTTGAAAAGTTCTACCAGTGCCTTACATATCTTGGATGTTAATCTCTCATCTAATGGTTATTGGGTAAATAATTTTTCCCATTTTGTGGGTTGTCTCTGTATCTTGGTCACGATTCCATTAGGGGTGCAGAAGCTTCTTAGTTTAATATAGTCCCATTTGTTTATCTTTGCTTCCACTTGTTTGGTCAATGGTTATCTTTGGGGTTTTTTGCTTGTTTGTTTTAATTTTTTTTATTTTATAAAGTTGTTCACAATATTTGATTACAGTTAATATTCAGACACCAATCCCACCACCATTACACCTTCCCACCACCCAATTTGGGATTTTTCCATCCCAAGCCCCAATCCCTGTCCCAAAGCAAAACCAAAATAATATATTTTTTATTGTCTGTTATGGAAAACCATCTTATGATGTGCATACTCCAGGAATAGGCTCACTCGTATGTGAGACTCAAGCTGAGCGTGTGGGGAATGGCCTTTAGCATGGCAGTGGTTGGGTTCTGGAGGTTTTTGGCTGCCTGGGCTGGGTCCCTTGGAGTGGGGAGGGGTCTCACCCAGTCCCCTCTGGAGTGCCCTGAGTGAAAACAGCCTGGCGCGGAAGTCCAGTGGGATGGCTATGGGGGGCTTCATGTTGCTCCCTTCTGGGAGAAAAAGCCATGCGGTCTGAATGGTGACCGATGAGGAGAATATCTGGTGCTGGCAGGAGGTGAATTATGGGCATGACCCCTGGGTCACCAGAGACCGGGGAAAAGGGAAGAGGATCTCTGCTCCTGGTCCCATTGAGCCCAGAGTCAAAGGTCACAAAGTTCTGCGTTACCTGGGTTTTGTCGAACTTCACTCATGCGTGAGGCTCAGCCTGAGGGTGTGGGAAGTGGCCTGCAGTGTGGCAACGCTTGGGTTCTGGAGGTTTTCAGCTGCCGAGATGGGTCCCTTGGGGCAGGGAGGGCTGGGTTCTCACCTGCTCCCCTCTGGGGTGAGAATGAAGAGAGGTGCAAAGAGTGGTTCATCTTTGAAAATGCCTTTAGCTTCAATGTCATGGAGGGTTCTGCCTATGTTTTCTTCCATGTACCTTGTGGATTCAGGTCTGATTTTGAGGTCTTTCACTTATTTAGATAACGGCTGCTCCTCCCATACAGGAGTATAAAATGAGGCCCCCATAGCCATGCCACCGGACTCCGCGCCAGGCTGTTTTCACTCGGGGCGCCCCAGAGGGGGCAGGCAAGAACCCTCACTGCCCCAAGGGACCCAGCCTCAGCAGCCAACCTCCACTACCTAACCACCACCATGCTCCAAGCCACTTTCCGGACACATTATAAAACATTTCTTACCCATTTTCGATAATTACCACACCATATTTGATGGAGTTCAGACAGTAGGCAACAAATCATAGAGTAATAAATATATATGTATATGTTTATATATATATATGCATATATACATCACTGTATCACTGCATCCATGAGACTGTCAGCCCATAAACACTTGTTTGGCATACAGAATGAAAGCTCATTCACCCACTAGAGTTAGAATAAAATGGTACAACTACTTTAGTGAGGAAACTGCTCATATTAACTGAGATCAAGGTGTAAGGCTAGGGAAATTCATGCCAAATGTTCATGAGGAGGGAGTAACAAGAATGCTAAGAATTATGTCTAGTAATGAAAATTTAGTTAGCAACTTAAGCAGAGACAAAACTTAGATTACAATGAAAATGAAAGTGTTAAACCTACAATTCCAATTAACGTTCTTTGGCATATTTTTCTTCTTTTTTTTATTGAATCCCCATGAAAAAAGTTACAAAGCTTTCAGGTTTAAATCTCAGTCATACAATGATCAAACCCCCATCCCTTCACCAGTGCACATGTTACACCACCAAGAACCCCAGTATACGCCCCATCCCACTCACCCTTCAACCTGTGTGGCTAATGATCTTCACTTTACTCTCTATATACTTTGATTATATTCAATATTTCAACAGAAAGCTCACCATTATTATTTGGAATTTTCCCCCAATAATCAAACCTGCTGAAAAGGCATCATTTGATAATTTGTTTTCCATTGCTGAGAATGAAGAGTATATGAGTCGTGGCCATGTAGTTTTGGATTTCTGGTATTTTAGTAATTAAATCCAGAGAAATTTTTGCCAGAAGTTGCTTCACTGCAAGCTCATACCTCTGGTGAGTGGGCTCCACGCAGCCACTGATGCCGCCACCACCCCCTCTGAAAGGGAAGGTCGAGAGAGAAAAACCTTTGCCCTCCAGGGGCGACATGGGGTCACAGCTCAGTTCACAGTCTAGAGGCATTTCTGTAAGAAGCCGCTGGGTGCCAAAAGTAGTTAGTAGGCCTCCGGGATCATGGTCTTTTTGGAGCAGAGGAGCCGTTCGTGTGTGGCTGCTCTGGGTCTCGTCTGGGTAAAGAGCGTGCCGGTAATGCCCCCCATCCCGAGATCTCCCTCACGCCAGTCACTGCAAGCTCATACCTCCAGTTAGTGGGCTCTATAAGATGGTGGTCGCCGCGCAGCCACCGCCACTGCCACTGCAGAAAGGAAAGGCTGAGAGAGAAAACCTTTCCCCTCCCGCGGCAGCATGGGGTCACAGCTCAGTTCACAGTCTAAGCTGCTGGGTGCCAAAAGTAGTAGTTAATAGACCTCCATGATCATGATATTTTGGGAGCAGAGGAGCCGTTTTGTGTGCGACCACTCCGGGTCTCATCTGGGCGGAGAGCACCTCGGCATACTTTTGTGTGTGTATGTTTCAATTTTGTAAGCTGAAAATGATCTGGATAATGGCTGGACAACAATAAATACTGGATGCACAACAGTAAACTGTGAACAGTTAACATGGTAAATTTTATGTTACATATATTTTTACCATCACTGAAGAAAATTAAATTTTAAAAGGCTACCTATTAAAAGACCCTATACTGCAACGAGCACAAAGCTTGAGATATAACTTCAAAGGCAGAGCAAATTCTTCGCATATGATGCCCCAAATTCTATTCCCAGCAACAGTAAAAAAATCAAAAATAAAAAATCTTTTTGATATATACTTTTAAGTACAAACATAGTCAAATAAGAAGATGTTTGGGTGAAAGAAGCACGGAGAAATGGGGAGTGCAGCCTCGTCAGGTGAAGAGGAAGGGTGTGCTGTATATACTAGTAGTTCTCACACTTCTTAAGCTGCAGTGCGCGAAGCTACTAGGCATGAGGCAGGCCCTCAGCGCCCACCTCCTGGTCAGCCTAGTGCCACGAGGAGCTCCCTGAGCACTGCCAGAGATGTGGTCCAAAGACATCCGGAAGCAACAATAACATGCTAGAATTTCAGAAAGCAAACGGTGCAAAAATGTATATTCATGCACTCTTGGTGGTTAAAATCAATCTTTCCCAAAAAAATCTACCTTTCATCTAAAGAGGGGGAAAAAAATAAGGAAAAAGGGCTAGGGGGCTGGGCCACAGCCTAAAGAGCTGAGAGAGCACTCCGGGAGGTGCTCAGGGATCCATCAAATGAGGGCTGGTCGTATGCAATGCAAGCATCTTAACCTCCATACTACCCTCTGGCCTCTAAAAAGAGAAGAATAATTTTAAAATATTAAAATTACAGAAATTAGTAAGTGACCAATATCTGTTAGAATAGCTATTATCAAAAGGACAAGCGTGAGCTAGAGAGCTGGCTTCAGTGGTCAAACACAGGCCCCACGTGGCAGACCCTGTATGTGATCCCAGTACTACATGCTACCTAGTAACGAACACCACCTCATGTAGTCCTGGTGGTCCTGAGCACGGCCTGTCCTTGCATGGCCAAGAGTGCCTCATACACAGGATGGTATTGAAAAAGAGGTTAATTGAAAAAGAGGTTAAAGACCAATAAGAAACAACTCGCTGAAAGGACCCAATATTGGTGGCAATGTAAATCAGCACAACTAAGGCAATTCCTAAAATTACAAAAAAAGGAAATTTCCTCGATACAGTCAAAGCCATCTACCACAAGCCCACAGTAAGTATTATTCCCAATGGGTAAAAACTAAAAGCCTTCCCTCTAAGATCAGGGACGGGACAAGGATGCCCACTCTCACCACTTCTATCCAATACAGTACTGGAAGTACTTGCCACAGAAGTTAGGCCAGAAAAAGATAATAAGGTCATCCAGATAGGAAAGGAAGAGGTCAAGTTATCACTATTTGCAGATGACATGATACTATACTTAGCAAATTCTAAAGATTCTACAAAAAAGCTCCCAGAAACAATAGACGTTACTGGTGCCCGCTCAAGCAAATCAAGATGACAATGTTACAAAGCTAATCATTCAGATGTACAGTGCTCAAAAACCAAGACCTGCACCAGTGTCCACTTCTCTCCATCAATGCCCCCACATTTTGCCTCCTTCCCCCCTCCACCTGCCTCTCTGGCAAGCACTTTTTTTTCCTTCTAGGCACTGCGGTTTATAATAATTACTGATAGAATATCTTGCATCACTTTACTTCATTTCAGAACCCAGTCTTCATCCAGTCTTTCAACTTTCAGCCCAGTCTTCCCACTATCATTGTCATAGTGACCCCTTTCCTGGCCTGCCCCCTCTCCACCCCGCAGACAAGATTCCTACTAGAGTCCGTTATCCTGCTCTTTGGGCTTTAGCTATTCCTCTACTATATTTCTTTACACTATACAATTCTTCCATATGAATTGCAGGGATGTTTGCTCTATTTCTTTGAAAAATTCTTTGAAAAATATCTTTGAAAAATGTCCCTTATTATAGGAATTGCACACTAAATTTGTATAATGCTTTGGGGGTATTGCTATTTTTATGTTAATCCTCCCAATCCATGAGTAAGAGATGAGTTTCCATCTCCTTGTGTTCTCTTTTATTTCTTTAAGTACTGTTCTATGAGAGCACCGAATCCTAATCACTAGATCACCAGGGACTGGAGCGGTAGCACAGTAGGTAAGGCATTTGCCTTGCACACAGCTGACCCGGGTTCAATTCCTCCAACCATCTCGGAAGCTACCAAGAGTATCCTGCCCGCAAGACAGAGCCTGGCAAGCTACCTGTGGCATATTCGATATGCCAAAAACAGTAACAAGTCTCACAATGGAGACATTACTGGTGCCCTCTGGAGCAAATCGCTGAGCAACGGGATGACAGTGCTACAGACAGTGCTACTTTTCTGTAGTTCCCTTTGGTTGGATACTTGACAGAAGAGTGGGTTTTATCCAGCCCAGAAGTAGCCCTAAGGATGCATACATTGGCCTCCGAGCCTAGGACTGGAGCCTAATCACTTGCTTCCCTGATGTCTGTCCGTCCCTTCTCCTCCACACCCATGGCAAGTGGAGAGTATCTGTTTAGTTTCCCTGACTGGTGTGGCTTCTCCCCAGCTGTTTCTGCTCAACTTAAAGGGCTGTGTCCTTCCAGCTCACCTCTGAGAAGGTTCTAGCCAGACAGGAGAGATCCCACACCCAGCCATAGAACAAAGCTTTTAGTCTGGTCCTGAACTGCTATGCCAATGAAGGTCAGAGTCTTCCCTGTCATCCACCGCAACCTTTGGTGCCTCTCCCCTCTCCCCTCCCCATCTCCTTGGAGCCCTCTGCACCAAGGCAACCCCTGCTCGGGCTTTCTCTTTCTCTCTCCCCTGTCCCACGATCCTATACAGCTTAGAAGTACCTCTCCGAGACCTCAGAGAACTGCTGACAAGGGAGTGAGTGCCCAGCTGAGTGAGTTCAGTCATTCAGAAGCGAGATGTTCGCATGAAAGGACAAAAGTCAGAGCAGCAGGGCCAAGTAGGGGAGCATCTGAGTCCGACAGAGGAGAGTCCTGCCAGTCCCTAAAATAAACTGGTCAGGCTGTGGAGTAGACCTCCTGTAGCATCCAAGTGGCCCAGAAGTTAAGGAGGTCAAACTGTAGCCAGCAGGGGATTTGACAGTGGCCTCAGGCCTCTGTCTCCGTGGCAGAGACTAGGAAAGCATAGTCAAGAATCCTTCTTAATGACATTTGTCCCTGTGGTTGACTTTATATATGCTCAACTTTTAAAATTTGAGAAACTCCAACATGTTTAAAAGAAACCGTCACATAGCCAATACTAGTTATTTTTTATTTCATGGTATAAAATATTACAGCTCCTTCCAGTCTTTCTTACACCAAAGCTTTTCTAAAACAAACTGGACTGCTTCTGTGTGTCCTGCAGTTTTCATGGGACTGTGCAGAATTTGCTATTCTTCTACAAAGTCATTTTTCTAGCCACCGGTGTATCAGACACATAAGCAATCCCTCATGCCTAGACTTTTAGGCTCTTTCTAATCTTCTTACAAATATGAATTTTGCTCTGACATTCATTTTTCTTTTCATTCTGATTATTTCCTTAAGATAAATTTTAAGAAAGGGAGATATTAAGGCAAAAAAGAATGGTTGGTTATTTTTAATTTTTGTATTTATCCTTTTTTGGCCTCTCCACCCATGTTCAGGAGCCCAGGGACGTATGGCCCAGCAGTCCTGAGCCTAATGGTTAGGAACTGGGGCCACCAGAGCCATATCAGTCCTGCTGAGAGGGAAGGCATGCAGGACAGGAGTTGAACTTGATGGGATAACCTGCCCGGCACCAATCCCCTCCTGGACATAGCCTCTGACAGGCTACTGAAGCATGCTGTCAAGCCAGTCAGAGCCACAGAGTTCAAGTGCAGTGTTCCAGTCCCACTTCTGACACTTAAAGCAAATAAGTAGTCTTAATCTCTTCATCAGTGAATGGGGACAGCATATCCCAACGTTGCGAAAATTCATTAAGATTTGGAATTTGAAGATATAAAGGTTCAGAACTGTGCCTGCCACTTAACGGTGCTCGGAGAATTGCCCCTCACTGCTATGGAGCTGTGAGGAAGGCGGTGAAGATGGGTGCTGCTGTCAGCTGGGGACACTGCTCCTCCTGACCAGGGGAAGGCGCGGGGAGGCCCCTCACCGGCTCCCACA
This sequence comes from Sorex araneus, assembly GCF_027595985.1. Taxonomy (NCBI): domain Eukaryota; kingdom Metazoa; phylum Chordata; class Mammalia; order Eulipotyphla; family Soricidae; genus Sorex; species Sorex araneus. The sequence goes on along the minus strand of NC_073302.1, from coordinate 94,941,624 downwards.
CCCAGGTGAGAGAAGTAGACGCTGAGTAGTTGTGACACATTAGTCATTAAGATGATCCATTAGGTCAGTCAAAACACTGACAACTAGAATATTCCACCCATGTCTGACTTTCATTCCACTCCAGGCCTGGCAGAGTGCCTGACTAAGTAAAAAGCTTTTGTTAAATCCGTAGATAAAGTGTTGAAACATAGTCTTCCTTGAAAACAATTAAAACAAGATAATGTGCATATTTAGATTCTCACTGCACCTCTCGGGGCACAAACATTGGGAAGGAACAGAAACAGAGCATTGAGGGAGAAGTGCCATTTCTGTTCTCTTTTCAGTTTGTGAGTAATGTTTTAAAGTCATATTAGTAATGAAAATAATGAAGAAAAGGGCTAGAGTGATAGTACAGCAGGTAGGGCATTTACCTTGCACGCGGCCGACCCGGGTTAGATTCCCAGTATCCTATATGGTCCCCTGAGCACTGCCAGGGGTAATTCCAGAGTGCAGAACCAGGAGTAACCCCTGTGCAAGCTGGGTGTGACCCAAAAAAGCCATAAATAAATAAAGGCTAATCTCAAATTGAAAGAAAAAAAGAAGAATGAGGAGAAATCACCTTTATTTATAGAGCACCAGAGGGGAGTGTGGTATAAGGACAGGGCTCATGGACAGATTGAATTTCAGTCTGGCCACTTCTTGAAGAATCTTTGGGACAACAGCCGCTCTGCACGTGCTCGGCCAAGCCTCACCCATGAGTGAACCTCTGGAAGAACCCAGGTATGTGGGACTCTGTGACTGAGAACTCTGGGTTCAACAGGTTGGGGAACGATGACCCTCCGCCCATGCCCCCCTGTCTCCAGCCACTCAGCAGTCACGCCCATAAGCTGCCTCTGGCTGGTGCCAGATAATCCTGTCACCTGCCACCACCCAGATCACATGTCCTTCTCTCCCAGAAAGGAGCATGACATGATGCTCACCATAACCATGCCGCTGGACCCCACACCAGGCTGTCTCACTCGGAGCTCCCCGGGAGGGGATGGGGGTGATACACCTCCCTGCCCCATGGGACCCAGCCCCAGCTGTCGAAAACCTCCAGAACCCAGCCACTGCCATTCCCACAGCCACTCTCCACACGCTCAGGTCGAGCCTCACCCATGAGCGAAAACTCATACCTCACACCCTACCCATACTCCAAGTGTACCGCACCACATTTGGTAGGGTTCAAAGTAGGAGGCAACCAATCTTAGAGAGAAATATACATTTTTTTACATATGTATATGTAAAGCACACAAGTCTCAACCTCTATCAACATATTGGTGATCTCTTGTAGAAGGGCTTAATGGCCCCTGGGTGAAATACAACAACCTCCACACTCTTTCCTCTAAGGATACTTTTTTGTAGCATTTTCAGTGTTTTATTTTTCATAATAAACAATACAATATATTATTTCAGTTCTGCTTCGGGGCTGGGATTGGAGTTTGGGATGGAAACATCCAAAATATGGTGGTGGGAAGGTGTGATGGTGGTGGGATTGGTGTTTGAATATTAAATGTAATAAAATATTGTGAACTACTTTATAAAATAAAAAATTAAAAAGATCTTTGGGACAATTCAATGTCTCTGTACTATAATTTCCTCGTCAATAAAAAGAGGCTTCAAAATTAGAGAGAGAGTAAAAAAGATTGTACCTGCCACAGAGGCAGGAGGTGGGGTGAGGTCGGGGTAGCGGGTGGGACACTGGGAACATTGGTGGTGGAAAATGTGCATTGGTGGAGGGATGGGTGCTTGAGCGTTGTGAGACCAAAAAGTAATCATGCAAATTCATAACTGTATCTCATGGTGATCCAATAAAAATTTTTCACTGTATCACTGTCATCTCGCTGTTCATTGATTTGCTTGAGCGGGCGCCAGTAACATCTCCATTCATGAAAGAGAGAGACAGACAGAGAAAGATTGCGCTCATCTGTGGATATAGAATAATAGAATAGGAGTCTAACATCCAAGAACAGTAGAAATAAGTACCAGGAGGCTGTCTCCATGGCTTGGAGGCTGGTCTCTCATTCTGGGCAACTCAGAGAACACCAAGAAAAATGTGGTCGGAGGTCATGCAGGGGAAGGGTGAACATGTGCCGAATATAGACTAGAGACTGAACACAATGGCAGCTCAACACCTTTATTGCAAACCACAACACCTAATCAGAGAGAGAGAACAAAAGGGAATACCCTGCCATAGTGGCAGTGTGGGGTGGGGGGAGACGGGACTGGGGAGGGTGGGAGGGATGCTGGGTTTACTGGTGGTGGAGAATGGGCACTGGTGAAGGGATGGGTTCTTGAACTTTGTATGGGGGAAACATGAGCACAAAAATGTATAAATCTGTAACTGTACCCTCACGGTGATTCACTAATAAAAAATAATAATAATAAAAAAAATCTCCATTCATCCCTGTCTCATGCTAGTGTAGCCCAATGGTGTATTGGGGGCTCTTTCAGGATCAGGGGAATGAGGACCATCATTGTTACTGTTTTTGGCATATCGAGTACACCACAGGTAGCTTGCCAGACTCTGCCATGCGGGCGGGATACTCTTAGTAGCTTGCCCGATTCTCCAAGAGAGACAGAGGCTTTTGGGGCTGCCTCTAATCACCTAAACTTCTTAAAAAGTAAAAATTAATTAATTAAAAGAGGCTTATAGCTTATGCTACTGCTAAAAAGTAAGGTTTTCTTCTATTTTAGGAGGCCCACACCCAGCAGTGCTCAGAGCTTACTTCTGGCAGTGCTCTGGAATCATATGTGATTGAACCCTGGTTACACTTATAATGCAAGCACCCTACCCATCATCTTATCTCTCTGGCCTAGGGTAAGGCATACACAGGGTGTTCTGGCTAGGATCTGGCTAGGATTACTTGTTCCTGCCACCTTTTCTGGTGGATTTGCTAGCCTGTTCTAAACTTCAGCACATCACTGCTGAGTGCACGACCTTCAATGACAAAAAAATAAGAATCACCTTCTAGAGAGGGGCAGATGAGTCCCACCCTCCCCCCTACAGAGCCCCAGCAGCAGAAAATCTCCACCAATTGCTACCGCCCTCACGGCCAGTCTCCACAGGCTTGGATGAGCCTCATCCATGAGAATGAAACTCAGGTAGTGGTTTGGTGACTAAAACCTCTAGGCTCTCACTGAGTCGGGAATGGGCAACATCCCCCATCTCCCTGTTCTTCCAGGAGCCTGAAGTCACGCCCACAAATCACCTCTGGCGCCATATAAGCTCATTAATCGCCATGATCCAGACTCACAAACAAGCTGCAGAGATGCCTTGGACCCCAAAGTCACCATCAGTTAAAAATTTAGCTACAGGGCTGAAAGGTACAAGCTTACAATGTTGTGATTCCTGGCAGACATTTCACTAGACTTAGTTACTAAAATACAGAAATCCAAAACTATGCTGCTGCTAGTGCGGCCTCCTGACCTCATATCTCTTCATTCTCAGCAATGGAAAACAAATTACCAAATGCTTTCTTTTCAGCAGATCGACTTTAGGGGGGAGAAACTCCAAATCAATAATAGTGAATTTTTTTATTGAAATATTGAATGTAATCAAAGTAGAGTGAAGGTAAAGTGAAATTTACCAGTTACACATGTGGGGTGGGGGGCTGGGGAGGTGGGGGGAAGGGGGAGGTATATTATGATTCTTGGTGGTGGAATATGTGCACTGGTGAAGGGACGGGTGTTTGAGCATTGTATAACTGAGACTTAAACCTGAAAGCTTTGTAACATTCCACATGGTGAATTAATAAAAGAAATTAAAAAAAAATTTAACTACAGGGGCTGGACCGATAGCACAGTGGGTAGGCATTTGCCTTGTACGCAGCCGATCCGAGTTTGATTCCCAGCATCCATATGGTCCCCTGAGCACCACCAGGAGTAATTCCTGAGTGCAGAGCCAGGAGTGACCCCTGTGCATCGCCGGGTATGACCCAAAAAGCAAAAAAAAAATTAAAATAAAAATTTAGCTCCAGCTCTAACACCCTATTTAAAATTTTAGAATTCCTGGACCAAACACAATTGCAGCTGTGCAACATCTTATACTCTACACACTCACTGATATACCAAGAGTAGCGCACCACATTTGATGAGAGTGTAAAGTAAAAGGCAACCGATCTCATCTCAGTAAAATATATATATATATATTTATAATATATATGTATATATAAATATATATATATACATGGGCCGGAACTATAGCACAGCAGGTAGCAGGTAGGGTGTTTGCCTTACACGCAGCCAACCCAGATCGATTCCTCTGCCCCTCTCGGAGAGCCTCGCAAGCTACCGAGAGTATCTTGCCCACACAACAGAGCCTGGCAAGCTACCCATGACATATTCAATATGCCAAAAACAGTAACAACAAGTCTCACAATGGAGACATTACTGGTGCTTGCTCTAGTAAATCGATGAGCAACGGGATGACAATGACAATGACTATATATATAATATATAATATATATATTAGCACACAAGGCTCAACCTGTAACAACATTTTAGCAAATATTTACACAGGGTTTAATGACTCCAGGGTGAGATACAATAATTTTCACACACTTTCCTCTTAGGAAACTTTTTAAAATCATTTCTAATGGATTACAACAAGCAATGCAAAATAAATTATAATAGTGGTGGGATTGGTGTTGGTGTGTTGAATGTAATAAAGTATTACAAGTAACTTTATAAAAATAAAATTGCACTGTAGCACTGTAGCACTGCCATCCCGTTGTTTATAGATTTGATCGAGCGGGCACCAGTAACATCTCCATTGTGAGACTTGTTCTTACTGTTTTTGGCATATTGAATATACCACGGGTAGCTTACCAGGCTCTGCTGTGCAGGCGGGATACTCTTGGTAGCTTTCTGGGTTCTTTGAAAGGAACAGAAGAATCAAACCCAGGTCAGCCACATGCAAGGCAAACGCCCTACTCACTGTGCTATCGCTTCAGTCCAAAAAAATAAAAATTAAATTTAAAAATAAAAACAATAGTCATCTCTTATAAGTAAACAATACCCTCCAAGGTAATGTTTGTTTTATTTCTTACCTAGAGCCACCTTTTAGGAGAGAAAGAGTGAAGACCTCAATTAAATCCATTTAACACAGCAAAAGGTGTTGGATGAGAAGGACAAGTAAATGAAAATTTGCTATAACCATTATGCTAAGCCTGGGTTGGATGCACTGCATCATGTACGGCCCTTCAGGCACCACCGGGAATGATTCTTAAGCACTCTTGAGTATGACCCAACCTCCTATACATATATAACATACAAATACATATATATTACAGGAACATGTGAGAACATTGTCAGCTTTAATAACCTCATGTGAAGACAGAGGTTGTTATCACAGCAGTTTCTGTTCTTGACAACTTCTTTGTAACAATATAATCGATACTGTCTATTGTTTTCCAGAGAGCTCCTAATATTTTTACAATAAGATAAACTAAACTCTTTTCATGTGGGGAAAATAAAAAAGAAGAACCAAGCCCCCAAAATTCCAAAGTTACATGGAGACCAACATTGAACCAAGAGGCACTGGACTGTTTTCAGATGGATTCACAATGTGATCTCTAGCTTACTGTTGTTTTTATAAATCATGAGTCAGTGTGCAAACTGCACCTCACAGGTTTGGGACACATATCCCCCCTGGAAGGCACATAATAAGAGAGGGAGTCTGTCCACTTCAACGCCATCAGAATAACCTGGCCATCTGTGCCTCTGTTTCTCACAAAATTCCTGAGGTAACAGGAACTTCCACCAGAGTCCAAACACCACCATGGGTTTCCTGTTGAAGGAAAACATCTGCTGACTCACTTTTACCTGCCGGTAGAAGGAGGTTTGGGAAAATCAACCAGTGAGAATCTGATGTCATGAAGAAGGGGAATTCCATAAAGAAGTTACTGAGGGTCAGTGTATGTGTGTGTGTGTTGCAGGGATGGAGGGAGACGTGCCAGAAAAACCTTTTGGGGCTGGTTTCAGCATCTCTGTGTTGTCACAAGCCGCGGCAGAGTCACAGACTGCTTTAGAAGGGCCCAGAATTGCTTCTTCTTCAGTCCCCTGGGTTCATGGGGAAACAGCTTCCCTACCCTGGAGGGCCCCAGGCCCTCTCTCTGCTTAGGGATCCAGGATTTAAATATCCTCTGACAGCACCTGATGCAGGAACTAAGTCCCCACCCAAAGAAAGGTGGATACCCCCAGGAAAGGGAAAGCTGTGGGGTAATCTAAAGCCTGTGGCAACACAAGGGTTAACCTGTAACAACATGTTAGTAACCCTTCCTGCAAGGGCTTAAAGGCTCCATAGCGAGATACAGCAATCTTCACACACTTTCTTCTAAGGAAACCGCTTCTGGTCATTTTTAGCAAATTACAGCATATATTCTTAAAAGCTAGGAATTTTTGCACAGGAAGATTAGTAGGGAAATTTATGAATCCCTTAATTGTAAGGGAGAAAATTCTTTCCCCTTCTACTTTTAAGTTCTCTGGCTGCCCTCATAATTTGATACAAAGCTATTAAAAGAGAAGAAAGCAAAATTAATTTGGGTCTGGAAGGGGTTTAGCAACGTGGAACTCAAAAGTGACCAAAGCATGCAAACTTTTAGTCAGAATTAACAATAAAAAGCTTAGGGCTGGTAATATAATAAAGCTTGTGTGTATCACTTTCTGGGCCCTAAACATTTTCTCTCTGCTGGAAAGGACGTGTCAGAGAGGAGACTTTTTTTCAGGGGCAATTTATCCTGCTCTCAAGGGTACAAAGAAATGCCAGAGAGTACCCTTCTTGCATTGGTCCTTTCTTCAGTAGCCTTAATTCTTAGTTTGGTAACCTTCCCTTAAGCCCTCATGATATGCAAAATGAGGATTACTAAGTTATTTAAAATTCCATGTTTGAAACACCCCAAACAACAGAATTATTAAATTATTTAAAATTCCATGTTTGAAACACCCCAAACAGCAAAGGGGTGTTTAATAAATTTCAGGATATATATTCTATCTCTATATATAGGATGCTGGAGATTGAACCCGGGTCAGCTACATACAAGATAAACGTCATACCCCCTATATACTATCTTCTTCTGTATTTTGGGTTTCTATCCAATAACCCTCATTGTTTCTACCACCATTCCCTGCTCACTTTCTTTGTTGCATTTAATTTAATAAGACACTCCCTACCCATTTTCCATAAAATCATAAAGGGAAGTATATATATATATATATATCAGATATATATATATATATATCAGAGAGCCCAGCAAGCTACCGAGAGTATCCCACCCACGCGGAAGAGCCTGGCAAGCTCCCTGTGGTATATTCAATATGCCAAATTCAGTAACAATAACAGGGTCTCATGCCCCTGGCCCTAAAAGAGCCTTTCTCCAATCATTGGGAAAGACGAGTAAGGAGAGGCTGCTAATATCTCAGGGCTGAGACAAGTGGAAACGTTACTGGTGCCCACTCAAGTAAATCGATGAACAACCGGATGACAGGAATGACAGTGATGACAGTGATACAGTGATTAATAACAAGTACTATAAAATAAATTATTAAGGGCCTGCTATTGGGGCAGACTTGGGTGTCCATTCAGAAAATTGGAAATAATGGTAGTGGAAAGGTACAATGGTGGTAGGATTGGTGTTTGAATATTAAATGTAATAAATCATCATGAAAAACTTTATAAAAATAATTTTTTAAAAAATAAAATAAAGTAAAGGTGGTAAGAATATGAAAAGAGAGATTTCACGGCTGCTTCTCCAGGGAGGGAGCATAACATGAGGCCCCCATAGCCATGCCACCAGACTCTGCGCCAGGCTGTTTCACACGGGGCACCCTAGAGAGGGGTGGGTGAGAGCCCTCCCCACCCCAAGGGACCCAACTCCAGCAGCCAAAAACCTCCAGCCACCACCACACTCAAGGCTGCTTCCCACACGCTAGGGCCAAGCCTCACACATGAGTGAAGTCCGACAAAACCCAGGTAATGCAGAATTTAGCGACCTTGAACTCGGCTCAGTAGAACCAGGAGCAGAGATCCTCTGCCCGCTTTCCCCAGTCTCCAGTGACCCAGGGGTGATGCCCATAAGCCACCTCCTGCCAATGCCAGATAATCTCGTCATCGGCCACCGTCCAGATCGCACAACTGCTTCTCCCAAGAGGGAGCATAACATGAGGCCCCCATAGCCATGCCACCAGACTCTGACACAGGCTGTTTCACACGGGGCACCCCAGAAGGGGGCAGGTGAGAGCCCTCCCCACCCCAAGGGACCCAGCTCTGGCAGCCAAAAACTTCCAGAACCCAACTGCCACCATGCTCAAGGCCACTTCACACACATTCGGGTCAAGCCTCTCATATGAGTAAACATATTCCTGGACTGTGCGGCTGCTTTTGTGGCTGCAGGACACATCATAAGACACTCCCTACCCATTCTCCATAATTACCACACCACACTTGATGGGGTTCAGATAGTAGACAACAAATCATAGAGGGAAATATATATATGCATATATACATATTTTCAGATATATATACCAAAGCTCACATCATCTAAACTTTAACAACATGTTAGTGACATCCTATAGAATGTCTTAATGGCTCCTGCCAAAATAGAACAATCTTCACTCTCTTTCCTATATGAACATTTTTTTGTAAGCATGCTCAGCAGTTCTTCATAACAGACAACATAAAATATTTTATTTAGGTTGTGTTTTGGGACAGGGATTGGGGCTTGGAGTGGAAACATTCCAAACTTGGTGGTGGAAAGGTGTGATGGTGTTTGAATATCAAATATCAAATATTGTAAACTAACTTATAAAATAAAAAATAATAATAAAATGAAATAAATAAAAATTTAATTTAAAAAATGTATGAAAAGATCATCGAAGGCCCAAAGCTTTTTCCATGTGACACCAAATTAACGTTTACATGTGTAGAGAAGTCCAGGCCAAGAAAATCTGTAAATTTGTATCTGACCTTCTCCCAAATGTCATTCTCTGCTTTTTTTCCACCCTGAAGAAGCCTGTGTTCTCTCAAACATGTACCCCTCTTTCTCCCACCTCATATTTCTCTAAATTGATTTCAATAAAAACTACGTTGCTCTCAAAAAATAGAAAGACTTCTGAGCCTGAGTTTTGTTCTGGTAGAAGAGTCTTCATAGAATCACCTGCCGTGAAGACACTGTGAGTCTCTGGGTCTATGTGGAACAGGGGTAGAGGCACTGCCCAGCCCACAGGGAGGGGAGCGGAGGCAGGCGTATTTTGGGTCTCTTGGATCGCAGCGTGCAGACCCACCCCCGGGCCTCAGGAGCAGCTCTGTGCGCATGGTCAGTAAGGGGCTCTTTCTAGGGACTTTGACTTCCCTAGGGCTCCGAGAGAGTATGTGGCACCCAAGGGAAGAGTACTATGTGCGTAGTGTGGACACAGCAGGTGACCTCCCAGCCCAACCCTAGCCCTGAGCAGCATCCCAGCACCAGCACCCCTGTGATGGAAGATGAAGCAACATTCTGGGTCAAGGGGTTCGTCTTTCTACCAACTCAATTCTGGTGCTCTGTGATTGGGTAAGGGTGGTCTTGCATCCCCAGTTGGAGGGCAAGTGCATCTTCAATAAAAACAACAGGAAGACAGTCTAGACAATGACCACTGGGGTTGCATCCCACACCCATGGCAGGGGAGAGAGTTTCAGCTCACTGGCTTTGAACCTAGAGCCAGAGAACGGCTACAGCAGGTAAGACAGCGGCACACAGCTACCTGGGCTGATTCCATGCCCCCCAGCCCCCGCCCTTGCCCCACTCTGAGCACCACCAGGAATAATCCTTGAGCACAAAGTCAGGTATGTGCCCAAAAATAAAGTAAATAGGGAGAAGACCTTAATCTAGAGCCATTGGCATGTTTCCTTTAAAAAGACACAGGAACTGTACTAGAGAAGTGGATAATCTACTCCCTTCTGGGAAAACCCACACCAGGGGCTGTTTTTTCTGACGAATCAGCAACGCATTTCACTTCTCTGGTTCTCAAAAACTCACTTTGGAAGAACTGGAAACAACTGATTTCTAAAGCTTTCTGGTTCGTGCTCTGGTGCTGCTCAGGCCAGACTGGCTCTTTGAGCTCCTCTCGCCGGTCCCTGAAGGCACAGCCTGAAGGACAGATGTGCAGGCCCTCTCCTCCAAGCTGGCGCATGCTCTCCACAGCAATTCTATCCCCACTGACAAGGAAGAGGACCCTGAGAGCAGGGCCCTGCCGCAGTCATAAAGCTAATGAAGTGACAGGGCTAAGACCAGGTTCATTCTGTCACAGGGCCCGGAGCCCCTTCTGGTTCTGAAGCCCAGACACACAGAGGGCTTGGGCTCATCCTGACCACAGCCACCTGCCCTGCAGTGCCCCGTCCTTCTGCCTCTCAGCTTCGGTTTCCTCTTCAGCTCTTGGTTAGGGTTACCAGGTTTAGAAAGAGAACATGGACATCTGGTGGCCACAGTGATAGTGCAGCGGGGAAGGCGCTTACCTTGCACTGACTGATGTTGCAACAATTCCCAGCACAACATGTGGTCCCCTGTGCAGCACCAAGAGTGAGCTGTGAGAAGCCTGGATACAGCTGGGGATGGCCCAAAAACAATAATAAAAATGACCAGCTGTTCTACATAAGTTTAGGTTAACCCTTTTTTAAAAATTTAGACTTAATAAGTTCTATTAAATACTTGGGACATATCGCAGTATCACTGCCATCATTTTGCTCATCAATTTGCTCAAGCGGGCACCAGTAACATCTCCATTGTGAGACTTGTTGTTACTGTTTTTGTCATATTGAATATGCCACGGGGAGCTTGCCAGGCTCTGCTGTGCAGGTGGGATACTCTCAGTAGCTTGCCAGGCTCTCTGAGAGGGACAGAGGAATAGAACCTGGGTCAGCCACGTGCAAGGCAAACCCCTACCTGCTGTGCTATCTATCGCTCCAGCCCCACTTGGGACATATATAGATAAAAAAAAAAAAGTGTGGCTCATCTGAAATTGAAATTTACCCAGGTGTCCTATATTTTTGTCTAGCAGTGCTGTCTGCTGAAACCTCTAACCTCTTACATGAGGAATTCAAGGTAGAGGAAGGCTTCCCGGAGGGACGCAGAATACAATACCTCATGCATGTAAGACCTTGCTGGCAGTCACTCTTTACATATATATTTCTTTATATATATGCTTACTTTAGCCACTGTGTTATGCAGTTTTACAGTTCTATCAATGATAAGGTTTCATGAATGTAATATTTCAACACTGCACCCACCCCCATCCTGTCTGTCTCCCTATACAATTGTCCTTCATCCCTGACCCTCCACGTCCCCCTTCCCACCCCATCCCCAATCTCACTTCCCTGTTAAGCTCTGTTCTATAGGCCGATTTCTAGATTCTGTTGCTGTGACTATTTGTTTTTCCCTTGCAATGGGTTTTTATATTCCATGCATGAAAAAAAGTCATTCTGTCAATAATAGTTAGAAATGATCACTCTGGACAAAAACTGAGTGTTGAAAGTAGGTAAAGGGATATACATGATAACCTCTTAGAATCTGTATTACAAACCATAATGCTCAAAAGGAGAGAGAGAGAGAGAGAGAGAGAGAGAGAGAGAGTGCCTGTCACAGAGGCAGGTGGGAGTGGGGTGGGGGAGGTGGTGTAAGGTGCAGCAGGAGGGAAACTGGTAAGATTGGTGGTGGGAAATGTATACTGGTAAAGGGATAGGTGTTGGAATAACAGCCTTGTAACTGTTGTTACTGTCTCACTGTGACTCAATAAAAAAAAATAAATTTAAGGAAAAGAAAAAATAATCTGTACCTCTCTCTCCTCTGGCTGATGTCCTCCGGTTCCATCCATGTGGCGGATTGTGTTATTTCATCTTTTCTTGTAGCTAAGTAGTATTCCATTGTTTCTTTATACAATCATCTCGTCTTAGAGATTTAGGCTATATCCAGATTTTGGTTATTGTGAATAGTGCTACAATGAATGTAGGGGTACTGATGTCTTTTCAGAGTAGAATATTTGGGCCCATGGGGTAGATACTCAGAAGTGTGATTGATAATTCATATGGAAGATCAACTTTTCATTTTTAGAGATGTATCCATATTGTCTTCCAAGACAGTTTAACCAGTCAATATTCCTGCTGCAATGAATAAAGTTCTCTTTTCCCCCAAATTCATGCCAACACAGGTTGTTTTTCTTCTTTGTAATTGCCAGTCTCACTGATTTGAGGTGATATCTCATTGTTGTTTTTATTTGTGTTTGCCTGATTTTAAGTGAACATTATTTCACTTATAATTTGGCCATGTTATATCTCTTTTGAGAAAGTTTCTGTTCATCTTTTTCCACTAACTTTTTTGGCATTTTGTTGTTGTTGTTGTTGTTGTTGTTGTTGTTGTTGTTGTTGTTGTTGTTAAGATTTACCAGTGCTCAGCCATGATCCAGAGATTTACAAATAAATTTCTTGGAAAAGAGCAAAATGAGAGCAACATGCCACAGAAATGTTACTGAACCCCAAAGTCACCGTCCAGTTAAAAAAAAATTTTTTTTAATTTCTCTCAGCTGTGGACTGGATCGACAGCACAGCGGGTAAAACCTTGCATGCACCCAACCCAGGTTCTATTCCTCTGTCCCTCTCGGAGAGCCCGGCAAGCTACCAAGAGTATCCCGCCTGCATGGAAGAGCCTGGCAAACTACCCGTGGTGTATTTGATATGCCAAAAACAATAACAAGTCTCACAATGGAGACATTACTGGTGCCCGCTGAAGCAAATTGATGAATAATGACAATGCTACAGTGATACCTCAGCTGTTTCACCCTATTTAGATTTTAGAATTCCTGGGGTGTGTGACCACATTTGCAGCTGTGTAAAAATCTCACGCTCTACGCCATTGATGTACCAAGAGTAGCAACCAATCTCAAATATATATGTATACATATACATATATATATGTAATAGCACACAAAGCTCAACCTTTAATAACATGTTAATAATCTCTTATACAAGGGCTTAATGGCTCCAGGGTGAGATACAACAGTCTTTACACATTACTTTTTTAGATCATTTTAGAGGATTATTCATAACAAATAATACAAAATTAATTATTTAGGTCCTGCTTTTGGAGCAGTCCTTGGGGGTTGGGATGGAAAACTTTGAAATATGATGGTAGGATTGGTGTTGGAACATTGAATGTAATAAATTATTGTGAACAACTTTGAAAAAATAAAATTTTTTAAAAATTATTTACCAGTGCTGGGGTCAGAGGGATAGTACAGAGATAGTATACTACACTTGCCTTGCAGGCAGCCAACCTGGGTTCAATACCTGGCATCCAATATGGTCCCCCAAGCACCACCAGAAGTCATTCCTGAGTGCAGAGCCAAGGGCTACCCCCTGAGCATCACCTGGTATAGCCACAAAACAAAAGCAAAATAAAAGATTTACCCAGTGTTTTAAATATCGTGCAAATTAATCCTTTGTCAGAAAGTTGGAAGGCAAATAATCTCCTCCAATCTTTTTATTCTAGTCATCATTTCTTCAACAGTGTAATTTGATATAGTCCTATTTCTGTATCTTTTACTTCTTTTCTTGTCCAATGACATGTAAACACTGATGAATCCTCCAAATTCATTATCATGAAGTGTTCCACCTGTTTTTTCCTCAATGTAATTTATAAATTCATTAATCCATTTTGATATTGACTTCTTCAATCCAATTTGATATGGTCTTTATCCATTTTGAGTTGGCTTTTGATATGGGAGGCTTAGTTCATTCTTTTTACCTATGATTGATCCATTTTTCCAAGCACCATTTTCCTTGTTCTATTTCATACTCTAAGCTCATTCATCAAAGATTAGCTGACTGTATACCTGGTGTTCTGGGCTCTCAATTCTATTCTGTTTGTCCAGCAGTCTATTCCAGTACACACTTTTTAATTATACTTTATAGTATAATTTAAAATTGAGAAGAGAAAAGTCTTTCATCTTATATTTTCCTGTGATTGCTTTGGCTATCCAGAGGTTTTGTTACTCCATATAAATTTTAACAATATTTTATTTATGTCTTTAAAAATGCTGTGCTCAAAAAAAAATGTTGTGCTCTGCTAAACAATAACTGAATGAAAGAGGAAATCAAGGAAGAAATAAAAAGATTCCTTGAGGGATGGAGCTATATTACAGCAGGTACGGTGTTTGCCTTGCATGCAGCTGACCCAGGTTCGATTCCCAGCATCCCATATGGTCCCCTGAGCACTTCCAGGGGTAATTCCTGAGTGCAGAGCCAGGAGTAACCCCTAAGCATCAGTGGGTGTGACCAAAAAAAAAGATTCCTTGAGACTAATGAGAATAAAGATACAAAGTATCAGAATATTTGGATACAGAAAAAAGCTGTACAAAGGGAGAAATTCATAGCAATGCAGGCTTATATTAAGAAAAAAGAAAAAGACCAAAGCAACAAACTAAACACATATCTCAAAAAGCTGGAGGCGGGACAGCAAATAAACCCAAAAAGTAGTAGAAGGAGGGAAATAGTAAAAACTAGAGCAAAAAATCACTATGTAGATACCAAGAAAACAATTCAAAGAATCAATGAAACCAGGAGTTGTTCCTTCTAAAGAATAAAAAAGACACATAAACCTTTTGCTAGACTTACAAGGGGAAAAAAAAGAAAATGTTAAAATAAACCAGATCAGAGACTAAAGAGGAGAAATTACGATGGACTTCTCAGAAATTTGAAATACAATGAGAGGTTACTATGAACAACTTTATGCTCTTAAGCTGGAGAACCTCCAAGAAATGATTAGATTCTTAGAGTCATGTAATTTCCCAAAGCTGTACAAGAAGGAAGTAGAAAGCCTAAATAGCCCAATCACAAGCAAGGAAATTGAAATAGTAACCAAGTATCTCCCCAAAAACAAAAGTTCTGTTTCAGATGGGTTTACTGGTGAGTTCTACCAAATCTTCAAAGATTTACTGCCCTTACTCCTTATGTTCTCCCTAAATATCAAAGACATAGGAATCCTCTTAACATCTGCTATGTAGCTAATATTATACTAATAACCGGAGCAGACACTATCTGAGAAGAAAATTTCAGACCAATATTCTTCATGAACAATCAATGCAAACATACTTAACAAAACCTTAGTAAACCAAATCCAATAACAAATAAAAAAAAAATCATACACCCTGTTCAAGAGGAATTTTATCCAGGAATGCAAGTATGGTTTGATATATGCAAATCAATTAACATAACACACATTAATGAAAGGAAAGATTAAAAATAACATGATCAAATCAATCAACATAGTGAAAAACTGACATGATCCAACATTCATTCATGATAAACTCTTAACAAAAAAAAGGTGAAAGGAATCTTTCTCAAGACAGGCAGCAGCAACCATCTATCACAAGCCCACACCAGTATCATTCTTAATGCTGAAAAACTAATATCATTCCCTTTGGGGATTGGTACAAGGCAAGGATACTCAGTCTCCACTTTTATTCAATATAATATTAGAAGTCCTAGCTACAGCAATCAGGCAAGAAAAACAAATCAAGGATCCAAATTGGAAAAGAAGTCAAATGATCACTTTATGCAGATAACATGATAATATACATAGAAGACCCTAAAGAGTTCACCAAAACAGGTTCCTAGAAATAATAAACCAATACAGCAAAGTAGCTGTTAACAAAGCCAACAGAAAAAAATTGGTCACATTCTACTACACAAAGACTGAATCAGAGGAGAAAGCAATCTATCCAACTTGTTCAAAAGATGTCCAGAAATATCATGAATCAATCAAGAATCAACTTACCAAAACATGAAGGAAATCTATATTCACATTTTTAACAAAAACTTTAAATCATTTAAAAGATAGAAGACATTAGGAAATAGAATGTTTTTTATTTTTTACATTTTGAAAATAATTTTCTTTAATTAAAGAACCATGATTTACAAAGTCATTGATCATTGCGTTTTAGGCATATAATATTTCCACACCAATCCCACCAGTGTCAATTTAGCTCCACCACGGTTTCCATACTCTGTCCTCCCCTACATCACACTCCCCCTCCCCCACTCTTGCCTGTCTTCTTAACAGGCACATTACAAAATTCTGGTGGTGGCAGCTAAGGGCTCATGTCTGTGATTTTGATATACAGCTACACCACTCTCCCACACCACCAGGATCACTGAAGCCCAACAGCTGTCTGTTTGCCCAGGACTTCCTTTTCCCTTATTCTTCCTCCTACCCATGATTTCTTTCCTTCTCTGTCCTTCTCCCAGTACTCTGGGGTTAAGGATAACATCAATATCTACCCTTTATGACATTGCATTTCCTCATCTAGTTATTCCATATACCACAGGTAAAAGAGATCATCCTGTACGTGTTTCTCTTCTGGCTTATTTCAGTCAACATAAAATCTTCCAGTTGATATTAGAATATATCGTATGCTCATGAAGTGGAAGAATCAGTATTGTTAAAATGTCTGTCTGACATAAAATATTATATAGACTCAAAGTAATACTCATCCCAAATTAGGACGATATTCTTCAAGGACCAAGATAAATCAATAATAAGGTTTGTATGGTGTCAGAAGAGAGTCCCACTAGCAAAAGGTATAATGAAAAATAATAAACTGGGAGACATCTCATTACCTAATTTGGAACTGGACCATAAAATTATAGTAATCAAAGCTGTTTAGTATTGAAATAAAGACAGGCTCTCTGATGAATAAGTCAGGATCAAATACCCAACAAGAAAACACCATGTTTTTGAAAAAGGAGCTGAGAACATGAAATGGAGTAAAGCTAGACTCTTCAACAAATGGTGCTGGAAAAACAGAATGAAAACATGTGAAAAAAATTTAGCTGCATCTGCATCTATATCTCATACTTTACACAAAAGTCAATTAAAAGTGAATTACAGATCGGGGACTGGAGCGATAGCACAGCGGGTAGAGCGTTTGCCTTGCACGTGGCCTACCCGGGTTCAATTCCCAGCATCCCATATGGTCCCCTGAGCATCGCTAGGAGGAATTCCTGAGTGTAAAGCCAGGAGTAACCCCTGGGCATTACCAGGTGTGACCCAAAAAGCAAAAAAAAAAAAGTGAATCACAGATCTTGCAATTCACCCAGGAACTATGAAGTACTTTAAGGAAAATAAGCACAAAGGGCTCCTGGACTTGTATCTAGAAGTCATCTTCGATAATGTGACGGCACTGGCAAAAGCAACAGAGTCAAAATAAACAAGTGGGACTACATCAAATTAGAGTTCCTGCATGGAAATAAAAGCATGTGTAAATGTCTGGTCCAGCTTTTTTGGAAACTATATGGACATTCCTTAAAAACTAGAAATTGAGCTTCCATATGTCCCCTCAATACCACTTGTGGGAATATATCCCAAGGGTGCAAAAAAGCACAATAGAGATGGCATCTGCACCTGTATGTTCATTGCAGCACTGTTCACAATAGCCAGAATCTAGAAACAACCTGGATGCCCGAGAACAGATGACTGGTTAAAGAAACTTTGGGACATCTACACAATGGAATACTATGCAGCTGTTAGGAGAGATGAAGTCATGAAATTTTCTTACAAGTGAATGGTCATGGAGAGTATCATGCTAAGTGAAATGAGTCAGAAAAGGAGGGAAAGACATAGAATGACTGCACTCATTTGTGGAATATAAAATAACATAATATGAGACTGACACCCCAGGACAGTAGACACAAGGGCCAGGAAGATTTCTCCAGAATTGGAAGCCTATCTCATGAGCTGGGGGAGAAGGCAGTTGGGATAGAGAAGGGATCACTAAGTCAATGATGGTTGGAGGCATTATTTGGAATGGGAGATGTGTGCTGAAAGTAGATAAAGAACCAAACATGATAACCTCTCAGTATCTGTATTGCAAACCATAATGCCCAAAAGTAAATAGAGAGTATGGGGAAAATTTGTGGGGGTCCCATCCTGTTCAGCAGGGACGACCCTTTGTGGGGCTGAGGAGAGGATGCAGCCGAATGAACACACACAGAGCCAGAAAACAGCAAGGAGGAAGAGAGTTTATTCTACTGGCAGTTACAGTACTTATACATCTCTGCTGGGAGGAAGTGGTATGGTATGCATGTCTGGACCCCCATACAAATGCAGATTGTGACATGTCCTTTTGTTATGGGCATAGGTTATTGAGAAACAAATGAGATCAGTAGTGGCAACCTTGTTACAAGCCTCTGTTTGATCAGAAGATAAGAGCCAGGCTCTGTAAAATGGCTCCCTACAGAAATTGTCTGCCATGAAGGCAGGTGGAGGGTTGGAAAGGGAGGGGGTGTTACTGGGGACATTGGTGTTGGAGAATGTGCACTGGTGGCTGGTCTCTCATTCTGGGCAACTCAGAGAAGGGAACACCAAGTAAAATGTGGTCGGAGGTCATGCGGGGGAAGGGTGACTCGTGCCGAATATAAACTAGAGACTGAACACAACGGCCGCTCAACACCTTTATTGCAAACCACAACACCTAATCAGAGAGAGAGAACAAAAGGGAATACCCTGCCATAGTGGCAGTGTGGGGTGGGGGGAGACGGGACTGGGGAGGGTGGGAGGGATGCTGGGTTTACTGGTGGTGGAGAATGGGCACTGGTGAAGGGATGGGTTCTCGAACTTTGTATGGGGGAAACATGAGCACAAAAATGTATAAATCTGTAACTGTACCCTCACGGTGATTCACTAATTAAAAATAAAAAATAAAATTAAAAAAATAATAAAAATAAAACAAAGCACAATAAAGCAAAATTCAACAACTGACAAATAAAATTCTTAGAATAAGGGCAAAAAAAGTGCTAAAACTAAAAGACAGCTAACTGAATGGGAAAAAAATATATTCATATTCACATTCAATGCATCAGATAAAGGGCTGATAGCCAGGGTATATAAAGCACTCACAAAAATCAAACAAAAATTCTAAAAACCCTGTTAAAAATGGAGATTGGAAATTAAGAGACACTTCTAAGAGGAAGACAGACTGATGGCCAATAGGCATATTAAAATATGCTCATCGTCATGTACTAGGGTCATCCAAGTCAAGAAGACAATGAGCTGTTATCTCACACCAGTTAGAATGGCACATATCAAAATCAGTGGGGACAACAGTTGGAAGCTGCTTCAGGTGCTGAGGGAGAAGGTAGTGGGGACAGGGAAGGAACTGTTAAGGCAATGATAGTTGGAAATGAACAGTGTGCTGAAAATATGTAAAGGAACAAACATGATAACCTCTCAGTATCTGTATGGCAAATCATAATGCCCAAAAGGAGAGAGAGAGAGAGAGAGAGAGAGAGAGAGAGAGAGAGAGTGCTTGCCATAGAAACAGGGGTCGGAGTGGGGGGAGGGAAACTGTTCTCAGTGGTGTTGAGAAATGTGCACATGGAGGGTTACGTGTTGGAACAGTGTGTGACTGAAACCCCACCATAAATAGCTTTGTTAACTATGTATTTTACAATAACTCAATTAAAAAATAATAGGGGGAACGATCTGTGCTGACCAGGATGTGGTAAAAAAAAGGAACTTTTGTGCCCTGCTGGTTGGGAATGTTGTCTGATTCAAGCCCTGTCAGAAACCCCAGAATGGAGCATTCTAGATAAACTTAGAACTGTCCACTTTGGGATATCTACTGCTAGGACATAAAAACATTCATTCAAAAGGACATATGCACATCGTTATACATTGAAGTTCTTAATAATAATAGCTAAGATATGAAACCAACCGCTTGAGTAAATCGATGGACAACGGGATAACAGTGACAGTGACAGTGATGAAGTCAATCTAAATGACAATAATAGAAAAGTGGATCAAGAAGGTATGGTATACGTGATTCTTGGTGGTGGAATATGTGCACTGGTGAAGGGATGGGTGTTTGAGAATTATATAACTGAGACTTAAACCTGAAAGCTTTGTAACTTTCCACATGGTGATTCAATAAAAGAATGAAATTTTTTTAAAAAGAAGGTATTTATATATAGACGGTGGAATACTATGCAGCTGCAAGGATGAGAAACGTGTGTGATTTGCTGCAACCTGGATGGAACTGGGAGACATCGTGTTGTTTGAAATAAGCCAGAAAAAGAAAGACAAGCACAGGATGATCTTTCACCTGTGGTGTGTGGAGTAACTGGATGAGAAAATGCAGTGTTATACAGGGGACATGCTGATATCATCCTCACCCCCCAAGTATCGGGAGGAGAAAGACAGGGAAGGAAAAACACTGAGCGGGAAAGGAAGAAGATCAGATGTGAAGTTACCAGGAAACAAAGAGGAGGGCCTTTGGGAATACTGGTAATATGGGGAAGTGGGATGGCTATTCCTCCACACTGAAAGCAAATCCACACAGCCGTAGCACTGTCCCACTGTCCCCCCATTACTCATCAATTTGCTCGAGCAGGCACCAGTAACGTCTCCATTGTGAGACTTGTTATTACTGTTTTGGGCATATTGAATACACCACAGGTAGCTTGTCAGGCTCTGCCGAGTGGGCAGGATACTCTCGGTAGTTTGCTGGGCTCTCTGAGATGGATGGAAGAATCGAATCCGGGTTAGGTGCATGAAGGAAAATGCCCTACCCGCTGTGCTAATCCACACAACAACCGAATTTTTTTTTATTTTATAAGGTCACTGTCACTGTCATCCTGTTGTTCATCAATTTACTCAAGCAGGCACCAGTAACATCTCTATTCCTCTCAGCCCTGAGACTTTAGCAGCCTCTCCTTACTTATCTTTCCAAAACGATTGAAGGCTCTTTCAGGGTCAGGGGAATGAGACCTATCTTTTTAAGTAAGAGCCATGACTTATAAAGTTATTCGTAGTTGAGTTTCAAGCATAATGCCTATTGACCTTTCTTTTTCTGGCTTATTTCAAACAACATGTCTCCCAGTTCCATCCAGTTTGCAGCAAATCACACACATTTCTCATTCCTTGCAGCTGCATATACCTTTTTAAGGTAGTAAAATAGCTACCTTATTTTGTAAGGTAGTTCACAATATTTTATTACATTTAATATTCAATCACCAATCCCATCACCATTACACCTTCCTATCACTACAGATGTTTCCATCCTGAACCCCAATCCCTGTCGCAAAGCAGAATTGAAATAATATATTTTGTATTGTTTGTTATGAAAAACCGCTGAAATTGCAACAAAAAAGTATCCTTAGAGGAAAGAGTGTGAAGATTGTTCTACTTCAACAGGGGCTGTTAAGCCCTTCTATAAGAGATCATTAACATGCTGTTGAAGATCGAGCCTCATGTGCTTATATATATATATATATATATATATATATATATATATATATATATATACACACACACACACACACACACACATATTAGTAAGATTGGTTGCCTACTACTTTGAACCCCATCAGGTGTGGTGAGGTAATCTAGGAGTGTGGGTAGGGTGTGTGGTAAGGAGTGTACAGGAATAGGTTCACCCGAGGATGAGACTCAGCCAGAGTGTGTGGAGAGCAGCCATGGACATGGCAGTGGATAAGTTCCGCAGGTTTTTGGCTTCCGGGGCTGGGTCCCTTGGGGCGGGGAGGGGTCTCACCAGCCCCCTTCTGGAGGGACCCAAGTGAAACGACCTGGCGCAGAGCCTGGCAGCATGGTTTTGGCAAGGGTCATGTTATGCTCCTTCCCAGGAGAGAAGGACGTGCGATCTGGATGGTGGCAGATGACGAAATTATCTGGCGCTAGCCAGAGGTGGCTTATGGGCATGACTGTTGAGTTGCCAGATGGCAAGGGTGGGGGAGGGGGATATGGGCAGCGGATCTCCATTCCCCGTCCTCCCCATCCCATTGAACCCAGAGTTCTCAGTCACAAAGTCACACCTAGATTTTCTGGGGATTCACTCGTGCATGGGTGAGGTTTGGCCTGAGCGTGTGGAGAGCAGCAACAACCAAACTTTACAATGTGGTTGTCAGGATGGCAGGCAGGGGGTGGAGGAGGCAGACATGGCAGGAAGGAACAGGGATGCTCGTGGAGGGAAGTTCCCACTGGTGGGGGGTTGGTGCTACAATGCTGTGTGCCTGAAACTCAACTATTAGTAACTTTATAAATCATGGCTTTCACTTAAAGTTAAAAAAATACATTCAAAACCTCAGGCATAAACAAAAAGAAATAAATAGGTGGGCTGTTTCAAGTCCGTACATAACTGAGATGTGAAAGAATGCTGTGGGTAATTTTATGGGGACTGCATTCAGTGTATGCAGAGCTTTGGGCAGAGTTGTCATTTTTGTCAATGTTAACCCTTTCAGTCCCTGAGAGGGGAGGGCATTGTTTCCATTTCCTTGTGTCTTCTCATTTCTTCTAGCAATGATTTATAATGCTCTATATAAATCCTTCACCCTTTTGTTAAGTTGATTCCAGGTATTTTATTTTTGGAGGTGAATAGGTCAGTTTTCTTTTTTCGCTTCTCTCTCTTTCATTACATTGCTGTCATATAGGAATACCAGGGATTTCTACAAGCTGATTTTGTAGCCTGCTACATTACTATACACATCAATTGTTTTTAGGACTTTTTTGTAAAGTCAAAGTATGGTATACTGCATACTTATGGTATACTGCAGCTGCATATACCTTTTTAAGGCAGTAAAATAGTAAAATTGAAAATAGTGATCATTGGACTCCTTCTCCAGTATGGACGTCCTTGAGATTTCTGTGTTCCTAATTCCTGTGGTGAGGATTCCCAAAGCTGTATTGAGTAACAGTTCTGAGAACGGACAGCCTTGCTAGGGCCTGATCTTAATGCAAAGGCTTTCAGCTTTTCCTATGAAGTATGATGTGAACTGTGGGTTTGTGGTATAGGAATGCACTATGCATGAAACTCTATTTTTTTTAATTTATTTTATTGAAAAACCATGTGGAAAGTTACAAAGCTTTCAGGCTTAAGTCTCAGTTATACAATGCTCGAACACCCATCCCTTCACCAGTGCACTTAAAGTTAAAAAAAGTTTAACTTTAGTTTAGTCATCAGCCACCAGTTCACCACCAAGAATCACAGTAAACCTCACCCCCACCCTCCCAGCCTCCCGCCCCGCCTGTGTAGCTGAGAAATTCCACTTTACTTTCTCTTTACTTTGACTACATTCAATTTTTCAACAAAAAACTCACTATTATTGTTTGGAGTTCCCCGCCCCGCCCAAAGTCAGACCTGCTAGAAAAGAAGCATTTGATAATTTGTTTTCCATTGCTGCGAATAAAGAGATATTCTTTATTTGCACCTGTAATAGGATTGTACTGAGGTCTTGTGGCCACAATAGTGGCCGCGAGATTTTGGATTTCTGTATTTTAGTATACAGAGAATAATCCAGAGAAATTTCTGCCAGAATTTGCATCATTGCAAGCTCATACCGAAACTCTATTCTTAACAGTATTTTAAACCATAGTGGCCCCCCAAAAAAATAATGAACTTGTAGGCTGGAGAATAGTATAGGTTTACAACTCACCAACACAGGGTTGAATCCCTGGTACCGTATATGGTCTCCTGAGAGCACTAGGAGTTGTTCCTGAAGACAAAGAATTACCCTGAGAACCTCTGCGTGTGACCCAAATATTCCCCCCCAAAAAAGTGTAATTGTTAGGTCCTATGGAATTTCCATACTGTCGGCCATAGTAGACAACATTCCCACAAACAGTTAAAAATGGTGCCTTTTCTGGCCTCACGTTCCGGGGAAAGGGCAACTCAGAGAAGTGATCACCAACTACATTGTAGTCGAAGGCCATGTGGGGGAAGGGAGTTGCGGGCTGAATGAGGGCTAGAGACTGAGCACAGCGGCCACTCAACACCTTTATTGCAAACCACAACAGCTAATTAGAGAGAGAGAACAGAAGGGAATGCCCTGCCACAGTGGCAGGGTGGGTTGGGGGGGAGATGGGATTGGGGAGGGTGGGAGGGACACTGGGTTTACGGGTGGTGGAGAATGGGCACTGGTGAAGGAATGGGTTTCCGAACTTTGTATGAGGGAAGTATTAGCACAAAAGTGTATAAATCTGTAACTGTACCCTCACGGTGATTCTCTAATTAAAAATAAATAAATTATTTTAAAAAAAAATAAATAAAAAAATAAAGTCCAGGGTTTATAAAAAAAAAAAAAAATGGTGCCTTTTGCAGCACATCCCGCCTGTTCCCAGAGGACTTGAGTGGACAATGAGGTCGGGCTGGTTACATTCCATTTACAAAGGAAACAGCACAGAGAATTTAAACACGCTGAGCAGGCTGGGGCCTCTGAGTGGGAAGGGCAGGATTTACCCTCAGGCTCCAGGTCCATGGCCCCATCAACAGGCTGTGCTGCATAAGCCGCATTTTGCAGAGCAAGGACCGACTTCCTTCTTGTCAAAGACACGGCCTTGATCTCACTATAGGGAGTGGTTGGCAAAGGTCGAAGGACAGAAAGCAGCCAAGGTCTGCCTCCATGGGGTCACAGAATCAGAAGGGTGTTGTTAGTTTCTCTGAGGCACCATAAGTCACCTCCATAGCTGCCCCATCCATATGGGAGAGTCAAGATTCAAATATTCTATGGCTCAGGAAGTGCTATGAACAGTGGTTGCTGCCATTACTTTACCATGTTTTTTCTGACACGGAACCCTTCCAGTTTATCACCGCTGTGCCTCTGGCCTGGCCTGCCCACTCAGCAGGGCCAGGCAACCCTTGCATCCTCCATCAGAGAGTAATCACAATTGGAGATGTAACAAACTCTTGTTCACTTTTTACACAGATCATTCCGAAGTGCTGGTGCTGGGGCTCCTTGCAGCTCCCTAGCCACGTCAGGTCTGTTTTTCCTTTCTGTCTGGCTTTACCAGTGTGCTGGATTCCCAGGCTGCAGGCCCAGCCCTTCATCAGAATAGGCTGTTTCCTTACAATGTCTGCTTCCCTCCCGACACCGCCCACCCCTCCCAAGGCTGATGCTTCTCTCCTCCTAGGTTTTCACAGGCCACACTTGGTCCATGGCAATGTCATCCTGCCCAGAAGTGGAATTTGTTAGTTTAGTCATCAGCCACCAGCAATGAACCTTATTTAACCTTGGCTGGAATAAGCGCCTGCAACTCCCCTACAACAGGACTCCCCGGGGTGATCAGTAACCTCTGCTTAGCAAATGTGCCCTACCTAATTGAAGCCACTGAGTTTTGGAGTGTGGACTATGGATTGGAAGATGGAAGAGAAGAAGTCAGCCTGGCACAGGCCAGTCCAGACATACATGGTGATTCCTGTGATCATTGACAGGAAGAAGTGCTTGAGGCGGGGAGAGGGTGGCCTAACTCAGGCTGGCACAAAGGGACCATCTGTCTTGAACTAAAATTTCACATTGTATCATTCTTTGTTTGATTTTTGTTCTTGTTTGGGGGCCACACCTGGCAGTGTTCAGGGGTTCCTCCTAGTAGTGCTTGGGGGTGTACATGGGGTGCCAGGGAACGAACTCAGGTCAGACGCATGCAAGACAAACACCTCCCCCGTCCCCGCTGCACTATTGCTCCGGTGCCTAAATATTAACATTCTATCTTTGTATCCCCAGGGTCTGTCATAGCACTAGGTAAAAATTTTAAGTAAAATTATGTTGAAGGGATGAATTATGTGCATGACTTGAGCCCAAATCAGCGCCTTTGGAGAAGATCCACTACTGCAAGCAGGATGCTGCCTAAGGCATTTCTCTAAAGTCATTCTCCCCCAAAAAGACCTTTAGCAGTATCAGAGATATTCCTTCTGGTCACTGTAGGGAATGACACTGATATCTCATGGCTAAAGTTCAGAGATTCCTAAATAAATATCCAACATGTGCAAGTAAACCCACGCACCAGAACAATCCCTGTGACAATGTCAATGGAGCCCCGGCTGAAAAGCCCTGAAATAAAGCAGATTCAGAGCCTGTACCTGTGAGAGTCTTGCCAGCTCAGCGTGCTCAGGGCTCTGACATTAAGGAGCCAGCCCCAGTCAGTGGCCGGCCCTCCAGGGTTCCGTGGGAAGGGCGCTGGAGAGCAGCAAACTCTAGTTTTTCTCCTGTCCCTGCTTCTTCTCACTTAGCAAGTAGCCTTGGGGAACCCGTTCATCCCTTCCAGATGCTCAGAGCCTCTGTCTGTGGGCCCTGTACAGTGTGAGCAGGGAGGAATCAGGGAGTTCACGTGGGCCCTGACAGGCAGGTGGGCAGGTCAGCCCTCTCCAATGCGCCCCTTAAGAGATGCATGACTACAGTCACCACTGGTTTGGGTAGCTACAAAAACCAGAGACAAGAGATATGTGCTTTTCTAAATGATCTAAATTCCAGTCTGATCCCATGTGCTTGGGAGACTCAAGCCTCACTGGTCTGGTGGCTGAAGACTGACCAGTCTTCGTCTGAGGTAGTCATGCATCCGATATTCCGGAAGAAAAATTCTTCTTGGCCAAGTTATTCAAAGTCCATAACATGAATAGGGGGACTGTGGCGGGGGTAGGGGGTGGTGGTGAGGAGTGTTTCCTGCTAACAGAAGGCTTGGGAGGGAGGTTGCCAGCCTCATATTTATTTCCTACATCTGTGTGAGGTCCAGGTTGCATTAATGGGTCACTGTAAGGGGCACACTTGCCCTACACTCATAAAATTTGTGAGGTATCATCACAACACTAAGGTGGGATGCCAAATTGGTGATTCCCACTCCCGTCCCCCATCTGTCTGCCATCCTAGCCATGGCTGCCATGGAGAGAGCTCTGAAAAATGCCACAACAACCCATGTTTATTCAGGCAGGTCAGTCAAGTTAGGGTTTTAGAGAATCAACAAGTTCCTGAAGTCCCAGAAAGCCCCCGGCATTTATTGCTGCACCAAGGTTACAGAAGAAATGATCTCACATCCATGGCATGGACCACTCGGAGCAGAACTATGGGTTGGGGAGAGAGAGAGAGAGAGAGAGAGAGAAAGAGAGAGAGAGAGAGAGAGAGAGAGAGAGAGAGAGAGAGAGAACTGCTCTAATCTATCTAGCTCATGAAGTTTCATTTGAGTAGGGTTTAGAGACAGGCAAACTGATTCCAAGGTCTCTGATTCGGATAGATGATTGAATTTCTAAGTCTCCCTTCCTAACTTCCTTACCTATGCCTAAGAAGAAAGTCCTTTGTCACTACTGGTGGTTTGGATTGTCTTTTTCAAAGTAAAATAAAACATTATTGTTACAAGGGATGGGCACGATCCTGTAAAAATGAGGTGATTTATTACAGGATACAAGTAGAGCCCAGAAGTCACACACAGGGACAGAGAAGATGAGTTGCACAGACACAGGAAGGGTTTGGATGAGGTGAAGAAGCATGTGGGAGGCCCATAAGATGCAAACAGGACTGTCAGCCCACAGTAGGGCTGGAGATGGAGGTTACAAAAGCTTAAGGACAGTGGAGGTAAGACCTGGAACATCCAAGTGGGAGCACTAGAGAATGCTTACCAGGAAGCCTTACTGCCATCAGTTCAGTGAACATATTGATGCATTGTTTTTCTCGGGCCATTTTCATTTAGATGCAGGAGGAGATTGTATAGGATTAAATCAGACAAGAGGGGGAGGGAAAGGAGTTGAGAGTATAGCTAAGCAATTATTATGATGAGTCATGAGTTCAAGGATTAGTAACAAGGGACATGGGGACATGGGGCATAGGAAGGGAAGGGGAAGGGGGAGGGAAGGAAGGAGAGAAGAGGGGAGAATATGGGGACAAAGGAAGGGTGGAACAGGTATATAATTAATGGACTTAAAGTTCTGGTGAGGATGTAGAATTATTGGGGTGCTAAGGAGATAGTTCAGGGCCCCTTGCATATTCCTGACCTAAGTTCAATCCCTAACATCAAATTACCTCCTGGCCATTGCTGTCTGCAGCCCCAAGGCCCCTGAGCACTGCTAGGGGGTTCCTGGTGGTCCTCAGAACCATAAGACCACACCAGCTCTGCTGTGGGACTGAGTACTGTACTGTAGCCTGATTGACCAAGTGTTGCATTGAATGATCCCAGACTTTGAGCATCTCTTAAACGGCAAAACAAACAAAAATAATGGTTGAATTGAGTATTATATGACTTAAGCTAGGGAGAAAATGAGAGTCAGAAACCTAGATGCTTGAAGTTGAGATAAGAGAGAAAATGTATTACTGAGATGTGACCACCAGAGAAGCAGATTTAAGGGCCAGCCACTTTCCTAGTGGCATAGCATCTACAACACCAGAGGGGGGTGCCTTGCCTTGTTTTCCCTTTCAGACTATTGTAAATACCACATCCGGTTCCAAGCCAGTCACTCTAGAGCTGTAAGTTACTTCAAGGG
Organism: Sorex araneus; assembly: GCF_027595985.1. NCBI lineage: Eukaryota > Metazoa > Chordata > Mammalia > Eulipotyphla > Soricidae > Sorex > Sorex araneus. The sequence goes on along the minus strand of NC_073302.1, from coordinate 94,913,331 downwards.
TCTTTGGAGAACAAACCACCAGGACAGTGAAGGTAGCAAAGACCTAATCTTCTTAGAGAAAGGCTTCAAATTGCTCTGACTGTACCAGGAGTGCAAGGCTTCCTCTCAATAAACTAAAGCTCTTTCTGAAGAAGGCTTCTGACTGGACAGGATCCAGTTGGTTGGGTGCAAAGGAGGCAGTTTTCAGCTCAAAATAAATCCAAAGGCACTGTGCACTTCCATCACAGTGAGAGTTTAAGGGTTACAAAGGGGAGTTCAAGGAGAGGCTTTGTGGTTTATTGTTAGGGCTGGTACAGGAGGAAATTGAAGCACCAAATGTTCCTTAAGATGACTTCCTTCCCTGGTACTCTGTTGGGGCCTCTAAGACTCCTGCGTGGCTGGCAGGATAAATATTATTCTTCCTGATCTATCAAAATGGAAACCAAGGCCCTGATGAGAAACCAGGGAGCCAACCTCAAGTGCTAAGCATTGTTAGGACTAAGGTTGGAGCTGAATCTGCTGACTCCGAGGTCAGATGGTTTTCTACCTGGCTGGTACCTTTCCCTAAGAAGTGGATGTCAGACTGATCTGGGAGGTGAGGCTAGTTTCCTGCATCCACGCTGCTCCTGAGTAGGTCCTGGTCATCCCGTGATTCCCCGCAGGGAAGTCTTGCTCTGTGTGAGAAGGTTCAATCACTAGGATGTTAAAGGCTCTTCACATCAACTCCACAGCCTCTCAGTGCCAGGGCGCCCAAGGGTGAGTCCTGGGAGAGGGCCTCAGGCTAGCGGAAGCGGAAGCACAGTTGATTGGTTGTTTTGAGTCTCTAGTAAGCTCACACGGAAGGTGTTTCTGTGAACAGAGTTGGGAAGTGAGCTGGTCTCCCCAGGCACACGCAGGAATGCAGCCTGAGGAACGCTTTGCGAACGGTGAGTCAGCAGCCTTGCCGCCTAATGTGATGTACTTTAGGAAAGAACTTTGGGAACTTTGACTCCTGCCTTCCATGTCCTTTTCTCCTCCCAAACATCCTGTTCCTTAAAATACTCCACCTTTTGTCCCTCCCAGTCATGTCTTAAGACAGAGGGGGAGTGGGGTCTGTAAAATCCATCCCTAGGGTGCAATTACCATCCTGGAGCTGGATCACTGGGGAGGACCCACCAGGACAGGAAGCCTTAGTCACTCAGAAGCACGGACCCCCAGCCATGGCCCTCAGGGAGTGACTAAACATTCCTCTTCCTGCTCTTTCCTCTCAGGCAGTGCAAGACCTGCACCTACAGGGCCAAGTCCCTCGGACTAACATCGCTCTCTTCTTCCTCACGGCAGGCAGACCGCGTGGGGTGGCCTGTGTCACCTGGCACCTGAAACCCTCACACTGCCTGGCACTTGGTCCCAGTCTGATGAAAGTTTGAGAGAAGAAGTTTCAGTCAGGAGAGAAAAGCATCCAGTTGTTTTCTCTAGTTGTTCCTCTGAAACCTGGAGATGCCTGAGCTGCTGAAATAAAGTGATAAAGGAAGGAAATAATATTGTACTTTAAGTGACTTAGAGAAAAATGCTATATCTTCAGAAATTCTTTATTTGAATTTTAGTCTCTCCTTCATCTCTGTCTCTCTGTCTCTGTGTCTGTCTCTGTCTGTCTCTCTCTCTCTCTTTCACACACACACACACACAGTACCTAAGATTAACAACATGCTGAACAGATGCATATAACCTCCACATTGAGCTGGAGTGATAGCACAATGGGTGGGGCATTTGCCTTGCACTCGGGCGACCAGAGTTTGATTCCTCCATCCCTCTCGAGAGCCTGGCAAGCTACTGAGAGTATCTCACCCACACAGCAGAGCCTGGCAAGCTACCCGTGGTGTATTCAATATGCCAAAAATAGTAACAACAAGTCTCACAATGGACACATTACTAGCGCCCGCTCAAGCAAATCGATGAGCAACAGGATAACAGTGATAGAGGGATACGGTGATTTTGCTAATAAATCCAATCAAAGGGAGACATCAGGTTCTGAGAAAGGAGACAGCACTAGGACCATGCCAGGAGGATTGGTTGAGAAGCCACAGAGGCCACAAGTACCACAGCCTGTCCAGACTTGGAGAGACATGGAAGGAAGCAGTCCAGAGTCATGGGAGTCCGGGTTCTGGAAATGCAAGAAGGGCAGAAAAATAAGAGCCTGTTACACACAGAAGCAGAGAAACGTGAGCCCTAAAATCCACAGTTACACACAAAAGCCTGCTGTCAAGTCCTGGTATTGAGCTCAACAGGACCTCTGTGAGGCCGGGGGTCAGCTCGCCAGCCCCGTGCCCCTCGCACCTGGGGCTTTCTGGGCCCATGTGCACACCTTCCCAGAGCTCATGCAGACCCAGGACACTGCTTCCCACCGGCCGCCGGGCTGCCCCCTCCCTGGCTGCTGCTCCTGTGACTGTCCCCTTACTCAGGGGGACTTTCCCAGGGGCATGATGCCAGCCCGGAGCTGGCCCACCCGGCTGGCTGCAGCCCAGCCCCGGGCTTGTCCTGGGTAGCTCCCAACCCCGCCGGCTTTACCCACACTCCTCTCCACGCAGTGCTCCGTCTCTGCCTCAGTGGCTGTGAAACCCGTGTCCCTGTCCTTGCAGCCCGTGGCCCTCTCGCTCCCCTCAAGCTCATGACATTGCTCAGCTTGACCCCCTGCCCACGCCTGTGTGGACTGTCCAAGGGCTTTCGACGCCCATCATCATGGGGAAGATGTCCGTTAAGGCTCCTTCCGTTGGGCTTTTTTATTTTCAGCCTTAATATTTTCTTTCATTTCTAATCAGTCTCCAGTTTCCTCCCCTCCAGCATGGCTTCCCGTCACCCTGTGACTCCCTTCCTGAACCCCATCCCCAACACAAGGGGTCGCTCTACTACAGCCTGTCGTCTGGGGTGGGGGGGGTGAGCCTCTGTGTGTCTGTGTCTGTGCCAGTGTGTGTGCGCGCCTGTGTCAGTGTGTGTGTGTGTGTGCCTGTGTCTGTTATGTCGGTGTCTGTGTGTCTGTGTCTGTGTGTGCCTGGTGTCTGACATCTGTGTGTCTGTGTCTGTGTGTCTTGGTGGGCCAGAAAGTGTCGGAAGGAGAGGGATGCATCCAGAGTGTAAAAGACGCAGACAAAATGGGGCTCCGGGCTGGACCACAGCGAGTGAGCGTCTGAGTTTGGAGAGAAATCCAAAGGCACTAAGAGGCCTGCTGGGGCTTCCAGGAGGTGAGTGGTGTCTGCCCACATGTGCATTAGCAAGACAGGGAGACGCCTAGAGAAAAGGGAAGTAACCCTGACAGGTGAGGTCAGTTGCTGAAGGATTCAGGAGGGAAGCGGCAGCAGGGGTCGCCTTTGGGGAATGCTCTTTCCCAGGAAGACCAGGGTAGAAGCTCTTTGCAGAGAATTGTCTTTCTATACTACTCTGGCAGACGGGAGAAGCAGATGCAGATGAGAAAGATCTTTTATCAAATCACTTTTCTTATTTTGTTTATTTTGTTTTAGGGCCACATCAGTGGTCTTCAGGGCTTACTCCTGGCTCAGAGATTGTAGGATAACATAGCCTCAGGTAGTTTAGGTTTATTGAGTTACTCCCATCACAGTGCTCCCATTCCTCTGTGTTTATTTGTAGCTTCTTTCTTAGTGTTCTGTTGACTTGTAAATATTGTTTTTCTCTTCTCCTTGAGTCCTTTGCATAGTTTATTCAGAGCAATGTCCTTTTTTGTATGGACACAAGAAGACTTGGCAAATGCTATTACTTTTATAACCTGGGAGTCATTTGACTCTACATGATATTTTCCTTCTGGGCATCTGTTCTCTTGACCTAAGCCTCAGCTGCCCTTACTTCCTAGCACCCCCAAAAGCAGGGGCCCGACGAGGGACGAGACGGACCCAGAGCAAGCGGTGAGTTGTGTGCTGCCCTGGCATCGAGATGGGCCTGGCCAAAGTGCCTAATGCTTAACTATAAGTTAAGAGCTTGGTCATGGACAAATGCTGTCATGCATGATCCAAACAGTGATAACTAGATTTGGACCCTGCTAGGGTGAGGAATGATTCATCTGGCCTGAGTGCTGTAGTCTGAGTCTGTGGCAAGATGTTGCCAGGAGAGCTGTCTTGCAAGCCTCAATGTATCTCTTGCTATGTCCATACAAAAATAACTAGTATTAATAAGGAGAGGAGAAAAAACCCTTAAGAGGTATTTTGCCTACTGGCAGTCAGGAAGGGCTTTGGAATGCCCCTAGGTTGTGTTCCCTTTGAACCTGACAGCCCTCAGGGAGGGTTTTCTTATGTTGATTTTGCTATCTGGCAGTGTGTAACCTAGGGGCAAGGGTGAGAGGAAAAAGGGAGGAGAGAGATGGGAATCAAGGCTGCAGTAGATCCAGAGAGAGGACGGAGCTGGAAGTGCGGGAGATGAGAAAGATGGAAGATTGAATAAACGGTAATTAATCAGCAACCAGCTTGGTCCTCGTTCTTCCTTTGCCTGTCCTTGGCCAACGGCCGTCCCGATCCAGTCCACATACAGCGATTCCAGAGCACCGAACGTGGGCGGTGAGACAGAGCCGCCCGGGGAGCCCGAGAGTGCACACTCCCCTCAGCGTGATTTAGTTTTTTATAAGAGATAACTCTTTTTTTTTAATTATTTTTTTATTTTATGCTTTTTATTTTTTTTAAATTTTTTATTGTGGAAAGTTACAAAGTTACAAAGTTTTCAGGTTTAAATCTCAGTTATACAATGCTCGAATACCCATCCCTTCACCAGTGCTCATATTCCACCACCAAGAATCCCAGTATAGCTCCACCCGCCCCCTCACACCCCAAACCCCCCCACGCCCTAAGCCCCCCCCCCGCCTGTGTAACTAATAAATTTCACTTTACTTTCACTTTGATTGCATACAATATTTCAACAAAACTCACTATTATTGTTTGGAGAGTCTCTCCCCTAAAGTCAGACCTGCTGAAAAGGAAGCATTAGACAATTTGTTTCCCATCGCTGAGGATGAAGAAGTATGAGGTCGAGTGACCACATTGAGACACCATGAGAACAGTTACAGGGCTTTCAGGATCAAATCTCATACAATGATCAAACACCCATTCCTTCACCAGTGCACATGATCCACCACCAAGAACCCCAGAGACCCTCCCTCCCTCTCCCCCTCTGCCTGTGTGGCAGATAATTTTCAATTAACTCTCATTGCTATGATCACATTCAACTTTTGACTGAAAACTCACTATCATTATTTGGAGTTTGCCCTCCAACAGTCAGACCTGTCGGAATGGCATCATTAGATCGTATGTTTTCTTTTGTTGATAACAATGAGCATATGATGTTGCACGGTCGTGAAATTGGCCGCCCAGTTTAGGGGTTCTGGTATTAAGTCCAGAGGTATCTCTGCCAGCAGCCACTATATTCTGAGATTGGTTTGTGTGCCTCTGGGATCATGGCTGTTCAGGAGAGGGGGAGCTGTTCGTGGGAGGCTGCTGGAGTCTCATTTGGGCAGGAAGCAGGGCCAGTTCTGCACCCCCCCGCCCCCATCGCTAGATTCCTCATGCATCCCTTCATTGCAAGCTCCTACCTCTCAGAGATAACTCTTGGTGGGCTCAGGGACTACGTGGGGTGCCAGGCAAATGCCCTACCCACTGTACAGTTGCGCTGGTCCCAAACACGTTTCTGGTTACTCTTTTTTCAGTGCAGTAAAATACATTTCAGATGTTTCAGATGTGCCTTTCCATTTAGCAACATTCTAAATGAGCATCTGTGTGCACCACATTGAGGCTCACCTTCTATCAGCTACTTTTACCAAATTAACTAACCAATTGCCCACTTGCCTTCTGGTAACTACTAGTTTGGTAAAAGTAGAATAAAAGTTTTTTCTGTTTTTGGCTTTTTTTTTTTGTTTTTGCTTATTTAGTTCATTTGATTTCTTGTCCTATGTTCCACATACAAGGGAAGTGTTTGTCTTTCTCTTTGTATTATTTCACTAAGCATGATACCCTCAGGATGATGTCAGTTTCATCTTCTCCATAGCATCACATCATCGATATATAACATGTCCTTATGCACTCATATGTCCATGGACTCCTGCACTGTTTCCAGTTTGTTATTGTTGTAAATGATGTTGTTATGAGCATAGCAGTCTATATATCATATTAAATTTATGTTTTATGAGGTAAATATTCAGAAGTAAAATAATTTGATATCATGAAACTGTTTTTTTTATTTTACCTTTTCTTAAAAATCTCCATATTGCTTCCATAACATCTGAACTAGTTTATGCTTCTGTCAATATAAACAAGATTTTTAAAGCAGGACTTTTGAGAGCTTTTCAAATGTATATGACTGTTATATGTAGACTTTAGAGTTATCCAAATTTCTTTCACTACAGCACCTTTTCCTGAGAGTATCTCAAGCAACTGAAGTTTGATAGAATGTACACAATAGAAAGACACCTAGAACTTAACAAGATTTTTACTTCCAACTCTAGTTCATGGAAGGGAGAGGAGAGGCTAGAGGAGGGGGCCAAGAGGGGGGGAGGGAGAGCGTGAGGACTCCAGAGTCGCACAACTCAGGTTCTGAGAGTGCTCCGTCTCCTGTGGGCCCAGTGCTGCCTGAGCCTGTCCTGAAAAGAGAACATTCCAGAGGCTGTTTCAAAGCCAGCACCTGCCATTCTCTCCTATACCTGGGCTGACCTCCTGCAGTCCTGAGTGGACACTGGGGACCCAGTAGGAGAAGGTAAATTTGCTGAGATTTTGCCGAAACAGTACGACTAGATGTCACCACATGTATTTCCACAGGAGTGTAGCCTGCGTCCTGCAGCACAACACAGATGCACACACATGCATATGTGTCCACAGAGGGAGGGAGGGAGCGAGAGAGGGAGAGAGAGAGAGAGAGAAGAAAAAAGAAAGAAGGGGAGAAAGAGGGGAGAGGAGAAAGGGGAAGAGAGAGAGGATGGAAAGAGAGAACAAGAGAGAGATGGGAGAGGGGGAGAGAAGAGAGGGAGAGAGAGAGAGAGAGAGAGAGACAGACTCCCAAAACAGCTCAGAATGTCAGCTATCACCTGATAGAAAAGTATTTCTTCTGGGGTATGGGGAAGAAAAAAAGAAGAAATTTGATTATTCCCTCCCCTCCCCTCCCTTCTCCTCCCCTCCCCTCTCCTCTCTCCTCTCCTCCCCAGCCCTGGTCAGCACTCCTGGCTCCCTCTGCCTGCACACCACCGTGGGTGGACCCACTGACCGGCCCCCACCTGAGACTGAGTGTGCAGCCTTGGTGGCCTTCCCTGGCTCCCTGCTGACCCCCAGGCAACCCGGGGGCCCTCCGAGGAGCTGCCTGTCTCACAGCAGGAGCTCTTGGCCAGAGAAGCTGCTGTTATCCTGGACCCAGGCCAGAGCTCAAAAGTCAAGGAAGGGTTACAGTATTTTTAACATGGTTTCTCGTAATTACAGCACCACACCCATCTGCAGTGTAAATGAAAAGAATTAATCCTTTAAAAAAAAAAGTAGATAGATAGATAGTTTTGGTGTACAGAAGCAAACACTCTTTTGAGATATTTTGATGGGAGGGAGCAAGAATTCAACAGGCTGGAATGTATGCTTTTCACTCAGGGGGCCCCGGGTTCAACCCTCAACACTGCATATGGTCACACCAGCACTGAGCTGGAAATGCCAATGAGCATCAGTGGGTGTGGTGGCCCCAAACAAAAATAAATTGTGTTGTGTTATTGGGCTGGAGTGATAGCAAAGTGGTAGGGCATTTGCCTTGCACGCAGCCAATCCAAGTTCAATTCCTCCCTGGTTTGATTCCTCTGTCCCTCTCTGACATCCTGGCAAGCTACCAAGAGTATCGTGCCTGCACAGCAGAGCTTGGCAAGCTCCCCATGGTGTACTCGTTATGCCAAAAACAGTAACAAGAAGTCTCACAATGGAGACGTTACTGGTACCCACTCGAGCAAATCAATGAGCAACAGGAGGACAGGGCATATATATATATATATATATATATATATATATATATATATATATATATATATATATATATATATATATATCTGAAGCACGGCTCCTCCACGCACAGCAACGCTTCCACTGCACCACAAGACCTAGTGAAGTGACCAGAGCCCACAGCATCCAGGCTGGCTCTGCCGAGAGGATCCCACCCTCCCTCAGGGCAGAGACAGAGCCGCACACCCTGTTCTGCTGGCCCATGGCTTCTGCTCAAGGACTGCACCAGGCAACACCACTCCCCGACAACCACCCTCTGAGAACAGCCAGCCACACAGCCTATGCCCTGGGGACAATCCCTCGTTTTTTAACTCTGTGTGTGTGTGTGTGTGTGCGCGTGTGTGTGTGCGTGCACGCGAGCACGTGAGCCATTTTTTTATTAACTTTTTTTTTCAGCTGAGGCACTATGGTTTGCAAAGTCATTCACAGTTAGGGTTCAGGTGTACAATATGCCAACACCAATCCCATCACACTGTCAACTCCCCCACTGTGTCCCAGCTCCCACCCCCCTCCCAGCCTGCCTTCCTGACAGGCACATGTTAAAATGTGCCTGTTGGTTCTGTGGTTCCAACATACAAATACACCACAGCTCTACACCACTCATACACCCCAGGACCCCGGCCCTTTTCTCATTCCTGTACTCAGTTTGAGTCTCGGCCAGGGTAATCTAGGCCTCCCCATGGTCCCCTCCACTTCTTTGTGCTGTTATTCTGAAGACCACAGATCAAGGAAATCATCTGGCGTTTGTCCTTCTTCTCACTACTTCACTTAACGTGACAGCCTCCAGTTCCGTTCAAGCTGCAGAGAGCTGCCTGATTTAGAACTTCCGGAGTCAGGCTCTTGGTATATGTACATAGCCCCATCTGATACTCCAGGGCTCGGAGCAAGACACTGATTCAGGGGGTACAGTGCAGCCAGCAGGTCAACCTGCACCTGTGGGGCGAGAGCATCAGCAGCCTGATGGTGCCTTCAGGCTTCTTGATACCCAAAAATTGCCGCTGTGCTTCTGGCTGGACCCGAACAATTTGGGACCAAGTTTCCCAAGAAATTGAACAGCCAAAAGTTAAGTATGTGGGAGCCACACCCACAAACCACCAATAGCTCAGCTATGCTAGCTCATTCATCCGCCTTGCTTCAAAGACCCATAAATAAGTCTCAAAAGAGACCAAAAGAGGTCACTTAAGCGCATTAATGGCCATGATTCAGAGATGTGAATGATCACAAATGAATCTTGGAAGAAAGCAGCACACCACAGCGATGTCTTCGGGCCCCAAATATTTAGAATTTATAATTCCAGGAGCATCACAACTATTCATTACAAGCAATACAAAATAAATTATTTAGCATCTGCCTGTGAGGCAGACTTGGATGGTGGTGGGAAAATTTGAAATAATGGTGATGGGAAGGTGCAGTAGTGGTGGGATTGGTGTTGAAATGCTGAATATAAACAATTATCGTGAACAACTTTATGAAAAGAAATTTTTTTAATTTAATTAATGTGCAGTTCATGCCTGCTTCAGTCAGCTTAATCAGTGGCTGAATAAATAGCATTACTCCTATATTAGAAAAGAGAAAAGAACCCGATTCCAAGAGAAAGGGAGCCCTTGAGGTACATGCCACAGACAGAGTAGTTCGTGGCTTCACTCTTTTCCTCATCCCTCGTCACCTTTTCAATGTAGAGAGAGATTCAGCTTTATTCTTCATTTAACTTTGTCTCTACAAATTTATTGTAAACCAAGGTAAGCCTGGTACTAGAGTCAGTGCCAAACTCAGATCCTAGTGACAACCTTTCGCAGCTGCAAGAGAGGAAACAGTCCCTGGGCAATGAACAAACATCTGTGGATCAGAATCTACCTATTTCATGAGGAAGATTCACTGACATCATGCAGGTATAGATGTCAGGCAGGTAACTGACACTCAGTAAAATGAGCTGTTTATGTTAGTGTTTTTAGTGCCCATCGAATATCAAACTGTAAGGGCCAGAGAGACAGCACAGGACTTTGTGCAGTTGCTTTGCATGTGGCCGACTAGGGTGTGATCCCCAGCACCACATATATTCCCCAGAGCTCTAATAGGTGTGATCCCTGAGCACAGAGACAGGAGTAATCCCTGAGCACAGCCAGGTGTGGCCCAAAACAAAGCCTAAACAAGTAATTTAAAGGTAAGTGTGATGAACATTTTTATTATGATGAAAGTCTATTACCTGCACTTGGATGTACATACCTTCAACTGAGAAAATTTTCCTTTTAAAGCCATTTAAAGCCCCTTTAACCTTTAGTTTCTACTCTGGATTTACTTCTTATGCATTTAACAATTGTCACAGCCACAGCACCTTCTCTACCCCTCCTTGAACCATTTGCCGAGTCACTGCAGTTCCTCATTCTTTCGTCATCAGAGATATGCACAAACACTGGCAGATAGACAGTACCAAAGAGTGACTGAAGGGACCATGCTGCTTCAGACTAAACAGCGTTCTGCATCTATGAAATGTCATGAGCTGAAGGGCAGGAAAAAAATGGCACAGGGCCAAAGTTCTCAGTGGAGACAAGGAAAAGGGGCTGTAGGAAGAAAAGGTGGGGACAGAGCTGAGGGCAGTGTGGAACTTAAGTCAACAGACCCTGGAGGAAAGGTGCGTTGGCAGGCTGCAGCCAGAGCAAGGGCTTCACAGTGGACTGGAGTCTGGACACCTTCAATCCCAGAAGATCCAGGACCTTTGAACTGCATTTTATGTAAGTCCACACTAGCATTAACGTGACCTGAATTAGTGGCTTACTATAGGTGGCTTCCTGGCGAGGTTCTTATATAAGATTGAATTTAATATGAAAGAGTAACATTGCATTGAATATTGATTTCTAAAGAGTCATTTCTCTGTAATGTGTTTGTAGGTGTGTGTGTGTGTGTGTGTGTGTCTGTCTGTCTGTCTGTCTGTCTGTCTGTCTGTCTGTCTGTCTGCCCTGAATGGGAGTGGAGGAAGCACAGGGTATAATTTGCATCATCACTTTATTGTCTGACCTTTTCAGCATTTGTACCTCCAGGCTAGCTCTGAAGCAACAGTGGGCATGTTGTGAGGGTTATAATGTCACCAGCAAAATGTCATAGCAAACAAAGACTCTTATTCCTCCTTCCAAGTACAAATACTTGAAATTCACACTCTCAACAAAAACTCCCAGTAAATGCTGGCTTGATTAGCATAATGTTCTGTTCATACACGGGGAGTTTTCCTGGTCACTTCTATTCCTCGTATGTGAAGAAGAGGCCTCCAGGCTGACTCCTGCGGCACAGACCCCACCCTCCTGCCCCTCCATCAGCCCTGTTCACGTGACGCCAGGGCTGTAGCCCAGAGCGCAAGTCCCTTTGATGAGGCCCCGAGTTTAATCCCTGGTACAGAAGAAAAACAAGTTCTGGTTTGTGGCCAGAGTGGCAAATATTTGGCTCTCTACAATTCTAGGATCACCTCAACATTTTTTTTTCTTTTTGAGTAACACCTGGCGATACAAAGGGGTTACTCCTGGCTTTGCACTCAGGAATTACTCCTCGCGGTGCTCAGGGGACCATATGGGATGCTGGGAATCGAACCCGGTTGGCCAAGTGCAAGGCAAACGCCCTACCCGCTGTGCTATCACTCCAGCCCCAGGTCACCTCAACTTTTAATCCTCACACAGCTCACAGGAAGTTGGCCCGGCAGATACCATCGGACCCGTGACAGGTGGGAGACAGGGCAGAGAGAGCAGGGAGGTGACTCAGCCAGCGACAGGCCAGCACACTTGACTAGGCTGTGGCCAGGCCCTCCCCTCAGCCTGCCCCTCCAGGTCCCTCCCCAACCACTTCAGGGCGCTGAGTTTCTGGAAGGAGCATGAGCCAAGAGTCATTTGCCTACTCACGGCAGGTCTACACTGCGGAGTGAGCCAAATATAAAACTGTGTGGTTGAAAATGGTTTCTGGGTCATTCAGTGCTGCTTACCTCACAGCCACCGGACACAGGCCCTGCCAGTAGTCACCTTCTTAGCAAGGTCACAATCTTCCCACAGCATGTCCCAAGCTGCCCTCTGCTGGGAAGGGAAGACAGCAGTTCCCTCAGAGGTCTTTGCCTGTCACTTACCTACAGGACCATTCTTTCTCTGTATGCCTGACTCACACACTGCAAGTTACAGGTAGTTTTTTAGCATTATCCTTTTTAATAATTTATACTCCGTCCTTCTTGGAGATCCCAGCAAGCTTGCCCACACGGCAGAGCCTGGCAAGCTACCCATGGAGTATTCAATATGCCAAAAACAGTAACAACAAGTCTCACAATGGAAACATTACTGGTGCCCACTCGAGCAAATTGATGAACAGGATGACAGTGCTACAGTGCATACTATTCTGACTTGAAAAAGACTCCAATAAGAGATAGAACAAAACAAATTGATGCATTCAGCAAAAGGCAAATAGGAGCAAGGGACGGTCCAAGCAAGAGGCTTGGTGGAGGGATAAGGCTGTCAGGGAGTAGAGGACTGCTCTCTGCTTCCTCACACATGCTAACAAATTCTATCTCCTTCACCCCTTCCCCTCAGTCTGCTGGTGTTGCCATGAACAGGCTGGATTGTGGGTGATTTGGCTCTGGGACTCACACTTTCTGGCTGTTGTGTTTGTTGGGGGTCCCTGTGGTGCTCACATGGTTGCTGGGGGTGGGGAGGCTATACTTCTGCCCTTGGGGATCACACATCTTTAGTCACTCTGCCCCTGGCCACAGCCCTTCCCTGCCCCTGGCCATACCCTTCCCTGAGGATGCTTAACACAGGCTCAAGGCTGCCGTGCACTGAGACCCACTTGTGGATCACCAACTGCCGAGCTTGCCAGGCCAGTGCATGGAGAGGTTCCGGGGATCAGATTCAAGGCCTCATGCTTACAAGGCAGGTGTCTTAGCCAATGGACTATCTCCTAACGTACCACCCCTCCCAAATCCAGTCATCTCATATGAAACACAAACTTTTCCTCATCTTAAAGATTAGGAGACAATATTAGCATGGACTATTTTCTTTATTTTGTACATGTTTTATTGAAATCACATTGTGTTCTAGCATTCATAAGTTCCAGGTGTCGTAGGGGCTATTGCCTAATGCCTGTAAGCATCTTTGAGGAACTTTCATCCCCATATAGGCAACATCCCCAGAGATGCACAAACTGTCAGACTAAGAAGCACCAGTGCTTGCTAAAAAATGCATATTTTTATACAGCATGGTCACCAGAGCTAAACATTCTGAGCCATTGTCTTCTCTTATTTGGGGACCACACCCAGTGGTGCTGGAGACCACTTGTATTAGAGAGTCGTTATCATGAATTATTCTAACTTTGCTTGTTTGCTTCTTCTGAGAACCATACCGAGTGGTTCTCAGGGCTTACTCCTGGTTCTACACTCAGGGATCACTCCTGGTAGGGGTCAGGGGACCAAATGAGGTGCAGGGATCAAACCCTGGTTGGCCACGTACAAGGCAAGTGTCCTATCCACTACAATATCACTCTGGCTCCTAGCTTGAAGTATTCTAAAAGAGTAGATCTCAAATGTCCTCACCCATCCCAACACACACACGATGTGAGGTGATAAACGAGTTCATCATTTGTGGGAATCATTTCATTGTATATCAAAACACTACATTGTAGACCTCAAATAATGCTTTTTACTTTTAATCATATCTCAATAAAGGACCAAGGAGATGGTATAAGGGGTTAAGGCACTTCCCTTGCACTAGCCAAACCCAGTACTATCCCCAGCACTGGATATGGTCCTCTGAGCCCCACCAAGAATGATCCCTGACCACAAAGTAAGTAGAGTAAGTCCTGAGCACTGTCAAGTGTGGCCAAAAATAAATAAATAATAAAATTTATCATCATTATAATTATGCCTCAATATAACTAAAAAGAAAATGGAAAATTCCTGAACCCCCCCTCACACGCACTATGTGAGACCTTCTGGGACACTCAGCCTGTTAAGATTTTTTTTTCAAAGTTACTTTTAAGCAGTTACTCCTGGCTTACTGCTCAGAGGTCACTGCTGCAGGAGCTCCTGCCACATCTCATATGCTTAGTCCACCAAGCTTCATTTTAAACAAGGTCACAAACTGATACCCCCAGGCTAGAGTTGGAGCAGACCGGACTAGGCTCCTATCCCCCTTAGCAGGGAGCAGTCATGAGTGGAGAACTCCAACCCAGGACACACCAGGGAGACAGGGAGAAGTCACAGGGACACCCCAGGGGGACAGGGAGAGGTCACAGGGACACCCCAGGGGGACAGGGAGAGGTCAAAGAGATACCCCTGGGGGACAGGTAGAAGTCACAGGGATTCCCCTGGGATATAGTGAGTGAGAGGTCACAAGGACTCACCAAGGGGACAATGTAAGGGCACATGAATGTCCCCAAGGGGATAATGGGGACTCTATTCATGTGGATTTGAAGTGTGTTTTTTGTTTGTTTTTCCTGTTCACAGAGCAGACATCTCAGTCTCTCCAGCGTCCCCAGACCTGTCCCAAAGACAGACATGGAATTGAGTGACCCCAGCCCTTCGCTGCTGCTTCCTCTTCCCCATTCATGGTCACATGGGGCTGGCAGAATTCAGGTGCCCTAAGTCACCCTGACACAAATATTCACCCTGGTGAGTGAGCCATGTCACACACGTCACCCTCTCTTGTGCCTTCTCCAGCTGCAGGGCAGCTTGGGATCTCTGAGGATCAGGGAGGCAATGCCTCCCTCTCCTACAGGTTTGAAATAAATTGCCTTATCCAGTTTGAAGATGTTGCTAAGATAACCCCTTATGCCTGCTTACTAAATACTGCAACAAGCCCAGCATGCTCAACAATGACATCCAAGGAAGGCGGCTCTCTGCGGTTAGCCACTGAGAGCTGACGCCCTTCCCCAAGAAGGTGCCAAAGCAGATACCTGCCCCATGGCACACTATCCACAGCTGGAGACGAAAGAACAAAACCAGGTCTCTGTCTCAAGGAATCATTCCTAGCTCTGATACCTTGCAAGCATTCATTGATTTTGCAGCACTTCAGTTTTCTCATCTCTAACCCAGAGAGCAAGACTGCTTCAGGGGAAAGCAGGGTGGCTTTACGTATTCTAGCCAGGGTTCTCATGTACTAGCTAGACGTGGGCGGTCACATTTCTGAGCCGCAGTTTCCCCTTCTCTTCAATGGAGATGCGAGATTATTGCAAAACCTGAAAGAGCTAATAGGAAACTTAGGGCTTATCAGACTGAAAGATCTACACCATAAAAATGCCTTTCCAAGATTGCACTCATCTGTGGAATGTAGAATAATAGACTATAAGACTAACGCCCAAGAATAGTAGAAATAAGTACCAGGAGGTTGTCTCCATGGCTTGGAGGCTGGTCTCTCACTCTGGGTAACTCAGGGAAGGGACCACCAAGTAAAATGTGGTTGGAGGTCATGTGGGGGAAGGGTGATGCGGGCCGAATACAGACTAGCGACTGAACACAATGGCCACTCAACACCTTTATTGCAAACCACAACACCTAATCAGAGAGAGAGAACGAAAGGGAATTCCCTGCCATAGTGGCAGTGTGGGGTGGGGGGAGACGGGACTGGGGAGGGGGTGGGAGGGATGTTGGGTTTACTGGTGGTGGAGAATGGGCACTGGTGAAGGGATGGGTTATGGAACTTTGTATGGGGGAAACATGAGCACAAAGATGTATGGATCTGTAACTGTGCCCTCATGATGACTCTCTAATTAAAAATAAACTAATAAAAAAAAAATGTCCTTCCAGACCAGAGAAGTCACTACCAGGACTGAGTGTCTGCTAACTACTGCAGGAGGCCCAGCTCTACTCTCAGCCCTATATGGTCCCCCTAGCACTTTGAAGACCCCTGATCGTCAAGCCAGTAGTAGCCTCTCCCACACCCCCCCACAAGTGTGAGAGCACACACACACACACACACACACACACACACACACATACACACAAAGACCAGGGATGTGAAACTAGACTGGTCGTGATTTCTCGGGGATTCTCTCACATGACCCAGTGTGATGATATTTGTGACTTCAGGACATTCTCAGGAAGGATCATCATGAGTTATTCTTAATATCATGTAAGACTCAAGGGAACCATAGTTATGTGTAGATTATTATTTAACAAGTGAAGTCTAGCAAGTAAAACTTTCTCAGATCAAGGACCAGGTGAGAAGGATTTGTATGGAACAGCTGTGGCCCTCAGGAGAAAACTGCCAGCTTCTCACACGGAAGCGGGGCTCAAGAGTTCCCCCTCCACTGAAAGACTTAGGGTACAGGATGGACCAAAGAGAAGTCAGGCCGAGTAAGAAATGCCAGTGATCGGAGCTGAACATAGAGCGACCATCAGGTACTGTCCAAAGCTTTGTAGATGCGTAGTCCCATTAACAGCCTCATCTCTGGCATAGCAATGGAAACACGGAAGCACCGAAATGAGCCATTCTGGAGCCAGAGAGCTCAGAGCTGAGCGTAGGCTTCCTGATGCTCCCACTCCAAGTCCACACACACTCTCACATCATCCTCAGACTTTATAAGACCAAATTTCTCTTTCTTTCCTGTGGTTCACATTATAGAGTAAAGAAATGTGATAAATATTCTCCTAGGGAGTTTGTTTTTGTATTGATCACAACTCTTCAAAAAACAAAGTACCTTGTTAAGCATTTTATTTATTTATTTACATATTTATTTATTTATTTATTTATTATTTTTTGGGTCACATCCGGCAATGCTCAGGGGTTACCCCTGGCTTTGCACTCAGGAATTACTCCTGGCGGTGCTCGGGGGACCATGTAGGATGCTGGGAATCGAACCCAGGTCGGCCATGTGCAAGGCAAATGCTGTGCTATCACTCCAGGCCCTGTTAAGCACATTATTAAAACTCAAAAGGTCTCTCATCACTGAACAGTGGGTGCCAGGAAGGGTTAACCCAGAAAGAGGACTCTGGGGTGAGAAAATTCTGTTGCCTTTGGCCATTCTGTTCTTACTGTCTGGGCAGGAACAAGAACCACTCTGGCCCAGCCTCAGCCAGGTCCAGGGCCCCACACGAAGAAGAGCCTGGCTGGAGGAAGGCAGTGCTCACTCACCAGTGCTCACTTGGCAGCCGAGTGGGCCCCTAGCTGGAGGAAGCGCCTGAGAGCAGCCTGTGCCTACCCTATCCTCTCCATGGCCATGCCACTTGTGTGGGTCAGTGGCAGGGCAGTAGGTGCTGAGCTCACTGGGATGTCCAGCCCTGTGTGAAAAGTAGAAACAAACTCAGGCCCAGAGAGACAGCATAGGTGTTTGACTTGCATGCAGCTGATGCTGGTTCAATCTCAGCCCACAAATTGTCCCCAGGGCCCTACCAGCAGTGATCCCTGAGTACAGAGCCAGGAATAAACTCTGAACACTGCCAGTGTGCCCCTCTCAAAAAAAAAAAAATAAAGATATATATACATCTACATATATATGCAACTATATGCCTCAGAGGCAGCAGCCCTGGTGGGGCTATATATATATATATATATATACATATATATATATATATATATATATATATATACACATACACACATATGAACTAGAGCGATAGCACAGTAGGTAGGGCATTTGCCTTGTATGCAGCTGACCTGGGTTTGATTTCTCCATCCCTCTTAGAGAGCCCGGCAAGCTACCGAGAGTATTCCGCCCGCACGGCAGAGCCTGGCAAGCTACCTGTGGTGTATTCAATATGCCCAAAACAGTAACAAGTCTCACAATGGAGATGTTACTGGTGCCCACTCAAGCAAATCAATGAACAATGGGACGACAGTGCTACAGTGCTACACACATACATACGTAAGTATATGCCTCAGAGGCAGCAGCCCTGGCAGGATACACTCAGATGTGCAGACAGGCCGCACATAAGCACCGGCCATGTCTAAGCTGCAGTGGCCCCTCCCAATGCCACCTCTACTAGAACTTGCCTCCAAGGGGCGCGTCTGTGGGAGATGTCTCCAAACCCTCCTGCAGTGAGTCTGCAGGGCTGCCCTGTGCCGGCCTCCACCCGGCCTCCACTGCTGACGCTCCTCTCCCCAAGGCCCTTCTTCCAGCTGGCTGTCACTGCCGGGGAGCATCCAGGTCCTCACTAGGATACTTTTCTTCATCACCTTGCTCAGCCTCTATCCTCAAGACCCTCCTGACCAACCTGACTTGGGTGACCTGCAGCCCCCTGTGCACGGCACCCCAATACCTGCTCTTGTCTGTCTACTCAGAGAGAATCATCTGCCGAGGCAAGAGGCCTGTCCCACTGACTAGGGTTCCCGGAACCCTACAGAGCACATTGCAGAGGCTGCGCACTGAACAAGGAGGGCGACAGTTATTCTCTTGAGCAGTGGTTTGTGTGGCTGTGTCTGCGCAGAACACCATCCCTGCCACCTTGCTCTCCCTTACCCAGGAAGTCATACGTATGTGCCCACATAAAAGTGAATCCCACAGGCTCTTTCTTAGTGGTAAACTCCCTTTGACACAGCTACACTCTCTTGTGTAAATAAGATGATTGCAAGCAAATCAATTACTCAGTTTTTATGTCCTGCTTATGGCCACTTCCAGTAGTGTCTATAATGTGTATAATGTGCATTCTCACTGAAAAATGCACAATCAAATATAATTGAGGGACTCCAGGACTCAGGAGTCAAACTGAAAGACTAAGCTCATGATAGAATCGATCCCCTTCATGTCCAGATACAAGGAGAAGAAACATAAAACTAGAAAGCCAGACCATGGGCCATAGTAGTTACCGTCAAAATGGTTCGTGAAACCTGGGAAGGTGGTGCTGGTCCTGGCCCAACGCTGCTCAACACAAAACGGTCATCATAAAGAACATTGACGACAGCACCTTAGGCCACCCTACAGCCATGCCTGGTGGCTGGGATGGAACGCTCTTCCCACAAACTGACAGCCTTCAGGGGCAAAAAGAAAATTTCCAAAACGTTAAAGACCCAGTCATTCATGAAAGTTTATGACTATAATCATCTCGTGCCCACAAGGTACTCCATGGACATCCCTGGGACAAAACTATCTTCCCTAAGTCTGTCTGCAGAGACCCTGCCCTTAAGCCTAAGGCCTGGAGAGAAAAAACATCCTGTTCTGTAAAAACATCTGATCAGTTGCTGTTTATTCCATTCTCTCCATGCGCCTGTTCCAGTCTCTCTGAGCTCCCCATTTCTCCTCTTCCACTCTCTCCCTCAGCACTGTTCCTTCCTCATTCCTCCATACCAGCTCTTCCTCTTCACTAGTCTCTCCACCCTTACTCTTATCTCTGGGCCCTAGTCATACCCAACAAAATCAACATAAGAAAGCCCTTCCTGAGGGCCCACCAGGTTCAAAGGAAACACCACCTAGAGGCATTCCCCTCCTCCTAGCATCTTAATTAATATCTCAATACTAGTTATTTTTGTATGAGCACAATAAAAGATACATCAAGGCTTGTAGGGCAGCTCCCTAGGAACATCTTGCCACAGACTCAGACTAAGGCCCTCAGGCCAGATTAATCATTCCTAATCCTAGCAGGGTCCAAATCTAGTTATCACTTTTTTGGGTCATGACAGCATTTGTCCATGACCAAGCTCTTAACTTATAGTTAAGCATTAGGCACTTTGACCAGGCCCAGTTCGATGCCAGGGCAGCACACAACTCACCATTTGCCCTGGGTCCATCCTGTCCTTTGTCGGGACCCTGCTTTTGGGGGTGCTAGGAAGTAAGGGCAACTGAGACTTAGGTCTAGAGAACAGATGCCCAGGAGGAAAGTATCATGTAGAGTCAAATGACTCCCAGGTTACAAAAGCATAGCATTTGCTAAGTCTTCCTGTGCCCATACAAAATGACATGGCTCTGAATAAACTATGCAAAGGACTCAAGAAGAAGGAAAAAAACAATATTTACAAGTCAACAAAACACAAAGAAAGAAGTTACAAATAAACACATAAGCATGGGAGCACTGTGATGGGAACAACACAATAAATCTAAACTATCTGAGGCTATATTATCCTACACTGTTCGAGGAGAGATACAAGACCATCAAGAACCAGCATGCCTGTGCAACCTCAGAGAGCTAGCACCTGTGCAACCTCGGAGTCAGCACCTGTGTAATCTCAGAGAGCCAGCACCTGTGTAACCCCAGACATCCAGTATGCATGTGCCATCCCATATATCTAAGCAACAACCCCCACAACAAAGGGAATTATTAATATAAGAGTAAATTTTTAGTGTGTATTATAACAAGCAATAAAATGGCTGGAGGAACAACAACAAAAAAAAGATCTTCTGGGAGGAAAACCCTAATTCAGATCTACCCTGTGGATTGTTGCAACAATGTTGCAGTTTTACTTGACAGTCTGAGGCATTTCACTGCAGAATAAATATACATTTTGGGGGAGGATCACATGACTGTCTCCAGAGGTTTTTGTGTTATGGCCTGCCTGAGAGCAGTCTGTTCAACCCCCTTTTATTTAGAAGGTTGATGTACTAACCAATGATATTCAGCCACATAGGCTGAATATGCAACGGAAACAGTAACAAAGTCAGTTAAAGTAACAGTAACAGTAACAGAAACCAACGTTTACATCCAGGCCTAGCTAGGCCTGAGATTACGGAATGTTGTGTACCAACAGTGGATACAGAAAACAGACCTGATAAGACCTTCAGTGGACCATGTGGAGGTTGGACCCCTCCTCATGAAGTTCCTCAAACCCTTGGACCTCTCCCTTAATCTGATTAAAATGAGATCCAGCACTGAGAAGACTCTAGAACTTCTGGATCAAGACAACCTGGGAAGAGCCTATAAAGATACCTTGAACAAAGGAAGGGCACCATATGCTGCCTGAGCCCATGTGCTGCTTGTGCCCACGTGGCCAATGTGGTGCCTGAGCACATGTGTCACCTGCATCTCCCCTCTTGAGATGTGTACTTTCATGCTTTCGTGTCTAATGCTAGAATGTTTGTAGGGGCTCCCTCCACCCCTGGAGAAGCCCATGTTCTCTCTTGAGTGCATTACTCTCTCTCTCTCTCTCTCTCTCTCTCTCTCTCTCTCTCTCTCTCCCCCCCCATCCACACCTTAAAAATCCTCCAAATAAAATCTATTTATTCACAAACAAAATTTTAATTAAAATAAATACAAAATGAAAAAAAAAGGTTCTTCCAGAACCTGTGGGTTTAAATGTTTTTTTTTTCAATCATTAAAAAATCAAACTAACATAGAAAGGATGAAGTCATGAACTTTGCATATAAGTGGATCAACATGGAAAGTATCATGCTAAGTGAAATGAGCCAGAAAGAGAGGGACAGACATAGAAAGATTGCACTTATCTGTGGAATATAGAACAACAGAGTAGGAGACTAATACCCAGGAATAGTAGTATATAATACCAGGAGTTTGGCTCCATAGCTTGGAAGCTGGCCTCACACGCTGGAGGAAAGTCATCCCAGATAGAGAGGGGAACACCAAGTAATATCTGATTGGAGATCCTGCGCAGGAAGGGAGATGCCTGCTGAAAGTAGACTAGAGACTGAACAGGATGACCACCCAATACACTTATTTGGAACCACAACACTCAAAAGGAAAGAGAGATATCAAATTGGAATGCCCCGCCACAGAGTTGGGGTGGGAGGGGGATGGGACTGGGGGGTGGGAGGGATACTGGGTTCATTGGTGGCGGAGAATGGACACTGGTGGAGGGATGGGCTCTCAAACATTGCATGATGGAAAAACAAGCACGAAAATGTGTGAATCTGTAACTGTACCCTCACTGTGACTCATTAATTAAAAAATAAATAAATTTTTTAAAAAATCAAACTGACAAAGAAAAAAATAAAGAAAAATAAATATAAATAAATAATCAAATTGGAGGGGAAAAAATAGAAAATCATACGCAAAAATTACCAGAAAAGAGGCATCTCCGTGAAGGCTTGGAGAGGCTTGGGAGACAAGCAGAGGGTAGGGAGCAAACCATGCCCCCTGGGGACAACCCAGCCCTGTCCAGCAAGTCTGTGGTCAGGTGGCCTGGCACTGGCACATGGTAAGGTTGGAACATTGATGTCCATGTGACAATGAGACTGAACACCAGCTCCGCCCCGCAGCCACAGGGAGCAAACAAATCTCAGGCCAAAGACCTTGGGACCTGACCTGGAACCAACAGGACACGAGACCCAGGACTGCCACTGTCCCATCTGCCTCTCCCACCCCAAGGCAGCCCCGGGCACCAGCTGGCCCTGCAGAGCAAGGCCGGTGCTTATCAACTCAGCCCTCTCAGCAGGTGCTTCGGGAAATGGGAAACGGCTGGCTTCACTGACTGTTGTTTCAGCTGGGTCAGCGGCCCGCAGTCCAGGGAGGGGAGGAGCAGGAAGGGGGTAGCAGGAGAGCATTCTCAAGGACAGTCCAGCTGCATCCTGCACGCGGAGGGCGGGAGTAGGACTGACCTCGTGACCTTGACCTCTGCCCCAAGGCTGGCTGCCCTCCCCGTGAGGCTGTGGTCAGGGAAGAGTCACTGACTCTCCCCTTCAAAGCACACCCCAACAGATTTCTCGAACCCTCTGCTGCCTGCCCCAGGCCCAGCCACCTCTGCAGGGCCTGTCAGGCTGTCTGTGGGACCTCAGGCCTCACCGTTCGCTCGAGCTTGCAGGTTTTCCTTCGTAAGCCTAAATCTCATTTTCCTGCTTTGAGGAGTAAGTCCTGCGACTTCCAGAGAAGTGGACAGAGCAGCGCAATCGGCTGCTGACCAGCGCAGGGGCCTTGAGAAGAGTCCAGGGGGCTCTGGCTGGCTGCAGTTCAGCCCTCGGTGCTTTGGTCCTGGGCTGCAGACCCGCTCCGGCTGCAGGAAGAACCGTGGGGCATGCAGGCACACGGCAGGGCTCAGCTCTGCTAATCTCTGCTGCAGAGGAGGCCACTAGGACGACGTGTGAGGGGAAGAGGGCGTTAGAGGAAGGGCGGGCGGGAGTGACAGACCGTGGGAGCCAGAAGACGAGCAGGACCCACCTCGTTTTGCACCCCCTTTCTCCCGGCCGTGTGGGCTTACGGTGGGTCTGTGAATTCATTGCCAGCTCAGCAATTCTGCCCCCTCCCCACTACTCTTTGGAATCTGTTTGCCCCTGGGACCCCCATGCCCACCCTGTTCCTCACTTGCCCGCATGGGCCCAGGAAACACTTCATAGAAAGCTTCCCAGTCCCTTGGCCTCACGTGTCGCCTTGAGCAGGGCAGAGGGGAATGGCCCTGCCCTAAAGCCGTGATCCACGGGGGCGCCCGTCTAGAGCCTCGGAAGCTAGGCTCGCCTCGGAAGCTAGGCTCGCCTCGGAACCCTCGGCTCCGGGGGGCAGCTGTCTCCCAGCGCACTGCCTCCCGGGTCAAGCAGCAGGTCCAGACTCAGAAGCCCCTACCAGGCTCTCCAGACCCCGTGTCCCCAGACCCACCCTTGAGCTTTGTGCCAGATGAGGCTCTCCTCGCTCGCAGCCACCCAGCCTCAGTTGCAGTGGACTTCCCGCATGGGACCCCACTGCCCTCAGAGCCTCTTACCCCGAGAGGCTGAGGAAGGGCACTTCCCCCTAACCGGGCTGGGTGGGCCAGCTCCTGTCTTCTCAGGGGGCTGGCCCTGCGTGACGGGCGGTGATGCCGCCTGCGCGATGACCGTGATTGACGGGTCCCAGTCACGGCCGGAGCGTCCGGTGAGGTGTCTCGGGCGCCACCTGCTGGCTCGCGCCCTCCACGTCTCCTCGCGCCAGGCGGCGGTGGGGACGAAATTCCGTCCCGCGGCGGGGAAACAGCACCCGGTCCGGAGGGACCGTCCGGTCCCGGGCGACTCCGAAGCCGGGGAGACCCTGGGGAACGCAAACTCGCGCCCGCTGGGGCTGAAGTGGCGTCCCCAGGCCTGGAGTTGGGACGTGACCTTCCCCGGCGGCCGCGCCCACGCCTGCCCACACCTGCCCGCCTTGCTGCAGAGACGCAAAATAAATCTCGGAAAAATAAACAAGTAAAAAATACGTCTCGAAAGAGACCAACTAACCACAAAAAAATTCTCAGGCACCCAGTCCCGGCTGAGACCTCCTGGACCGGCTCCCGCCCCCAGAGCCCCAGCAGCACTCCCAGCCCCAAAGCCCCCCGGCCTCCAGCCAACTGCCCAGCCAAACGCACGGAACCGGCACCCCCAAACCTGCACACTGACATCCCGGGAGTCGCGCCAGGTCAGCGGGGATGTAGGCAGAGGCAGCCAACAAGTCCCGAGCAAAAACACAGAAGCTTAACTGGCAGCAACGCTTAGTAAACCTTCAGACAAGAACTCCGTGTCTCAGTGGTGAGATACAATTTTCACAAATTTTCATCTATGGAAATAATTTTTGATCATTCTTTAAGTCATTTAGTGGGAACAAGTAACGTAGAATAAATTATCATGAGCCAGCAACAGGGCAGGCTTGAGGGGTGGCTGGGAAAATGGAGACAATGGTAGAGGAAAGGTGACAGGGGTGGTGGGTTGGGGCTAGAATATTGAATGCCTCGAACAAATCATTATTAACGTTTAAACCATGATGTTTGAATGGCGCGGGGGGGCGGGGCTGGGGAAGATGGGTGGAGTTCCTTTTGCAGGGAGACAGAAGTGGAGAATCTGACAAACTAAGAAGAGACTTGAGAAAATGATGGATAAAGTGGACTTGGGGGTTGAAGAAGAGGTTTTATACCATGAAATTCTCACCACCTTAACTAAGTGGTTAAGTAACTACACCCATTGTTTTCTGGTACCTTTTAGGAATTCTGCTTGGTGTTTCTTTAGTACAAAATTGCAGAGGCGAGTTTGGGTTAGAATTATAGGAGACCTGGGAACAGAAAGCATGGTTGATGCTGACTGAGAGAAGCAGAGACTTAATTTACTCAAAACTTTATGAATAAGCAAAGTGCAGGAGATCCTCTAGATGGTGGAAACTGCTTAGATCAAATAAATGAAAGTGCAGAAGGACCACCCACCTCCTGGGGTAAAAGAACAGGGATCTAGGGAACTAGCACCCAGGGGGCTCCATGCCCATAACAGACTTTTCCTCACATACCCTAAATAAATATGTCAGTCATCCCGTTGCTCATCAACTTGCTCGAGCGGGCACCAGTAATGTCTCCATTGTGAGACTTGTTACTGTTTTGGGCATATGGAATATGCCACGGGTAGCTGCCAGGCTCTGCCGTGCGGGCAGGATACTCTCAGTAGCTTGCCAGGCTTTCCAAGAGGGATGGAGGAATCGAATCCAGGTCGGCCTCGTGCAAGGCAAATGCCCTACCCTCTGTGCTATCGCTCCAGTCCCTAAATAAACATGTGCCACAGATTCTTTGGCTCTGCCTTCATGCTTGTAATCACTTGCTAGCTTTCTTTACAAAGCAGCAGGAACCCAGCTGTTTCTCACCTGGTCTATCCGAGTATCCCCAGCGTCTGGTGTAAAGCTGGTGCTCAGTAAAGAGTATGAAATGGAAGCTCCACTCTCACTGTGTTATAGTTCTTTGTACTTAGTGAACGAGGTGCCCCTTGGTTTCTTTATCTCCCACAGTGTCCCTGTGCTACCTAAAGTCCTCTAGGGAGGCCACACTCTCAGGACCCCTAAAGAGATGTTAGGAAGCCCCGTGGTCCTCATCTCTCACTGAGACTCTGCTAAGAGGCCAGCAGCCCTCTAGGCTACAGCAGTGTGAGGGAGTCTCTCCAGCCCACCTTCTCAGCAGTGTTCCCCCCTCGGACCCTTGCCTCCTGGTTTGGCTCTCTCTGCTGCAGTGCCCAGCTCTGCCCAACACATGACCTGCAAATCTGGCAAAGTCCAACCCACTCCTGAGCCAGCAGAAAACAAAGTTTCTGGAAAATGGAAAACCGAGAAGGAAGAGACAGCTCTTTCTTTCGCCCTGCCACCAGAAGTATTTCATAACCCCATCCAGACTCTGGGATTGGCTTTACTACAATTAGAATCACTGTCCAAATCCTGCCTTCTAAGGCATCTTTAAGAAAATTTTCAGGGGCTGGAGTGACAGCACAGCAGGTAGGGCGTTTGCCTTGCATGCGGCCAACCCGAGTTCAAATCCCAACGTCCCATATGGTCCCCCGAGCACCGCCAAGGGTAATTCCTGAGTGCAGAGCCAGGAGGAACCCCTGAGCATTGCCAGGTATGACCCAAAAAGCAAAAAAACAAAAATTTTTTTTTCCTTCTTCCTCAATGAAGTGTGATCTAGTGGCAAAGGGTACAAGTCCTAGAGCCTGTTCTCAGAGTTCAGATCCTCATTTTCCATGACCTTGGATAGTTCAGTAAATGAACTTAAACTTTAATTTCCCAATCTGTAAAATGTGGATGAGAATATGGTTAGTCTACGGCCATACCACCCTGAACACGCCCGATCTCGTCTGATCTCGGAAGCTAAGCAGGGTCGGGCCTGGTTAGTACTTGGATGGGAAATATGGGTAGATAAATGCCTTCATAAGGAAATTTGGCTTATGGGGGCTGGATGATAGCACAGCGGGTAGGGCGTTTGCCTTGCAAGAGGCCGACTCGGGTTTGATTCCCAGCATTCCATATGATTCCCCAAGCACCGCCAGGAGTGGTTCCTGAGTGCATGAGCCAGGAGTAACCCCCGTGCATCACTCGTGTGACCCCCCCCAAAAAAAGGAAAAAAAGAAGAAATTTGGCTTAAACAATATGGTTAGATAAACATCATTTACATAAGATACTTTGGAAAAAGTCTGATGTTAGTCCGTTTTCATAATTATTTTTAATGCAAAATACATAATCCAGTTGTATACACACTCGTTAATTTACTTGCCATTATCCCTCTTTAGGTGTTTGTTGTTTATTGTCTTTCTGTTTTATAAATGACAGTTATAAATACTCCCAAAATATTCTGATTTTTTATACATAGATTTCCAAAAGTAGAAGCATGAGGTCAATGGGCCAAAAACATTTTGTGCTTTTGATCTATATTGAGAAATGCTTTTCCCAAAAAGGGTTGTGCACTTTAACATATAATTTATGCCAGAACATTTCACTGCGCAAGACTCCCTCACCAGCCTTGGATAGTTTGTGTATGGTGTAAGCATCTTTTTTAAAAAAGAAAAAGAAATGTTTTAAGTGAGCTAATATTAGCTCAAACAACTGTGTTTTAGGGGTACAATTTAACTCCTCTTCAAAATACATGCCACGACCTTTTATTAGCCTGAAAGTTAAATTTAACTCAGCATCCTGCACCACCAAAGTCCTGCACCCACTGGGCCCTGCCCGCCTGCTGACTCCCTGCTCTGGTGCCACAGCTCCGGGACCAAATCTGCAGATTATTTCCAGTGACTGTCTACTCTTCTGTCTGCTTTTCTGTGTCCCACATATGAATCATATGACCCAGTGTCTAGCTTCATCCTCTGTCTTCTTTTTGTGCAGCCTCTTTGAGCCATGCCCAACCTACTTCAACAGACCCACTCAGCAGACCCACCTCCCGACCCTTCAGAGCAGATGAGCATTGCCAGCTGTGACTGCTGCCAGTCAGCAGTCAGGGCTGACACTAGCAAATATTGGAAAATTTCGAGTAAAGAAGTTTATCCATAAAGCTCCCAGAAGAGAGCAACACAGAACGTCCTGACCCCGTGCCAGGCTGTCTCCACTAGGGCAACTGGGAGAGGGGGAGGGTTGAATTTCCCTCTCCACCCCAAGCAGAACCCCACAGCTGAA
The DNA here is from genome assembly GCF_027595985.1 of Sorex araneus. Lineage (NCBI taxonomy): Eukaryota > Metazoa > Chordata > Mammalia > Eulipotyphla > Soricidae > Sorex > Sorex araneus. The sequence goes on along the minus strand of NC_073302.1, from coordinate 94,885,683 downwards.
AACCTCCAGAAACCAACTGCAGCCATCCTCAAGGCCTCTCTCCATATGCTCGGATGAGCCTCACCTATGAGGGAACCTGCAGAAAAACCCAGGTATGCGGGACCCATGACTGAGATCTCCAAGCTAACTGGAAAAAGGACTGGGCCTCCTCTTCCAGCTTCCCAGTTTTCCAGTAGCATGGCAGTCACACCCAAAAACTGCCCCTGGTGCCATATAATCTCATCAACGGCCAAGATCCAGAGACTATGAAATAAAGCTCCCAGAAGAGAGAGACACAGAATGACCTCATACTCTAGTCCACTGATTTACCAAGAGTAGCACACATCTGTTTGGGTTTAACATATATGTTTGTAACCTCTTATATCAGGGCTTAAATGGCTCCATGATGAAATACAACAATCTTCACACACTTTCCTCTTATGGTGGTGGGAAGGTGCATGGTGGTGAGATTAGTGTTTGAATATTACCTGTAATGAACTATTATGAAAAATTTTGTAAAAATAAAATATATTTTAAAAACTTCATCTATGATTAACAGACACTAGCATTACATTAAGTGTAAAGAATTGAAAATCCAAAGAGACATTAAGAATCTTCTACTAAAAAAGAAAAAGAAATGAAAAAAAAGGAAAGAGAAAAAAGTTTTTAATTATTTTTTAAGCGAACAAAAAAAAAAGGAAAAAAAATAGCAGAAGAATCTGCCAGCATCCTGCAGGACGTAGAGGGCAGAGCGGCTGACACTGCCCTGTTGGTGCCCCTGAGGCCTGAGCTGGGATTACTCTGACAAGTGACAGATAGTTGCCACTGTAAAGCAGGCTGGGACAGTTTTAGCAAACACTGAATGCAGGATGCCTAGTTAAACTTAAATTTCAGGTTAATTAGGTAAATCAGATCAGTAAGTTCTTTAGAATAGTTATGCTAACACTGCATGGACTTTTTAACAATGAAAAAACATTCAGGGGCCAGGGACACAGCACAGGGGCTCAGGCACAGCAGTACCCACCCCCCTAAATTGCCCTTCCCCCATTCCCCAAACCCAGCCGCACCCCAACCCTCCAGCATCAGCAGAAGGATCCACATAGCCAGATCCCGTAACAACTGTAGACGTAGTTACCTCTTGCACAAGAGTAGGCAACCAAGTTTACCACTAAAGGTTGTTGGGAACATTTCTTCACCAGTATCCCTTAGGCTGCCTTTCATTGGCACTTTGAAGCTACAGTATAGATTTCTATTTGACATTGACAGTAAGAATAATCTGGGAGGAAGGATATTTGGCCACCAGGCCAAAATATCTGAACAGGATGGGGGCAGACAGAGTCCCTGCCTGCCTGAGTCCAGTGCTCCATCCACATCCACCTCCCCCAGGCCCCACCCCCTACACCCTCACCCACACCCAGCCACTGCCTGAGAAAGGTCCCAGCTTCAGGAACCCTGAAGCTGATCATCTCAGCTCCAAAGCCCCTGAAGCAAACAGCCACATGTGCGCAGTGCAACACCTCCAAACTTCACAGAGCTAACAGCTCAGGCAGGAGAAAAAGAAAATTAGATGGGAAAATTGTGTAGACACCCACAAGCTCAATGAATAAAACCAATAGTACAGAAAGTCCAACTCACACCTATCAGCTCAGTAATTCCTCAGGCAATAGCGTTAGCAACACCATTATGAGATATATGTTGTAATAAGCAATGCTAAGAGAGCAGGCTTGTGGGGGTTGGGGGGTGTCTAGGGACATGGTGGAGGTAAGGGCACATTTGTGGTGAGACTGGTATTGGAATACTGCATACATTAAACAACTATATTGTGAACAACTTTGTAAACAATGGTGTTTAAATAATTTTTTAAAAGAAGAATCTGGTAACCCATCCCACAACTACCACCCACCGAATAGCCAGAGCAATCCTTGGAAAAAAGAAGATGAGAGGCATCACTTTCCCCAACTTCAAAGTGTACTACAAAGTGGTAGTAATTAAAACAGCATGGTATTGGAATAAAGACAGACCCTTGGATCAATAGAATAGACTTGAAAATCCAGAGACAGACCCTCCAGAATATGGTTAGTTAATCTTCAATAAAGGAGTATCTTCAACAAGTGGTACTGGGAAAACTGATCGACCACATGCAAAAAAAAAAATGAACTCAAACCTCTAACGCCATGCACAAAAGTTAAATCAAGGTAGATTAAAGAACTCATATTAGACCTGAATCCATAAGATACAGAGAGGGAAACATACGCAGAACTCTCTGTGACATTGAAGCTTTAAGGATGAAACACCACTGACCAAATAATCAGAAACAAGGACAAACATATGGGGCTATGGGTTTTTTTTTTCTAATCACCCTAAGATACAGTTACAAAGCTTCCATGTTTGAGTTTCAGTCATACAATGATCGAACACCCATTCCTTCACCAGTGCACATTTTCCACCACCAATGTCCCCAGTATCCCATCCCAACCCTTCTCCTGTTCTATGGCAGACAATTTCCTCCATACTCTCTACTTTAGGCATTATGGCTTGCAATACAGATACTGAAAGGCTATCACGATTGGCCCTTTAGCTACTTTCAGCACACATCTCTCATTCTGAATGATCCCTTCAACCACCATTGACTTAATGATCCCTTCTTTATTCCAGCTGCTTTCTCCCCGCCGCTCATGAGGCAGGCTTCCAGCTATGGAACAGTCTTTCTTGCCCTTGTGTCTACTGACCTTGGGTGTCAGCCACATGTTATGTTATTTTATAATCCGCAAATGAGTGCAGTCCTTCTATGTCTGTCCCTCTCTTTCTGACTCATTTCACATAGCATGATACTCTTCATGACCATCCACTTATAAGAAAATTTCATGACTTCATCTTTCCTAACAGCTGCATAGTATTCCATTGTGTAGAGGTACCAAAGTTTCTTTAACCAGTCATCTGTTCTTGGGCACTAAGGTTGTCTCCAGATTCTGGCTATTGTGAACAGTGCTGCAATGAACATACAGGTGCAGATGTCATCTCTACTGTGCTTTTTTGCACCCTTGGGATATATTCCCAGAAGTGGTATTGTGGGGTCATCTAAAAGCTCAATTTCTAGTTTTTTAAGGAATGCCCATATTGTTTTCCAAAAAGGCTGGACCAGTCAGCATTTCCACCAACGAGAGTCCCTTTCTCCCCACATCCGTGCCAGCACTGGTTGTTCTTGTTCTTTTTGATGTGTGCCAGTCTCTGTAGTGTGAGATGATATCACATTGTTGTTTTGATTTGCATCTCCCTGATGATAAGTAATGAGGAGCACTTTTTTCACGTGCCTTTTGGCCATTTGAGGCCATTTTTTGAGGAAGCTCCTGTTCATTTCTTCTCCCCATTTTTCTGATGGGGTTGGAGGTTTTTGTCTTGTACAATTCTACTATGTATATCCTGGATATTAAGCCCTTATCAGATGGGTATTGGGTAAATATTCTTTCCCATTCATGGGATCTCTCTAAAGTGCAGAAGCTTCTTAGTTTAATCTAGTCTCATTTGTTTATGTTTGTTTCCACCTGCTTGGTCAGTGATATTTTATCCATAAAGATGATTTTAGCTTCAATGCCATGAAGGATTCTGCCTACATTTTCCTCCATGTACCTTATGGATTTAAGTCTGATATTGAGGTCTTTAATCCACTTTAATCTGACTTTTATGCCTGGCATTAGGCAGAGGTCAGAGTTCATTTTTTGCAGGTAGCTATCCAGTTTTTCCAGCACCACTTGTTGAAGAGGCTTTTCTTGTTCTGCTTCACATTTCTTGCTCCTTTATCAAAGATTAAGTGATCATATATTTGAGTCTGTGGAAGACTCTTCTATTGGTCTGTGGGTCTGTTTCTAGCCTAATAACATGCTGTTTTAATTGCTACTGCTTTGTAGCACAGTTTGAAGTTGGAGGGGGTGATGCCACCCATCTTCTTTTTCTCAAGAATTGCTTTAGCTATACGAGGGGTTTATTGTTCAAAGGGACTATGTTAAATTAAGAAGCTTCTGCTTCTCAAAAGAAATAATGACCAGAATACAAAGACAGCCCACAGAAAATATTTGCCCACCACTCATCCAATAAAGGGTTAATATAAAAAATATATAAAGCACTAAAGATCTTGTAGAACTTTACAAGAAAAAAATCAACCCTATCAAAATGGGGGAAAGAGATGAACAGAAACTTATTTAAAGAAGAAATTTCTTTTTATTTTTTTGCTTTTTGGGTCACACCTGGCGATGCACAGGGGTTACTCCTGGCTCTGCACTCAGGAATCACCCCTGGCGGTGCTCAGGGGACTATATGGGATGCTGGGAATCGAACCCGGGTTGGCTGCATGCAAGGCAAACGCCCTACCCACTGTGCTATCGCTCCAGCCCCTCAAAGAAGAAATTTCTTTAAAGAAAATATATAAATGGCAAAAAGGCAAATGAAACAAAATGCTTTATTATCACTAATCATCAAGGAAATGCAAATCAAAGTAACAAGATATCGCCTCACACCAGAAAGACTGACAATCATCAAAAAGAATCACCAGCACCAGCATTGGTGAGGATATGAGGGTGGGACGGAGGGGTCCTCATTCACTGCTGATGAGAATGTCTAATAATTTACCCTTTTTGGAAGATAGTATGGATATTCCTCAAAAAACTAGGAATTGAAAAAAAAGCAACTAGGAATTGAGCTGCCTTATGATCCAGCAATTCCACTCCTGGGAATATACACAAAGAGCCAAAAACAAAATGCAGAAGAGACATCTGCACTCCTATGGTCATTGCAGCACTATTCACAGCAGCAACAATTCGGAAACAGCCCAAATGCCCAAGAACAGATTAGTGATGAATAAGCAATGGTACTTATCCACAATGGAAACCCACTCAGCCATAAGAAAAGGTGAAGTCATGCAATCTATTGATACATGGTTGAATCTGTAGAGTATCATACTGAGTGAAATGAATCAGAGGAAGAAGGACAGACATAGAATGATCTCACTCATATGCAGGGTATAAAGAAACTTAGTAGAGGAACAGCTAGTGCCCAAATAGCAGGAAAGCTGGAGAGTAGAAGAGTTGGTCTTTAGTGGGAAATTTTCCACTGTGGGGTAAGAGAGTTAAGTCAGGGAAGAAGTCACTGCAACAATGATAGAGGGAAGTGGTCACTCTGGATGAGGACTGGGTGCTGGAAGAAGGTAAAGTGATATGCATGATTCCCTATCAGTAAGAATATTACAGTGGCTAAAAGAAAAGAGTTCCCACTAAAGAGGCAAGCTGGAGGTGAGAGGGAGGTTGGGGACACTGGGGGGAGAGTGGACACTGTGAAGGAACTGGTGTTGAAGAACTGTACACTTGAAGCTCAATATGGATAACTTTGAAATTCATGTGATTCCATTAAAAGTTAATTAATTAAAAATAAAAAGAACAGGAGCTGGAGTGATAGCATAGTGGGTAGGGCGTTTGCCTTGCACACGGCTGACCCGGGTTCAATTCCCAGCATCCCATATGGTCCCCTGAGCACCGCCAGGAGTAATTCTGGAGTGCAGAGTGAGGAATAACCCCTGTGCATTGCCGGCTGTGACCCAAAAAGAAAATATAAATAAATAAATTAATTAATTAAAACCATGTGACCCAAACCAAGTTTTTTCTTTGGGATTGGCCAGTCATAAGGAATAAAGCCTTAGAGTGAACTGAAGGAGAGGAAATGTGACAGGAGTGAATGTCAGGTGAATCTGAGCTCTCTGCTCACACAGGATATGCCTTCTGAACTTGGTTAAGCCCCATTATGACAGCACACTGCCCACTCTAGGACTGGATGGTAAGGATACATCATCAGTTAATTAATATCTTATGGTCCACTTGTGGTTTTGTTTGCATTTTTATCTGTTCCTCGCATCAAGAAGTCCTTCTCTGAAGCTTATAATTCCTTGTGGCTTCTAGTATATTTGTGCTTGACCTTTTATCTTTGAATGACAATGCTAGCAGCACCTTACTCTCTGGTCCTCTCTCCCAGGATCAAGAAAGAATTTAGGAGGGGCTGGAGTGATAGCATATCGAATAGAGCGTTTGCCTTGCACGCGGCCGACCCGGGTTCGATTCCCAGCATCCCATATGGTCCCGAGCCCCGCCAGGAGTAATTCCTGAGTGCAGAGTCAGGAGTAACCCCTGTGCATCGCTGGGTGTGACCCAAAGAAAAGAAGAAAAAAAGAACTTAGGAGCCAAGACCAGCAAGATAACTCAAGTGGCAGAGCACTTACGTGTGTGTGTGTGTGTGTGTGTGTGTGTGTGTGTGTCCAGGAGCTATTTCTTAACATAAAAGTCATCTGAGAAAGGAAGGGAGTTTCTTCTAAACTTACATGTCTATAAGTTTGACGTGTCTACAAACTGCAAGACTTAAAGAAAGCTGTTTTGCCACAGGTTACAGGCAGAGGGGTCCATGCCAGGTCCTTCTCTTGGAGCTGGCATCAGTGCCAGAGTTGAACCCACTCTGTTGCGAGAATCAGCTCTCACTGTAGCCAGGAGCTGCGCCCTGTGGGTCACGAAGCAGCAGCTCTCCAGCCATGCGTTTGTGTTCCACTGTGCTGGAGGGGCATGTGGCATTACAGAGGCACTGCAGGGCTGGGGAAGTGGGCTCCAACGACAGTACAAAGGAATAAGAATGAATGGCGAGGCTCTGAGAGGGGAAGGGGGCCTGAGCCTCTGAGCAAAGGAAGCAGCACAAGTGATGTGTGCACTGCCACTGTTTGAGTCCCAGCATGTGGGTGTTTCAAGGATAGGACTTAACGGAGTCTCCGGCAAATAGAGAAGGAAAGGAGGTTCATCTTGATAAGGCACCTGATCAGACACCCATTTCCAAACATCCATCACCTGGTAGCTTCCGGGCAGCCATGGGCATTGCCCCCCTCCTGATTATGGCCCTGGAGAAGAAACAGGTTCCCAAGGCAGAAGCCTGAACGGTGGGTCCACTAACAAAATCTTAGTGAGATTTTGTTAAACAGTTACCTCTGTCACAAGGGACTCTCAGTCTTGTGACAGAGGTAACTTGTCACCTGCAGCTATTGGGACTGACCTGATTGAATTCCTAGCATACAGTCACACATACACACACACACACACACACACACACACACACACAAACAGGAATGCTCCCTGAGCATAGAGATAAAAGTAAGCACTGGGAGAAGCCCCCTCCCCGCCCCCTGCCCGCCTCGGCTCGGGGCTTCTCCTGAAGCCCCTGCCTGGCACCTTTCCGCCGCCGCCGTCGGAGCCTGACCAATCCCCACTCTGCTGCTTAGGGGCTTGTCCTCATCTTAGGGGGCGTGGCCTAAAAAGTGGGCGTGGCTTCTTTCCGGAGCACAGGCCGCTAAAGCGGCTGCAGTTATTTTTCTTTACCATTCCATGCCTTCTCCTTTGGCCACAATTGATAGAATTCATTCCTTCGAAGAACTCCCTCATCATTTTAGTTACTACATGTTAATGCTCAACTAACCCACCCTATCCTACCTTCACGAAAACTGTCAATGAACACATCACCTTGCACACAAAAGTCCTCTGTCAAAGGAGCATAGCCCAAAATCTTCAGTTGAGGTTCCTCCCAAGCTAACGAGAGCTCCAGACAGTAAAGCCCATAACAACATGAAGAAACAGAGAAAATCCCCACCACCAGGAGAGAACCAAGAAAACATCTCACTAACCTCACCAGCGACCTCCCAGAAACACATCCTCTTCTCAGATAAAGAATTCAGAGAGGAAATTGTGAGGATGGTTCACGAACTCAACACAACTATGGAACGAACATCCAATAAATTAAGGGAGGATATGGATGCAGCGTTGGAACGCTCCACCAAGGTAATCCAGGAAGAAATGAGAGCAGAAATTTCAAAGCTACGAACAGAAGTCACACAACTAAAAGAATCAATAGATGAAATGAAAAACTCCGTAGGAGCCCTCAGTAGTAGAATGACTACAGCCGAAGACAGAATCAGTGAGCTTGAAGATGAGCTGCACAAAGCATATAGGCAACAACAAATAATGGCAAAAGACCTCAAAATGGCTCTAGAGCGAGTTAGAGTCCTAGGGGATGACCTCAGGAGAAACAACATAAGAATCATGGGAGTGCCGGAACCACACGGAACCAATCCCAATGAAAAAAACACCATTAAAGACATCATTGCTAAAAAATTCCCAGAGCTAGAGAATGCGGACATCCAGATACAAGGAGTCCGAAGGGTGCCAGCTAAAAGGGACCCAACTAGAAAATCCCCAAGGCATATCATAGTCAGAATGAGGGATGCCGTGGATAGAGACACAGTACTGCAAGCAGCAAGATCAAAGAAGGAGATCATATACAAAGGCGCACCCCTCAGATTCACAGCAGACCTATCAGAAGAAACCCTCCAAGCCGAAGACAATGGTGGGATATAGTGAAAAAACTTCATGAAATGAATGCCTCACCAAGAATACTCTACCCGGCTAAACTCTCAGTTAAACTTGAAGGAACCATACACTATTTCATGGACAAGCAACAGCTCAGGAACTTCATAGACTCAAGACCAAACTTAAAAGAAGGACTCAAAGGGCTACTATAAGACAAGGAAAAAGACCTATAAGAACAACAAACCCTACAGAAAAATGACACAAAATCCCATGACAGTAATTTCTCTTAATGTTAACGGGCTAAATGCACCAATCAAGAGGCACAGAGTGGCAAAATGGATTCGGAAACTAAACCCAACTTTCTGCTGCCTACAAGAAACACATCTGAATAGTCAGAACAAACACAGACTCAAAATCAAAGGATGGAAAACAATCCTGCAAGCAAACAGCCCCCTCAAAAAAAAGGCGGGAGTGGCCATACTAGTATCTGATAGCATAGATTTCAGGCTGAAAAAGATCAGAAGGGACAGCAAAGGTCATTTTATATTCATCAAGGGATATATACAACAGGAAGAAATCACACTCCTAAACGTATACGCACCTAATGAACGACCAGCTAAATACTTAAAAGAACTCCTAACAGAATTTAAGGAGGACATAACTAGCACCACGATAGTAGTTGGAGATTTCAACATTGCCTTATCACCTCTGGATAGATCGACAAGAACAACACTCAGCAAGGAAACGATGGCCCTGAAGGAAGAAATGGAGGAGACAGGGCTAATAGACCTATACAGGGCTATATACCCCAAAAAGAAAGAATACACATTCTTTTCCAGCGCACACGGAACATTTTCCAAAATAGACCATGTTCTGGGCCACAAGCTATACCTTCATAGAATTGGGAAGATAGAAATTGTATCAACTATCTTTTCAGACCATGATGCACTGAAGATGGAAGTTAATCATGCACAGACGCGGAGGACCAAATCAAACACTTGGAAGTTAAACAACTCACTATTGAACAATGAGTGGGTCACGGAGGAAATCAAGAAAGAAATTAAGAGATACCTCGAAACAAATGAGAATGAAGACACAAGCTATCAGAACCTATGGGACGCGGCTAAAGCTGTGTTAAGGGGAAAATTTATAGCTCTGCAGGCCTTCCTCAGAAAGGAAGAAAGGGCCTATATAGATAGCTTGACTTCGCAGCTCAAGATCTTAGAAGAGGACCAGCAAAAGGAACCCAAACCAGATCGAAGGAAAGAAATAATAAAACTTAGAGCAGAAATTAATGATATGGAAACCCGAAAAACAATCCGTAAGATCAATGAAACAAAGAGCTGGTTCTTCGAGAAAATAAATAAGATTGATAAACCACTAGCAAGACTCACAAAGAAAGAAAAAGAGAAAACCCTAATAAACAGAATCAGAAATGAAAAGGGGGACATCACAACAGAAACCAAGGAGATTCAAAGGATCATCAGAGACTACTTTGAAAGTCTGTATGCCACGAAGCAAGAGAACCTAAAAGAAATGGACGAATTCCTTGACTCCTACAATCTCCCAAGACTGAGCCAAGAAGACGTGAAATACCTCAATAGGCCCATAAATATCAAGGAAATCGAAACTGTAATCAAAAGTCTCCCCAAAAACAAAAGCCCAGGTCCAGACGGATTCACTGGCGAATTCTTCCAAACATTTAAAGAAGACTTGTTGCCAGTTCTCCTCAAGCTTTTCCAGGAAATTGAAAAGACAGGAACCCTTCCGAACAGTTTCTACGAGGCACATATCTCCCTAATACCAAAAGCAAACAAAGACACCACTAACAAAGAAAACTATAGACCAATATCCTTGATGAACACCGATGCGAAGATCCTCAACAAAATACTAGCAAATAGAATCCAACAACTCATCAAAAAGATCATACACCATGACCAAGTGGGATTCATCCCGGGGATGCAAGGATGGTTTAACATTCGGAAATCAATCAACATAATCCATCACATCAACAAAAGTAAAGATAAAAACCATATGATCATATCAATAGATGCAGAGAAAGCATTTGACAAGATCCAGCACCCATTCATGATAAAAACTCTCACCAAAATGGGTTTTGGAGGAACTTTTCTCAAGATAGTCAAAGCCATCTACCACGAACCTAGGGCAAGCATTATCATCAATGGAGAAAAACTAAGGGCTTTTCCTCTAAGATCGGGGACAAGACAAGGATGCCCACTCTCACCACTTCTCTTTAATATAGTATTGGAAGTATTAGCAATAGCCATCAGGCAAGAAAAAGATATTAAGGGGATTCAGATCGGAAAGGAAGAAATCAAGCTCTCACTATTCGCAGACGATATGATGCTATACCTAGAGAAACCTAAAAGCTCTAGTAAGAAACTCTTAGAAACAATTGACCTATACAGTAAAGTCGCAGGCTATAAAATCAATACCCAAAAGTCCATGGCCTTCCTATATGCAAACAATGAGACAGAGGAAAGGGACATGAAAAAAGCAATCCCATTCAAAATTGTGCCCCAGAAAATCAAATATCTTGGAATCAGCTTAACTAAAGAAGTAAAGGACCTCTACAAAGAAAACTATATAACTCTACTCCATGAAATAAAAGAGGACATGAGGAAATGGAAACATATCCCCTGCTCATGGATAGGGAGAATAAACATTATCAAAATGGCAATACTCCCAAAAGCATTATACAGATTTAACGCGATCCCTATAGGGATACCCATGGCATTCTTCAAAGAAGCGGAGCAAGCAATCCTGAAATTTATATGGAACAATAAACGCCCACGGATAGCTAAAACAGTTCTTGGGAAAAAGATGATGGGAGGCATCACCCTCCCCAACCTTAATCTCTACTACAAAGCGGTAACAATTAAAACAGCATGGTACTGGAACAAAGGCAGAGCTGCAGACCAATGGAACAGGGTGGAATATCCCCACACACAACCTCAAATGTATGATCATCTAATCTTTGATAAAGGAGCAAGAGATGTGAAGTGGAGCAAGGAAAGTCTCTTTAACAAATGGTGCTGGCACAACTGGACAATCACATGAAAAAAATGGGCTTAGAACTCGACCTGACACCATGCACAAAAGTCAGATCAAAATGGATTAAAGACCTCAACATCAGACCACAAACCATAAGGTACATTGAAGACAAGGTCGGCAAAACCCTCCAGGATATTGAAGATAAAGGTATCTTCAAAGGTGACACGGAACTAAGCAATCTAGTAAAAACAGAGATCAACAAATGGGACTACATTAAACTAAAAAGCTTCTGCACCGCAAAAGATACAGTGACCAGAATACAAAGACTATCTACAGAATGGGAAAGGATATTTACACAGTACCCATCAGATAAGGGGTTGATATCAAGGGTATATAAAGCACTGGTTGAACTCTACAAGAAGAAAACATCCAACCCCATCAAAAAATGGGGCGAAGAAATGAACAGAAACTTTACCAAGGAAGAGATACGAATGGCCAAAAGGCACATGAAAAAGTGCTCTACATCACTAGTCGTCAGAGAGATGCAGATCAAAACAACCATGAGATACCACCTCACACCACAGAGACTAGCACACATCCAAAAGAACAAAAGCAACCGCTGTTGGAGAGGATGTGGGGAGAAAGGGACCCTTCTACACTGCTGGTGGGAATGCCGGCTAGTCCAGCCCTTTTGGAAAACAGTATGGACGATTCTCAAAAAACTAGAGGTTGAGCTCCCATTTGACCCAGCAATACCACTGCTGGGAATATATCCCAGAAAAGCCAAAAAGTATAGTCGAAGTGACATATGCACTTATATGTTCACCGCTGCACTGTTTACAATAGCCAGAATCTGGAAAAAACCCGAGTGCCCTAGAACAGATGACTGGTTGAAGAAACTCTGGTACATCTATACAATGGAATACTATGCAGCTGTTAGAAAAAATGAGGTCATGACGTTTGCATATAAGTGGATCAACATGGAAGGTATCATGCTATGTGAAATGAGTCAGAAAGAGAGAGACAGACATAGAAAGATTGCACTCATCTGTGGAATATAGAATAATAGACTATAAGACTAACGCCCAACAATAGTAGAAATAAGTACCAGGAGAATGTTTCCATGGCTTGGAGGCTGGTCTCTCATTCTGGGTAACTCAGGGAAGGGACCACCAAGTAAAATGTGGTTGGAGGTCATGTGGGGGAAGGGTGAGGCGGGTGGAATACAGACTAGAGACTGAACACAATGGCCACTCAACACCTCTATTGCAAACCACAACACCTAATCAGAGAGAGAGAACAAAAGGGAATTCCCTGCCATAGTGGCAGGGTGGGGGTGGGGGGAGACGGGTCTGGGGAGGGGGGGAGGGATGTTAGGTTTACGGGTGGTGGAGAATGGGCACTGGTGAAGGGATGGGTTATTGAACTTTGTATGGGGGAAGCATGAGCACAAAGATGTATGGATCTGTAACTGTACCTTCACGATGACTCTCTAATTAAAAATAAACTAATAAAAAAAAATAATAAAATAAAAAAAAAAAGTAAGCACTGCTGGGTGTGGCCCAACTGGAAAAGAAGAGGGCCTCCAAAGCAAGACACTGATTTCTTAGCAGCCTTTAATTAGTCCTGTCCAAAGTTTTATATGTGCTTGCAAGTGTGCATATGGGATGCCGGGGATCAAACCCAGCTCAGCTTTAGTGTGTGTTGTAAGGATACAAAGGATATAAATTGGAGCTGTGGTGCTGCCAGCAGGTCAACCTGTACCTGTGGGGCGAGTGCATCAGCAGCTTGGTTGTGCCCTCAGGCTTCCTGATACCCCAAAATTGACGCTGTGCCTCTGACCAGACCCCAACAACTTGGGACCAAGTTTACCAAGAAATTGAATGGCCAAAAGTTAGATATGTAGGAGCCACACCCACAAACCACCTCTGGCTCAGCTATACAAGCTCATTTATTGGTCTTATTTCAGAGACCCATATATAAATTTTGAAAGAGATTAAAAGCAGCAGTTAATCTCAGACCCGTGCATGGCTGAACAAGCCAGGGTAAATCGGAAGGGGGTGGGTCGGCCTGGTGCCCGCCCCAACAGAGCCCCCAGCAGCTGCTTACTTCCACAATCCAAAATCGCTGTAATACCCCCAGCCTTATTCCACCGTCTCAGGATGGACTTCACCAAGATATAATCTGCTGAAAATTCAGGCATGTGGGTTTTGTGAAATCTCCAAGCTTTCTCCAAGTTGGGATGGGCTACCTCCCCCCCACACACTTCCCAATACTCCTGGAAGCACTGAAAGTCACCCCATGAACCAACTCCAGCGCCACCATGCAAGCTCTACTCCGGCCTTGCTTCACAGACTCATAAATAAATCTTGAAAGAGATCAAAAGCCACAGTTAATCTTGGACCTGCACAAGACTGAGTAAACCGGGGGGTAAGGGAGTGGGTGAGCCTGGTGTCCGCCCAGCCAGAGCCCCCGGCATCTGCTTGCTCCCACAATCCAAAACCTCCGCCTAGCCCTGGCCTGACTCCACCGTCTCAGGATGGATCCCACAGAGACATAATCTGCTCAAAATTCAGGTATGTGGACTTTGTGACTGAAATCTCAGGCTTTCTCAGGGTTGGGATGGGCTACCTCCCTGTACTTCTGGAAGCCTTGGCAGTCACATCCACACCCCAAAGCAGCCATCCAATTGAAAAGCTACTCCAGCCTTACCGTCCTGATAAAAATACTGAATGCCCTAAACAAACACCATGACCTCTTAGCACCTGTATTGCAAACAATAATGTACACAAGGAAAAGAGGGGAGAGAGAGAGAGAGAGAGAGAGAGAGAGAGAGAGAGAGAAAGAGTAGGACAACATGGGGTTTGTCCTTTTAGCCTTGCCGCAGGGAACTTAGTCTACCTTAGAGCAATGGCCTTTCTGTATGGACACAGGAAGACAGTTAATATTATGCTTTGTAACTTGGGAGCTGATTGACTCCAATAATATTTACTCCCGGGCATCTGCTTTCTCGACTCAGTTGTGCTTAGTTCCTAGCACCCCAAAAGCAGGGTCTGGATGAGGGATGGAATGGACCCAGGGCAAGCTGTGAGCTAACCTGGCATAGAAATGGGCCAGGCCAAAGTGCCATAATACTCAACTATAAGTTGAGAGCATGATCATAGACAAATGCTGTCATGATCCAAAAGTAATGACAAGACTAGGACCCTGCTGGGGTTAAGAAGACTAACCTGACCTGAGGACTGTGGTCTGGAATATATAGTGAATGTCCTCCGGAAGAACCAAACTTTGAATCTGATATATCTCTTACTGTGCTCATACAGAATGACATTGTTAGAAATATTAGAAGTAAATTTACTATAATTATTGAAGCAGATTACTAGCTCACACCCTGACACACCCTTGTTTGGACCCCACCTCTGAGTGGATCTCCTAGTAATCTCCTTAGTGAGATTTGTTAATCTCCTCGAGAAATGGTCTTACCCTTCTTTGTTGATTTGTTGATATTAAACCCACGTTTGTGTCACCACCCTATGTAATTTGCTATATAAACTGAGACTGAAGGAGAAGATGGAGACACTGACGGGAGACAGAAGAAGATAGAAGAGACAGAGAAGGAGACACACAAGAGGACATGGGAGAAGAACAAAGAAGACACAGAAGCAGAAGCAGAGAGACATCAGAAGAGACTAGAGGAGAGATTACAGAGACAGAGAGACAGAAGAGAGCACAGCTGCACACACAGAAGCAGAGCACAAGGAGGAGCCATCCCGATCACACAGCGGCTCAAGAACACCGAACTCGAGATGCGCGTGCGAGAGAGAACTGCCAGGAGTGCCTGCAGACAACAAAACAACATGACACATCATCACATCTCCCCCTCCCATGCTCATCGCCCTTGTGAGTTTTTACAAGAGAGAGAGAGAGCAAGAAGGAAAGTGCCTCCCAGAGAGGGAGGCTGGGAGTGGTGTATTGGAGGATGGTGGTAGGGAAACAGGGGACACTAGTGGTGGGAAATGTACACTGGTGGAGGGATGAGTGCTGGATCATTGTATGACTGAAACCCAATTATGAACAGCTTTGTAACGGTCTGTCACACAGATATTCAATTAAAAAAATTTAAACATAGGACATAAATAGATCTAAAATAATTAATAAATAACAACTAGTTACTTACTGTCAATTAAGGTTCCGGACATGAGACACCAAGACCTAGGAGCCAGCCACACCAGCCCCTGCCCATCTCACCTTGCCTCTTCCAGCTCGACTTCAGAGGCCTCTGAGTTTCTGAGGAGTCAGTATGTCTTTGGTGTGTGCCCGATGGAGCTCGACCTGCCCCTCCATACCATGAAATCTCATGCCTCCACATGCCAACAAGCCTGAGAACGCCATCCTTCTGTCCTGCACTATGGGCCCAGGCTAGGAATTGATCCCCAGCTCATGTCTATTCTCTAAACCCAAAACTGTATATATCTCCCATATTGGAGGCAGGTGGAATGTGACATTCCTATTTCCTAGGCAGAACAGAAAATAGCCTTAAATCTCAGTTAATTTCACCAAGTAACTAGCTGGCGGTTTTTAGGACAGACTCTACCAACACTGTCTGGTAAAGAAACAACCTGAGCAGGAGATACAGTATAAGTAACGTCTGATATAAGCAACAGATTAGTTCTCAAGTAACTGAAAATCTAAACCCCCATATTAAAACCCACAAAACTCCAAGAACAATGAGAAAACTAAGGAAATCAACTGCAGTCGCATATAAGGATGAACACAAAGCAGGTTCCCAGACCCTTCAAAATGCTTGAGTCTGGACAATGAGGACCTAAAACAACACTCAATGCACTGGCAGCAGAAATTAAGGAAGTGCTTGCCAGAGAAATTAAGCAACCACTACAAAAGAAGAACTTGTTCAGAGGATGAGAGATTACATACAAATGGAAATGAAGGAGCTAAAGAACACACCAGCAAGCCGCAGTAACAGAATCTCACGGTGGGGAAACCACATAAACTAACCTGAAGAAAAAGGTACAAGCCAGCATTGATAGAGAAGTCAAAAAAGAGAAAAGAATGGGAGAAATTTTGTAAAGTATTTTTTCTATTTATTTTTAATTGAATCATGGTGAGATATACAGTTACAAAGTTGTTCATGGTTGTATTTCAGTCATACAATGTTTCAACAACGATCCCTTGACCAGTGCACATTTTCCACCACCAGTGCCCCCAGTTTCCCTCCCACCCACTTCCCCCCACACCACCCCTGCAGCCTGTCTTTATAGCAGACATTTTTCTTCTCCCTCTCTCTTAATTTCCTTTTAGGTACTGGGGTTTCCAATACTGTTACTGAAAGGGTATCATACGTATCACTTTAAATGTAAGCTATTTCATGAACAAAGGCAAGAAGAATAATCTCCTAATTATAGGAACACCAGAAGGTGAGGAAAAGGGAAAGGGGAAGAGTGGTGGGAGAGATAGTAACTTGGAACTTCCCCGCTCTTTGGAGAGGCAGCCGCACAGATTGAAGATGCCAAAAGAGTACCACGCATAATAGACCCAGACAGAACAACACCAAGACACACAGTAATCAAAATGGCAAAAACCAAAGATAATGGCAAACTTCTTAAAGTGGTAAGAGAGAAGAAAAAACCTTAAGCATAAGAAAAATAATATAAGAATCAAAAGAAATCTCCCATACAAAATGGTATAATAGGCAAAAAAAAAGTGGAATAATGTATTCAAATTACTGATTGAAAGAAACTTTCAATCTAGAGTTCACTACTCTGCAAAGGTCTCATTTAGGTGAGAGGGAAGAAATTAAAACATTCTCAGACAAACAATAGCTGGTGACATTTGTGATGACAAAACAGATCCTGAATGGGACACATATGTAAACAGAAAGGTCACTTATATAAATGAAACAGCCACTGTAGAAGCAATAATCCTACACAGTAAAATGGCAACGCAGCCCTATATATCAATAATATCCATGAATGTTAAAGGACTAAACTCTCCCATCAACATCAAAATGCACTGAGTGGCAGGCTAGATCAAGAAACAAAATCCTTAGGGGCTGGAGTGATAGCACAGCGGGTAGGGTGTTTGCCTTGCATGTGGCCGACACGGGTTCTATTCCCAGCATCCCATAAGGTCCCCTGAGCACCGCCTGAGTGCAGAGCCAGAAGTAACCCTTGTGCATCGCCAGGTGTGACCCAAAAAGAGCAAAAAAAAAAAAAAAGAAACAAAATCCATCCATTTGCTGCTTAGTGTGGAGAGCCTCCACGGGACCGAGCTTTGTAACAACAGTTGCACTGTGCTTGTAAATTGCACCCTGCTTGTAAATTGGACCATTCTTGTAAACAACACCTGTGTGCTTCGAAAACAACTCCTAATAAGGAAACAGGATGTCTTGCCACGCCCATAAGCTGTAACTAGCCTATCAGCTGCAGACATGTGGGCGTAAGCAGGCAGCGAGAGGTATATAAGGGGGTAAGTCATCTGGCTAGAGGTTCCTCCTCTTTCGTACCTCTCTCCTCCTCCTCGTTCCCCTTCTTTCCCATTTCTTCCCCCTTCAATGGAAAGTCCCTTAATAAATCGCAGCAAGAAGGATCTCCAAGTTGCGTGTTTCTTCGCTGGTCGAAGCGGCGAGAGACACTTACAGGAAACACATCTAAAATCACAGGACAGACACAGGCTCAGAGTAAAAGGATGGAAAACAATTTTACAAGCCAATGATACCAGACAAAGTTGCTTTCAATCTATCACTGTCGTCCCGTTGCTCATCGATTTGTTCGAGCGGGCAACAGTAACGTTTCTCATTGAGAGACTTATTGTTACTGTTTTTGGCATATCCAATACGCACGGGTAGCTTGCCAGGCTCTGCCGTGCGGGTGCATTCAATCTAAAGAAGGTAATTACAAACAGGGATGGACACTACTTATTGATCAAGGAAAAAAATAGATCAAGAAGTGTTAACTCTAATCAACATGTATGCAATAAATGTTGTGTGAGCAAAGTTTCTAAGGCTTTTGCTCACAAACCTAGAGAAACACATGAATGGAAATATAATTGTGGAATACTTCAACACACCACTGTCGCCACTGGATAGATTAAATGGACAGATTCTCAATCAAAACACAAGAGACCTAAATGAAGTGCTAGAAGGGCTGGAACTAACAGATTCACACAGAGCCTTCAATCCTCAAGAAGCTGAGTGCATGTTCTTCTCTAGTGCACATGGAACATTCTCTGGGATAATTATATTTTATTTACTTTTTCATTATTTTTTATTGAATCACCATGAGAGAAATATACAAAATTGTTCATGATTGTGTTTCAGTCGTATAATGTTCCAACACCCATCTCTTCACCAGTGTAATTTCCCAGCACCAGTGTCCCAGTTTCCCCCCACCCCTTCACGTCCCCCCCACCCCACCTCTCTTCCTTCTCTTTCTCTTTCTCGCTCTCATTTCAGGCATTATGGCTCGCGACACTGTTGCTGAAGGTTGTCATGTATACCCCATTACCTGATTTCAACACTTAGTTCTTGTCTGGAGTATAGATCACATTTTAGAACATTAGTCTGACTTTCATAAATTTACTAACATAAGAGCCATACCAATCATCCTATCAGACCACAATGCCAAGGGGATAGACATTAACCAGGAAAGAAGATGGGGAGAAACCACAATGCCATCGAATTTTTTTAATAGTTTATCTTTTTATTTTTTTTTATTTTTTTAACCTTTTTTTTAAATTCTTTTATTGATTCACCATGTGGAAAGTTACAAAGCTTTCAGGTTAAAGTCTAGTTTATCTTTTTAATTGAGTCACCATGAGAACAATTACAGGGCTTTTAGGATCAAGTCTCAGTCATACTATGATCGAACACCCGTCCCTTCACCAGTGCACATGTTCCACCACCAAGAATTTTGGTAACTGTTTCTTCATTATCATTAGTTTCAAGGAATCTTTTTATTTCTTTCTTGATTTCCAATTTGATTAACTGTTATTTAGCCATAATTTTCAGTTCCCAGTTGTCAGAGTTTCTCCCTTCTTTTTTTGTTGTTAAATTCGATGGCATTCAGACGGAGAAGATGCAGCGTCCCCACCTTCTCCAGATGGAGTCCCGGCGACACTTTTGCTAAGCAGTGCTTAGGGGGAAACTCATAGCAATGCAGTTCTACATTAGGAAAGAAGAAAATGATTTTAGAAAATCTAAATCACACCTTAAATGTCTGGAGAATCAACAACACATGAATTCAAAGACTAATAGAAGAAGAGTAATAACAAAATCTAGAGCAGAAATCAACGATATAAAAACCTAAAAGCAATACAAAGAACTAATAAAAGCAGGAACTGGTTCTTCCAAGTGATCCCTGAGAACAGAGGCAGGACTAAGCCCCTTGGGATTACTGAGTAATTTCAAGTATTACCCAAAAGAGAGGGGACCCTGGGAGTAAACAGTTCAGGTCTCCAAGGCAGTGTAGGACGGGATGGGAACAGAGAGAAATGGATCTGTGGAGGGTGTCCAGCAATAGATGCCGGTCTGGGAGGGATGTGGCAGAGTATGCTGTGAGCTTGTGAAATAGGTGAGGCCATGGAGTCTTCCATACCTGGTCTCAGGCATGTCACCAGGTATGAGCCCCTCTGGGGCAGCTTTCTGGAAGGGGTCAGTTCCTTGTCTGTGCTCCTGAACCTTGAGCACTGTGGCCATGGACAGAGATATCTAAATGTCCCTTGAGCCTTTTGGACCCGGCTGTGGAGCGAGCATGATGGAGGGGCCCGAGGGAGCGCCCTCGGACTCCAAGCAGCCCACTGAACTAATTCCGGCATGGGACCAGAGACCCCACGGCGTGCTGAAGCAGTGGGACCCGGGCATCCCCCAATTCTTTTAACCTGTCTCTCTCTCAACTCCTCCCTCCTGAGCACAGCGCAGGGGCCGCGGTTTTCCTGAGCGCAAAATGGAGACGCCGAGCCTCTATCTAGGTTTCTCCATCTTATGAGCACCATAAAAGGGTAAAAGTTTGTAGTGATGTTATTTCTGGTTGTACTTTCCCTGGACTTTATACAGAAACCCAAAACCTAATGTCATCTTAGCATCAGCAATATGTAATGGTTCCTTTTTAATGGGTCGGACTTTTGTGGGAGATCCTAACAAGAATAGTAAGTCTGTTGCTGAAATATTGAAGGCAATCAAAGTGGTAGCCATCTCACTAGACTGAACTAAGCTATATCCCCACGCCGGCTGAGAAGAAATTTTCTTCTTTCTCGGGAAGAAACGCGGTGTGTCATCAACTACAGTGTGATGTCCATTAAGCAAACAGACCTGGTGGCGTGGGAATGGGATATAAGGGGAAAAATTATGTACAAGGAACAGCGGGACGCTGGTGGAATCTCGAGCCGGAGCCAATACCAGCGCAAGACCTTCGGTTCCAGAGACTGCTTGCAGACACTCTACTAGTCTATCAACTAAGCCAGAGCCCCACGCCTGCCGATGACGGGAAATAACCATCCTTTTCGGTTTTTTTTTTCCCTTGTCAGGCAGCGTGGCGATTACTAAAACAGGCGTGAACTCGGTGGCGCGGGGCAAGGGGGAAAAAGAAAAACTATGTAACAAACAGCGGGACTTAATATCTCTATATTCTTAGCAATGGAGAACTATCAAATGCCTCCTTGGCAATAGGACTGCTTTTCTTTTTGGGGGGAAACCCCAACAACGGTAGTGAGTTGTGTGTTGAAACATGGAATGTAATCGAAATAAGGCGTAAACGAAGTGAAACATATCATGTGCAAGGGTTGGGACTGGGGAGGTGGGAGGGGGCGGCAGGTATACTGGGGGGGTTGGTGATGGAAGATGGGCACTGGTGAAGTGAAGGGTGTTTGAGAATTGTATAACCGACATAATCCTGAGAACTATGTAACCCTCCACATGGTGATTCAATAAAATTAATTAAAAATAAATAAATAAATAAATAAATGTCCCTTGACCTAGGAGGAACCATGTCTTGATTGGAGCAGGCCTGAAAGCAAATTCCCCTGTTTTGGATGCAAAACATGGGCTGTTTGGGTTTTGATGTTGTTGTTGGGTTTTGTTTGTTTGTTTTTTATTAACTCCTGTGACATCTGCACTCCCCCAAAGCTGTGGGATAGTCTGGCTGAGTTGCTTCATGAAGCCTGTCCATCAAATACACAGGGACCTCCCCTCCTACATAGTAATCACCTGCTGTGAGCAGACTGGTCCCCTCCATCTGACCATCTGCTCTGCAAAGACTGTAATGCTAGAATTCTGAAAGGGGAACTTATAGTCAACCAGACTTCATTGAAATCTGATTTTTCGTGGAGAAATGACAAGCAAGGAGAGAAATGACAAGCAAGGAGATTTGCATGCACTACCTCACTTTGCCTGAACTCTGTAGACGAGATACAGTGATTATTCCTAGGCTGTAGACAAAAATAGCAAGACAGAGATCCAGTGACTGTTCCAAAGTCATGGGCACGTGAGCAGCTGCACAGGACAGCCCCCAGCAACTGGACTCCATGCCGCAGGGAAGCACCACTGGTGCCACTGTCCTAACCCTGACCACTCAGGATGTCTCTTCACTCCACCGCCTGCATGGCCTCAAGATGCAGATCTCATCCTGGAGATCCTGGTTCCTCAAATCAGCATGTCTCTGAGAGCCTCAGAGACCCTCTAAAGTGTAGAACTGCACAATTCACTCCCCTCATTTCATGTCTTTGTATGCTTCCTGGATAAAGAATAAAGGCCAAATGCCTCGCCCTCACTGGGGTCTCCTTTCCTTCTGGCCTCACTCCTCTCCCTAGTGTCATCATCTCTCACCCTCAAGAGCTTGCTTATGCTATTCCCTCCCCTCTTCTCAGGTAACTCCTACTTTGATCTTCCAGTCTTCATTTCTATCACTTCTTTTTGGAGGCCTCTCTTGTGGGTGAGACAGATGGCTCTGACCTGCTCTGCACCTACATGTCCCTCTGCATGCTCATCATTCTGCTCTGTTTGCTATGGCTGTTTCATTGTCCGTCGACACTTGTCACCAGCAGAGAAAAGACTATGGTTTTTCCTTCAGGGGTCCCCTGAACCTAGCTCAGATCCTAGCATATTGCAGAGCTCAGTAAATATTTGAGCAAATGGAAAAGAGAGAAAGCATGAGAACAGGGCAAAGGACCATCAGGCCCACTTCCCTAGTTTCTCCCAAGACCAATTCCTTTGCCTGAGTCATCTGAAAATGCAGAGTCTCAGAGAACACCACTGCATTTCCAGGCTCTGATGCAGCTTTGCTGGATAGTCATACCAGGGAAGCTATAAGGGACTGGAGCAATAGTATAGTGGGTAGGGCATTTATCTTGCACACAGTCTACTTGGATTCCATCCTGGCATCCCATAGGGCCATAGGGTCAACCAAACCAAATAGTAATGATCCCTGAGTGCAGAGCCATGAGTAAGCCCCACGCACAACCAGGTGTAGCCTAAAATAAAACAAAAAGAAGCCATGAATGTTAGGCTAACACAGTTTCAGGAGCTGGTGTGAGGCCGATACCCGGAGTCAGGCTTCCATTCATGTACCAGTCCTCCTGGTCCTTGTTTCTACTGTCCTTGGGAAGAGTTGAGAAATCCTGGGAAGGGAGTCATAGGAGCATAGAAGTCAGCTCCCAGGGTCTTGAAGCTGATGAGGCTCACATTCCATGTAAGCCTGGCCAGCTCACACTCAGAATTTCAAAGGAAAAACACTGCCAACTATTGCAATTGTGGAACTCATTTAAGCTGTGTGTTACTCCGGGTATCGGCCTCACACCAGCACCACATATGGTCCCCCAAAAGCATCAGAAGTGATCCTTGAGCGCAAAGCCAAGAGTAAGTCCTGAACACTGCTTGGTATGCCCTTCCCACCAAAAATGGGGGAGGGGGAGAGGGGAACCAACACTATGTTTACAAATAACACATGATTTAAAAAAGAAATCACAACATGAATTATATATGTTTAACTGGATGAGAAAAAATCAGTATTAATGAGTTGCAGGTAAAATAGCACTGTAGCACTGTCGTTCAGTTGTTCATCGATTTGCTCGAGCAGGTACCAGTAACATCTCCATTGTGAGACTTGTTGTTACTGTTTTTGGTATATAGAATATGCCATAGATAGCTTGCCAGGCTCTGCCATGCGGGCAGGATACTCTCGGTAGTTTGCCGGACTCTCCGAGAGTGATGCAGGAATCGAACTAGGGTCAGCTGTGTGCAAGGCAAACTCCCTACCCAATGTGCTATCACCAGTTAAATAGTAATTAAGGGAAATTTTATGCCTTAAATTGCTATTTCTGTGGAAGGGGAGGGGATCAGTTGTCAAGGCAAAAACAAACTTAAGGCCAGAATGATAGTATAGTGTATAAGGCACTTGTCTTACATGTGGCTGACTCTGGTTTGACCCCCAGCACTGCATACTGAGCATTGTCAGAAGTGATCCCTGAGCACAAAGCCAAAGGCAAGTTCTGATCATAATCAGTTGTGGCAAAAAAGCAAAATAACAGACAAAACCAACAAACTTCCTTGGGCTACAGCAATAGTATTGCAAGAAAGGCACTTGCTTTGAACATGAGGTGTGACTCAAAACCCCAAAATTAAAAAAAAAAATTAAAAAAACCTTCCTCCCAAAAAAAGCTAGTAAAAAGAAAAGGAAGCAAAGATCAGAGCAAAAATGAGTAGACCAAAGAAGAAATTAAAATAATAATTAAAATTATTCCACAAGAAAGGCCCAGCCAAGTTATCTTCATTGGTGAACCTTTGCCAAATAATTAAAGTGAAATAAAATCAATTCTTCACAAACTTTCAGAAAATAGAGGAGGGAACACTTCCCAATTCATTTCCAATATTGTTATTAACCTGACAGCAAAAACAGGAGAGACAGTACAATAGGTAAGGCACTTGACTTGCCTGAGTTTAATCCCTGGTACAACCTATTGTCCCCAAACACCACCAGGAATAAGACTTGATTACAAAGCCGGAAATAATCTCTGAGCAGAATCCAGTGTGGTGCTAAAAACAGAGAGAGGAAAGAAATAGTATAAAGGTTTAGGTACTTGTTTTGCCTATGGCTGACTCCATTTTGATCGCATATGATCTGTACCACATATAGCTCTTTGCACCGCAGGAGTGATGCCTGAGTACTGTCACTTGTCACTTGCCACTTGACATTTCGTTGATCTTCGATTTGCTCGAGCGGGTGCCATTCATCCCTGTCTCGTGCTACTGTAGCCCAATGGTATCTGCTCGCTCCACGAACACGAAGAGCCTCAAACTGTTCGTTCAGGGTTGTTGTTGTTGTTGTTAATTTTTATTAGTGAGTCACCTGAGGTACAGTTACAAACTTATGAACTTTCCTGTTTGCATTTCGTTTACATTCATTCAGGGTTTTGACAAAGAAGTCTGGCTATCTTGTAGGTGGGCGGCCACGCAATCTTTTGATGTCCCGTGGAATCCAGTTGGTAACAGCTCTAGTCCAGCAGTTGTCTCTAAATTGTATTACATGTCTGACCCATCTGATTTTTGACACCTTGGCAAACGAGACAGCGTCCCTGATTCTTGATCGACGACAGAGGTTGGAACTCTGGATTCCTCTCACTCGAGTGAAATGTGATACTCCAAGCATAGCTCTTTAGATTCCTCTTTGGGATACCTGAATAGCATTCTCATCCTGTTTTTGTAGGGCCCAGGTCTCTGAGGCATATGTTAGTGCAGAAAGACTGGTGGAGTCGAAAAGATGTGCCTGGAGCCAGAGGTTCTTCATCTCTTAACCACTTCTTCAATGCTCTTAAAGGCGTTCCATGCTGCTCTCTTCCTCCTGCGCAGTTCTGGCACCAAATTGTTCCTCATATTGAGTTCTCGACCCAGGCACACATAGCTACTGCATTCAGAGAAGTTTGTTCCATTGAGAGCACATGGAACGTCAGGGACTAGTTTGTTTTTCATGAACATTGTCTTGGTGAGATTCAGTTGCAGTCTGACCTTTCCACACTCATGTCGAAGTCAGCCAGCATTTGCATTGCTTGGCTAATGTTTGGAGTTTTTAGAATGTCATCATCCAAGCAGAGGTAGTGTAGTTGCTGTCTATCTTCCCTCCCATTCCTTCCCATTCCAGTCATCACATGACGTTCTCAAGTGGGGGGGGCACTGAAGAGTTTCGATGAAATGGTATCACCCTGCCGAACCCCCTCTTTACGTTGATGATCATTTCCTTGTAGAATGGTGAGATCCTGGTGGTGAATTCGTAATACAGCTCAAGGAGGATTTTGATGTACTGAGTTTGAATGCCCTGTTTGGCTTTGATGACCACCTCAGTCTCAACAGAATCGAAGGTCTTCTTTAAATCAATGAACGTTAGACAGAGCGGCATCTTGAACTCTCTCGAAACTTCAATGAGTTTGGTCACTCTGTGGATATGGTCGATCATGCTGAATTCTTTTTGGGACCTGCCTTGCTCGCATGGTTGTCCTTTGTCTAGTGTTCTGCCTATTCTATTAAGGATGACTCGAGTGAATAATTTGTAGACGATGGACAACAGGCAGATCGGGTGATAGTTGCCGATGTCATGGATGTCTCCCTTCTTGTACAACAGAATTGTCCTGCTGGTTTTCCATTGGGACGGAACTTTGCATTCAGACAGGTAGTGTGTGAAGTGTAGAGTCAGTGTATTGATGAGTACTGGCAGCAGATTCTTCAGGTGTTTGGGTCTGACCTTGTCTGGACTGGGTGCTGCACTCATCTTGACCAACGAAATGGTGTGTCTAATTTCGAAAGGGAGGACATTGGAAACCATATATCCATTCTTTAGAATTTGGTATGTGAGCAGGTGGACATGGCTGTCAAAGAGATCTGAGTAGAAGTCGTGAATAATCCTCTCCATTGCCTTTCTGGAAGATGTGATAGATCCATCAGGACGTCAGAGCACAGTCATCTTGGTCTTGGCGAAGGACAGGCGAGCATTGCGAATACTTTTCCCAGCTTCTGCTGCATTGGCCAACATGCTGCTCTTCTCTCTTTGAGGTCTTCCTTTATCGCTTCTCTCCACAGCTTTGTGAGCTCAGACGTTAATTTGTGATTGCCTGAGGCTCGTGCCAAACCACATTGGCAAATGAGCTCAAGAGTTTCTGAAGACAGGCGTCTGTTTGTGTTTTTTTCTCTTGGCATTCCTCGCGCAGTCATGGAGGTGCTGAACCAGTCGATTGTATTCTTCATCGATGTTGTCAACAACAGCATCTTCCCACATTGCCACAATAGTGCCAAAGAGCTGCTAGTTGGTGGTCATTCTGGGAGTTCTCTTCTTAAGCTTAAACTTTGCAGTCCTTTCTCCCTGCTCTGTGAAGTAGAATTTTGCACGAAGGAGACAGTGGTACAATCCCATTTGGAATTTTGGTACAACAGTGACATCAGTCAGGCAAAACTGTTGATTGAATATGATGTGGTCAATTTCGTTGTGGAACTGTCCACCGGGAGACTCCCATGTTCAATGTTTAGATTCGGCCTTCTGGAGCTGTGAGTTATCATGGATGGTCTTGGTTGACATGATGAACTCAGTCTCTCACCCTGTCCATTCCATTCTAGGCCATGGGTCCCGATGTGGAGTTCTTCGTGTGACCTTCTCAGTCCTATCTTGGCATTGAAATCACCAACAATGATCTTGTAGAAGGTGTGGTCTTCTTTATAGAACTTCTCCAGCTCCATGTAGAATTTCTCAATTTCTTCTTCATCGTAGTTGGATGTTGGTGCATAGATAGAAACTGCTGGCAGTGAGCAACATCTATTCAAGCGTAATCATCCGATTTGGGTTGTTAGGCATTCAAATAAATCAATGCTCGGGAAGTTGGGTGGCACAGGCCCCACCTGCCGTCGAGATGTGATCCTGGGGGCGCACGTGTGCGGCCTCTCCGCAGGTGCACGAGCATGACTCCAGAGACCACTTTTGGTATGGGCAGCTCCTTACAGAATGTCTCCAGACTGAGAACTAAGCCGAGGCCCCATGCCTGCCCAGGAGGGGAAAGGTATTTCTCTCTCTCACCTCTTCCTTGCTGGGGGTGAAGGGCGTGGCGACCGCCATATTATGACGACCACAGATGAGAGTTACAAGCTTGCAAAGATCCAATATCTGGAAGAAATCTTCCTGGACTTAGTTGCTAAAGTATAGAAATCCCAAACCGCTTGGCTGCGGTAGCCTCATATCTCTTCACAACAGATCTGACTCTAGTGGAGAACTCCTAACAATAATAGTGAGGTTTTTGTTGAAATATTGAATGTGACCAAAGTAAAGAAAAAGTAAAGTGAAATTTATCAGTTACGGGAGGGGGGAAGGGGGCGGCATGGGAGGTGTACTGGGTTTTTCTCTTTTTTTTTTGGTGGTGGAATATGGGCACTGGTGAAGGGATGGTTGTTTCAGCATTGTATAACTGAGACTTAAGCCTGAAAGCATTATAATTTTCCACATGGTGATTAAATAAAATAAAATTTTTATTAAAAAAAAATGAATCAATGCTCATGGCCAAGTTCGTGTTGATAAGAACACCTACACCACCAACACCTCTGCTGTCGCATGTTCCGAGGAACGGTTCTTCTCCAGTGTTGAAAATGGCGTGATGTGATCGATGCCTTCTCATCTCGGTCAGACCAATGATGTTGTACTTGATTTTCTGCGCTTGCACCATCTGGTCCTCGATAGATGCTTCCAATGCCAGCATACGTGCATTGAAAGTACAATCATTTTAGTCCGTCTTCATTCTGGCAGTCTAGTTCATCCCTGAGATTTTATCAGCCTCTCCTTTCTCATCCTTCGTAACACTGCCGTATTGGGGGCTCTTTCAGTGTCAGGAGAATGAGGCCCATTGTTGTTACTGTTTTTGGTGTATCCAGTACACCACAGATAGCTTGCCAGGCTCACCGTGCGGGCAAGATACTCACAGTAGTTTGCCAGGCTCTCCGAGAGGAATGGAGGCTTTTAGGGCGGCTTCTAATTGCCCTTACAGGTGTTCCCATGGTTCACATCATATTTGCACCTCATCAAATATGGTGTGGTAATTATGAAAAGCCTGAGTACTGAGCCAGAATAAACCCTAGGCACAGCTGTGTGTGTCCCAGAAAAACACAGAACAATCAACATAATCCATGGTTAATAGAATTAAGCTTTAAAATGGGATGGCATTGGAATTTTTATAGTGGGTGTGGTAAAAATCATACACATATAGGAGTATAAAATTTAGAAAGTGGGCCGGAGCGATAGCACAGCAGGTAGGGAGTTTGCCTTGCACGCGGCCGACCCGGGTTCGATCCCCGGCATCCCATATGGTCCCCCAAGCACTGCCAGGAGCAATTCCTGAGTGCAAAGCCAGGAGTGACCTCTGAGCATCGATGGGTGTGACCCAAAAAGCAAAAAAAATAAATAAAAATAAAAAAATAAAATTTAGAAAGTAATACTCTCAATATTATAAACATGGGGGCTGGAGCAATAGCACAGCGGGTAGGGTGTTTGCCTTGCACGCGGCTGACCCAGGTTTGATTCCCAGCATCCCATATGGTCCCCTGAGCACTGCCAGGGGTAATTCCTGAATGCAGAGCCAGGAGTAAACCCTGTGCATCTCTGGGTGTGATCCAAAAGGAAAAAAATTGGGACCGGAGCAATAGCACAGCGAGTAGGGCATTTGCCTTGCACGCGGCCGACCCGGGTTCGATCCCCGGCATCCTATATGGTCACCCAAGCACTGCCAGGAGCAATTCCTGAGTGCAAAGCCAGGAGTAACCCCTGAGCATCGCTGGGTGTGACCCAAAAAGCAAAAAAGGAAAAAAATTATAAACAAATGATAAATCAATGAAAAATTAAAATTTTATATTTACCTTATAATACTAGTTCTGTTTCCTATCATCCCAATTCTTAATAATTGTGATAAACTGAATCATAAATTTACATTTCTAATTAACTCCTGTATGCTTTTAAATAATGTCTACATTGCTTTTTTCTGCTAAAAATAATGAAAATGAGGAAATACTTGAATCAGCATAGTAATAAAAACGTTTATTCACATCAGGAAAATGTTAATCAAAATTACAATTATATAATACCTCACTGGAAATGATCTATATAAAAAAGTAAAAAATAACAAGGACTGGCAAGAGTGGAGAAAAAGGAAGTCTTCTGTGTCAGCGGTGGGAACACAAAAAGGTGCAGTCTCTGAAATCAATAGATTTCTCAAAATGGTAATAATAGTACTGCAGTTCTGCTCTGAAGTATATATATCTGAAGCATGTAAAGATACTGGTATTTTTTTAAAAAGATACACACTCCACTGTCTAAAGATCTATTTTCAACAAGTGAGATACAGAAACACAGTAATATGTTCACAGTGACAGATGAGTGAATAAAGAAGTGAACAGTGTAATACTACTCAGCGATTAAAAAAAAAATGAAAATTTGCCATTTGCAACAGTGTGAATAGAACTAGAAGGAATCATGCTAAATAAAGTATGTCAGAAGAAGGAAGTAAACTCCAGAAGATATCAGATAATTTCACTCATTTTTATGGGACATAGATATAACAGTTTTCTAAATACAAGGGCCAATTCATTAACCCCTACAAAAAACAAAGGCCACATTTTGTCGTATTTCATAGCCTCTTCTTCCTACAGTCTCAGGCCCTCCCTTTAAAATGTAAACCAAGGATGGGCATGAGAAGTTTCATGCTGAGTGAAATGAGTCAGAAAGAGAGAGACAGACATAGAAAGATTGCACTCATCTATGGTATATAGAATAACAGAGTGGGAGACTAACACCCAAGAACTGTAGAAATAAGTACCAGGAGGTTGACTCCATGGCTTCGAGGCTGGCCTCACGTTCCGGGGAAAGGGCAACTCAGAGAAGCGATCACCAACTACATTGTAGTCGAAGGCCATGTGGGGGAAGGGAGTTGCGGGCTGAATGAGGGCTAGAGACTGAGCACAGTGGCCACTCAACACCTTTATTGCAAACCACAACAGCTAATTAGAGAGAGAGATCAGAAGGGAATGCCCTGCCACAGTGGCAGGGTGGGGTGGGGGGGAGATGGGATTGGGAGGGTGGGAGGGACGCTGGATTTACGGGTGGTGGAGAATGGGCACTGGTGAAGGGATGGGCTCCCGAACTTTGTATGAGGGAAGTATAAGCACAAAAGTGTATAGATCTGTAACTGTACCCTCACGGTGATTCTCTAATTAAAAATAAATAAATAAAATAATAAAATAAAATAAAATAAATAAAAATAAAAATAAAATGTAAACCAAGGGTCGGGGTGACTGTACAGCTGGAAGGACATTTTGCCTTGCATGGAACGGATCCAAGTTCCAACCTGGGTATCCCATATGGTCCTCCAGCACCACCAGGAGTAATTCCTGGGCACAGAGCCAGGAGTAACTTCTGAGCATTGCTGGGTGTCACCAGGTGTGACCCAAAAAGAAAAAAAAGAAAAGAAATTAAGCCAAGTAAAAAACATTAATTCTAGGTTCCTGAAGCCGCTCCCCAGGTGCCCCGCGCACCCCGTCTCCCGAACCGGCTTTGTAACTGCGCACGTCCATCAGGTACGAGGACCATCCCTCGGCCACGCCCCCCGTCCCCCCCTCAACAGGAAGACACTGGGGGCGTGGCCTGTGTCTTAGTGGGCGTGGCCTCAAAGTGGGCGTGGCCTACTGTCGGAGTGATCCTCCCCCAAAATGTATATTTCTTCTGCTAGTGAAATGCCTCAGACTGTCAAGTAAAACTGCAACATTGTTACAACATATGGCGCCCAACGCCTGGCTCGAAGATAAAGGCTCGGTAAGGAAGAAATAGAGAAAGGGGGGAGATAAAGAAAGGGAATAAAGAAATATAGATAGAAAGAAAGGAGGAAAAAGAGAAAGGGAATAAAGAAATATAGATAGAAAGAAAGGAGGAAGAAAAACAGAAAGGGAATAAAGAAATATAGGTAAGAAAGGAAAAATAAAAAGAGAAAGAAGGGAGAAAGAAGAAATATAGATAAGGAAGGAAGAAGAAAAAGAGAAATAAAGGGAGAAAGAAGAAATATAGATAGAAAGAAAGAAAGGAAGGAAGGAAGTAAAGAAATAGAAAGGAAGGAAGAAGAGAAAGAAAGGGAGAAAGAAGAAATATAGATAAGGAAGGAAGAAGAAAAAGAGAAAGGAAGAAAGAAAGATAGGCAGGAAGAAAGAAAGAAAGGGAAAAGAAGAAAAGGAGAAAGGAAGGGAGAAAAGAAATAAAGAATAAATAAAGGAAGAAGAAGAAAAGGGGCAATGGGCAATTCTGTAACTTCTCAGCAGGATGCCTATGTTGACACTTTGAACTCTCTAACAAAAGTAGCTGGTCTGCCTTTAAAGAAACAGATAATAAGATGCCTCCTTGAGAGGATACAAAAGTATTGTCATTGGTTTAAGCCAAAAAATATAGAACAATTCAATCTAGATTTACGGATGAAAATAGGGAGAGAACTGTGTTATGCACAGAAAAATGGAGATTTGATCCCAGCAAAGGAATGGAGGGCGTACAATTGTATTGTTGCTGCCCTGAATTTTTCACAGTTTAACTTTGAGTATGTGGAGCCTTCTCTCTCATCTTCTCATACAGCTATCTTCACTGATTCATCAATTCTTTCATCTTCTCATACGGCTCTCTCCACTAATTCATCAAATTCTAAGGCAACTTACAGGGAAACTCCTGTGTTAGAGGAGAAAAGTGGGGAAGAATCTTTGATATTGCCAAAATTTTGTGCTAAGTCAACAGCATCTGTCTTGTCTGGTGAATCATATCAAATTGATGATTCACCTGCCCGGTCTGAGTCTGACAGTGTCAAGTCAGACACAGAAAATTCGGTTTTAAAAGAGAATGTAGACTTCGCCGCGCCCGCAGCCCGAGTATGACGGAGGAAGAAGACGGAGCTGCTTCGGACACCAGCAGCCCGCCAGCAACCTGCAGTATGTGATTTGAGCGTTTCCGCCAGGCCCCCCGTGCAGGGGCCCGGCGTTTCTCTCTCTTTTTTTTTCTTTTTCTTTCTCTCTCTCTCTCTCTCCTTCAACTTCTCCTAAGCACAGCACAGCCTCCACCCCACTTCTCTGAGCACAAAATGGAGAGACGCACCCAAATGCGCCGCGCGGCTGGCGGGAGATCGAGGGCGGGGAAGTACCGGTCTCCGCCCACATCAGACACTTAAAGAGAGTGCAGCCACGTGGGCTTCCCCACTTCGCCGCGCCCGCAGCCCCAGCATGACTGAGGAGGACAAGGGAGCTTTCCCACTTCCGCCAGTGCGGGGGGCCCGGTATTTCTTTAGGTTTTTCCATCTTATGAGCACCATAAAAGGGTAAAAGATTGTAGTGATAGAATTTCAGGCAGAATTTTCCCTGGACATTTAGACAGAAACCCAAAACCGCGCGGTCGCTGTCGTGGCCGCGCGACCTAATGTCATCTTAGTATCAGCAATATGTAATGGTTCCTTCTTAATGGGTCGGACTTTTGTGGGAGATCCTAACAAGAATAGTAAGTCTTTTGTTGAAATATTGAAGGCAATCAAAGTGGTAGCCATCTCTCTAGACTGAACTAAGCTATATCCCCACGCCGGCTGAGAAGAAATATCCTATCTCGGGAAGAAACGCGGCATGGTGTCAAACATAGTGTGATGTCCATTAAGCAAACAGACCTGGTGGCGTGGGAATGGGATATAAGGGGAAAAGTTATGTACATGGAACAGCGGGACGCTGGTGGAATCTCGAGCCGGAGCCGATACCAGCGCAAGATTTTTGGTTCCAGAAACTGCTTGCAGACACTCTACTAGACTATCAACTAAGCCAGAGCCCCACGCCGGCTGATGACGGGAAATAACCATCCTCTTCGGTTTTTTTCCCTGTGTCAGACAGCGTGGCGATTACTAAACAGGCGTGAACTCAGTGGTGCGGGGCAAGGGGGAAAAAGAAAAGTTAGGTAACAAACAGCGGGACTTAATATCTCTATATTCTTAGCAATGGAGAACTATCAAATGTCTCCTTGGCAATAGGACTGTCTTTTTCTTTTTGGGGGGAAACCCCAGCAATGGTAGTGAGTTGTGTGTTGAAACATGGAATGTAATCGAGATAAGCGTAAAGGAAGTGAAATTTATCACGTACAACGGTGGGGACTGGGGAGGTGGGAGGGGGCGGCAGATATACTGGGGGGGTTGGTGATGGAAGATGGGCACTGGTGAAGGGAAGGGTGTTTGAGTATTATATAACTGACATAATCCTGAGAACTATGTAACCCTCCACTTGGTGATTCAATAAAAAAAAAAAAGAGAATGTAACAAGAGCTGAGAAAAGTTAATGAAAAATTAAATAAATTAATTAGACAAATGAAGTACCTTGAGATGCACCTCCCTTCTGAAAGAAAGATAGTACCTGCTGTACAGGATATCAATGATCCTGACCCTTTAGCAGTTCCTTCCCCTCAATTATATAAGAATAGGAAAGAGGAATCTCTGTGTTGCCATTTTAATCTAATTCCTGAGTTGCATTCTCTGATGCAAAAAATATGAAGCTCCTTTATATAAAGCAAAGTTGAGTCAACAGCCTGCTCAGTTTATGACTTTTCCAGTTGTTTGTAATCCTGATATACAAAGAAAAAGACAGGCAGGGGAATATGAGCCTGTTCCTTTTAAGTTTCTTTCCTCGCTTAAGCAAGCTGTGACCACCTATGGTGTTACTTCTAACTATGTGCTAGCCCTTCTAGAAAATTTTGCAAAAGCTAATACTGTAATTCTCTTTGATTGGCAAACTCTTGCAAAGGCAGTGTTAGAAAATTCTCAATATGTACAATTTAAATCCTGGTGGAGAGAAGAGGCTGAGAAATTTGCTAGAATTAAAACACCAAAACAAATTGATAACACTGTGAACCAGATTTTAGGCACTGGCAAGTGGGCTTTAGTGGAAGAACAAGTCCATTTAGAGGCAAACATTTCAGAAGCTGTCAGTAAGACCTGTCTAAAGGTGTGGCGTTATCTTGAGACCTCTGCAAAACGTATTATGTCATTCACAAAAATCTTTCAGGAAGCAAATGAACTTTACACAGATTTTATTGCCAGACTCCAAGACTCTCTTGAGAAGGCTATACCTGATGAAGGGCTTCGTGAAATGCTTATGCTAACTTTAGCGGTGGAAAATGCTACAGCAGATTGCCAAAAGGCAATTCAAACTGCTAAGCTAATGGGAAAAAACTCTCTGGATGATTTTATTAAAGTATGTAGGGAAGTGGGAACACCAACCCATCAGGCACAAATAATAGCCGCTGCTTTTAAAAGAGTAAACCAGATAAAATGTTACGGCTGTGGAGCTTTGGGACATCTCAGACGAAATTGTACAACTATTAGCTCTAGGATGAGAAAAGAACCAGGTATCTGTGGAAAATGTAGCATTGGGCCAATGAATGCCAATGAATGCCAATGAATGCCATTACAAAAGAGAAAAAAATAGAAAAGATAATGAGCCGTCGGGAAACGGGATTCGGGGCGCAACCCGGGGCCCCTTCAACAATACAGGAAATCTTCAATAAAATCTATAAAGAGTTCTTCATTCCCTACCATGATAACAATCAATAAACCAAAAGGCATTAGCAACAAACTATCCTACACTGACCTTGTAAGAGCAACAGAGGGAAGTGTAGCAGCTGATATTTCAGTTTTACAGGATTTGTTTCTGATTCCTCATAAAATTTATAAAATTCCAACTAATATTTATGTCCCCCTTCCAAAAGGAACAGGATTGATCTTAGGGAGAAGTAGTATGACTCTGCGAGGTGTTAATGTAAAAGTGAGACTCATTGACAGCGATTTTGTGAATGAAATATCAATTATAGTCACTGTCCAAGCGGATATTAGAATATTAAAAGGGGAACGTATTGCTCAACTGCTTTTGCTTCCATGTATACTAGGAAAAAATATAGGCATGAAAAGAAAGGGTGATTTTAGAAGCACTAATGCAGAAGTAATTTGGGCAAAAAAGATTACTAATGATAAGCCTACTTTGGTTATGACCTTTGAGTATGGAACAAAACTGGAGGGTATATTAGATTCAGGTGCTGATGTTACTGTTGTCGCCTCCCATCATTGGCCTAAAGTTTGGCAAAAGCGTAGTGTGGACATTACTTTTTCTGGTATGGGTGTGGTCACTGATGTTCAACAGAGTGTGCAACCTCTTCATTGTAGTGATCCTGATGGAGACATGGCTGTCATCCAGCCATATATTGCTCCAATAGCTATCACCCTATGGGGACAAGATTTGTTGCAAAAACTTGGTGTGAAATACATTAAAGAAAAAGAGGTGTCTCAGCAATCGCCTTTTTAATTTGGGCCACTGCTCGAAGAACAGCTCTCCCAATAGTCTGGAAAAAAGTTCAGCCTGTTTGGGTTGAGCAGTGGCCCTTATCAAAAGAAAAACTTAAGGCTTTAAATGAATTAGTTACAGAACAGTTTGAATTGGGACATACTGTTTTCAGCTCTAGTCCCTGGAATTCACCGGTATTTGTTATCAAGAAAAAGACTGGTAAATGGCGAATGTTAAGTGATCTAAGAAAAGTTAATGACTGCAGGGAACCAATGGGCCCTTTGCAAATGGGCCTACCTAATTTAGCCATTATTCCAAAACAATGGAATATTATTATAATTGATCTAAATGATTGTTTCTATACCATCCATTTGAGAGAAGAGGATAGAGAAAAATTTGCCTTTACTGTGCCTTCCTTAAATAGTGAAACTCCTGCTAAAAGATATCACTGGACTGTTTTGCCTCAAGGAATGATGAATAGTCCCACGATGTGTCAATATTTTGTTAATCAACCATTGGATATGATTAGGGCACAGTACCCTGATGTCAAAATTATTCACTACATGGATGATATTCTTATCACTGCTCCACCTCATATAAATTTGCAAAAGGTTTATGAAGCTGTAACTTATGAACTAGAGTTATGGGGTTTAAAAATTGCACAGGACAAAATTTAACGTCAGGTTCCTGGGGAATTTTTGGGACAAATAATATGGAAGAGTAGAATTACACCTCAAAAGGTCCAAATTCGAGAGATAAATTAAGAACTTTAAATGACTTTCAAAAATTATTAGGAAATATAAATTGGCTACAGCCTTCTTTGGGTATTCCAACCTATGCCCTACAAAATTTGTTTCAAACATTGGAAGGTGATCCCTCTTTAAATAGTCCAAGGCAACTTAGCCCAGCAGCTGAAAAGGAATTAGAAATAATTGAGGAAATTATTAATAAGGCTCAGCTGGATAGAACTGACTCTTCAGAAAGTTTAAATCTGTTAGTGTTGCATACTTCACATTCTCCTACTGGGATTTTGGTACAAGGAACTAATATTGTGGAATGGAGTATTTTATGTAACAAGTCTAGTAAAATATTGGTTACTTATGTAAATAAAATACCTCAAATAATTTTCAAAGGAAGAAGAAGAACTAAACAATTAATAGGGAGCTATCCTACTGAAATTATTGTACCATTTACTAGTGAGCAAATTCAAGAACTATGGGAAATTGATGAAGATTAGCAAATTGCTCGCACTAATTATCTGGGCAAAATTCATAACAACTTTCCAAAGCAAAAGATATTTCAATTTCTAAAATTTACTAATTTGATTTGGCCTAACATAATAAAAGCTGAACCTATGAGTCTGCTGTTACATTTTTCACAGATGCTAGTAAAGAAGGAAAGGCTGCTTATAATGATATGAAAAATGACAAGGTTTTACAAACTCCATATAAATCAGTTCAGAAGAATGAATTGTTTAGAATTATTTCTCTTTCACAAAATTATTCTGAACCAGTAAATACTGTAACGGACTCTTAGTATGTATCTTGGACTGTTCACCTTGAATTTTTTTTATTATTGTTATTTTTATTTAGTGAGTCACAGTGAGGGTACAGTTACATTTTCATACATTTCGTGCTTGTTTTTCCCTCATGCAGTGTTCGGGAGCCCATCCCTCCACCAGTGTCCATTCTCCAACACCAATGAACCCAGTATCCCTCCCACCCCCAGTCCCATCCCCCCAACCCCGCCCCGCCTCTGTGGCAGGGCATTCCAATTGGTTCTCTCTCTCCTTTTGGGTGTTGTGGTCTGCAATATGGGTATTGAGTGGCCATCATGTTCGGCCACTAGTCCACTTTCAGCACGCATTTTCCTTACCACGAGATATCTCCAATCACATTTTATTTGGTGTTCCCTTCTCCATTTGGTATGACTTTCCCCCAGCGTGTGAGGCCAAGTTCCAAGCTATGGAGTCAACCTCCTGGTATTATATACTACTATTCTTGGGTATTAGTCTCCTACTCTGTTATTTTATATTCCATAAATGAGTGCAATCTTTCTATGTCTGTCCCTCTCTTTCTGGCTCATTTCACTTAGCATGATACTTTCCTTGTTGATCCACTTATATGCAAATTTCATGACTTCATCTTTTCTAACAGCTGCATAGTATTCCATTGTACAGATGTACCAGAGTTCATTTAACCAGTCATCTGTTCTTGGGCACTGGGTTTTTTTCCAGGTTCTGGCTATTGTAAACAGTGCTGTGGTGAACATATAAGTGCAGATGTCATTTCAACTATACTTTTTTGTTTCTCCAGGATATATTCCCAGAAGTGGTATTGCTGGATCAAATGGAAGCTCATTTTCTAATTTTTTGAGAAGCATCCATATTGTTTTCCAAAGGGGCAGGACTAGTCGGCATTCCCACCAGCAGTGCAGGAGGGTCCCTTTCTCCCCACATCCTCTCCAACAGCGGTTGCTTTTGTTCTTTTGGATGTGTGCTATTCTCTGTGGTGTGAGGTGGTATCTCATGGTTGTTTTGATCTGCATCTCCCTGATGATCAGTGATGCAGAGCATTTTTTCATGTACCTTTAAGCCATTCATATCTCTTCCTTGGAAAAGTTTCTGTTCATTTCTCCGACCCATTTTCTGATGGGGTTGGATGTTTTCTTCTTGTAGAGTTCAACCAGTGCTTTATATACCCTTGATATCAACCCTTTATCAGATGGATATTAGGCAAATATCCTTTCCCATTCTGTAGATTGCCTTTGTATTCTGGTCACTGTGTCTTTTACGAAGCAGAAGCTCTTAGTTTAATATAGTCCTATTTGATTATCTCTGTTTCTACTTGATTGCTTAGTTCCGTGTCCTCTTTGAAGATACCATTAGCTTCAATATCGTGAAGGGTTTTGCCAACCTTGTCTTCAATGTACCTTATGGATTGTGGTCTGATGTTGAGGTCTTTAATCCATTTTGATCTGATTTTTGTGCATGGTGTCAGGTCGAGGTCTAAGCCCATTCTTTTACATATGGTTGTCCAGTTATGCCAGCACCATTTGTTTAGGAGGCTTTCCTTGCTCCACTTCACATTTCTTGCCCCCTTATCAAATATTAAGTGATCATACATTTGGGGTTGTGTGTAGGGATATTCCACTCTGTTCCATTGGTCTGCGGCTCTGCTTTTGTTCCAGTACCATGCTGTTTTAATTGTTACCGCTTTGTAGTAAAGTTTAAGGTTGGGGAGGGTGATGCCTCCCCTCATCTTTTTCCCAAGAATTGTTTTAGCTATCCGTGGGCGTTTATTATTCCATATGAATTTCAGGATTGCTTGATCCATTTCTTTGAAGAATGTCATGGGTAACCTTCTAGGGATCACGTTAAATCTGTATAGTGCTTTGGGGAGTATTGCCATTTTGACAATGTTGATTCTCCCTATCCATGAACAGGAGATATGTTTCCATTTCCTCATGTCCTCTTTTATTTCATGGAGTAGCGTTTTATAGTTTTCTTTGTAGAGATCCATTAATTCTTTAGTTAAGCTGATTCCGAGGTATTTGATTTTCTGGGGCACCATTGTGAATGGGATTGCTTTTTTCATGTCCCTTTCCTCTGTCTCATTGTTTGCATATAGGAAGGCCATGGTTTTTTGGGTATTGATTTTATAGCCTGCGACTTTACTGTACAGGTCAATTGTTTCTAAGACTTTCTTACTAGAGCTTTTAGGCTTCTCTAGGTATAGTATCATGTCATCTGTGAATAGTGAGAGTTTGACTTCTTCCTTTCCTATCTGAATGCCCTTAATATCTTTTTCTTGCCTAATGGCTATTGCGAGTACTTCCAGCACTATATTGAAGAGAAGTGGTAAAAGTGGGCATCCTTGTCTTGTCCCCAATCTTAGAGGAAAGGCTTTAATTTTTCCCCATTGATGATAATGCTTGCAATAGGTTCGTGGTAGATGGCTTTGACTGTCTTGAGAAAAGTTCCGCTAAAACCCATTTTGATGAGAGTTTTCATCATGAATGGATGTTGGATCTTGTCAAATGCTTTCTCTGCATCTATTGATATGATCATATGGTTTTTATCTTTACGTTTGTTGATATGATGGATTATGTTGATTGATTTCCGAATGTTAAACCATCCTTGCATCCCGGGGATGAATCCCACTTGGTCATGGTGTATGATCTTTTTGATGAGTTGTTGGATCCTATTTGCTAATATTTTGTTGAGGATCTTCACATCGGTGTTCATCAGAGATGTTGGTCTATAATTTTCTTTCTTAGTGGTGTCTTTGTTTGCTTTTGGTATTAGGGAGATATGTGCTTCATAGAAACTATTTGGGAGAGTTCCTGTCTTTTCAATTTCCTTGAAAAGCTTGAGGAGAACTGGCAGCAGGTCTTCTTTAAATGTTTGGAAGAATTCGCCAGTGAATCCATATGGACCTGGGCTTTTGTTTGGGGGAAAACTTTTG
This sequence comes from Sorex araneus, assembly GCF_027595985.1. Taxonomy (NCBI): domain Eukaryota; kingdom Metazoa; phylum Chordata; class Mammalia; order Eulipotyphla; family Soricidae; genus Sorex; species Sorex araneus. Next base: position 94,845,496 of record NC_073302.1, on the reverse strand, counting down.
ATTACAGTTTCGATTTCCTTGATACTTATGGGCCTATTCAGGTATTTCAAGTCTTCTTGGTTCAGTCTTGGGAGATTGTAGGAATCAAGGAATTCGTCCATTTCTTTTAGGTTCTCTTGTTTGGTGGCATACAGACTTTCAAAGTAATCTCTGATGATCTTTTGAATCTCCTTGGTTTCTTCTGTGATGTTCCCCTTTTCATTTCGGATTCGGTTTATTAGGGTTCTCTCTCTCTCTCTTTCTTTGTCTTGCTAGCAGTTTATCAATCTTATTTATTTTCTCGAAGAACCAGCTCTTGGTTTCATTAATCTTTCGGATTGTTTTTCGGGTTTCCATATAATTAATTTCAGCTCTAAATTTTATTATTTCTTTCCTTCGGTCTGGTTTTGCTGGTCCTCTTCTAAGATCTTGAGCTGCGAGGTCAAGCTGTCTATATAGTCCCTTTCTTCCTTCCTGAGGAAAGCTTGCAGAGCTATAAATTTTCCCCTTAACACAGCTTTAGCTGCATCCCATAGGTTCTAGTAGCTTGTGTCTTCATTCTCATTTGTTTTGAGGTATTTTTTGATCTCTTCCTTTATTTCCTTCATGACCCACTCGTTGTTCAACAGTGAGTTGTTTAATTTCCAGATATTTGATTTGGCTCTCCGCATCTGTGTGTGATTAACTTCCATCTTCAGTGCATCATGGTCTGAAAAGATAGTTGATACAATTTCTATCTTCCCAATTCTATTAAGGTATAATTTGTGGCCCAGAACATGGTCTATTTTGGAAAATGTTCCGTGTGCGCTGGAAAAGAATGTGTATTCTTTCTTTTGGGGGTGTATAGCCCCGTATCGGTCTATTCGCCCTGTCTCCTCCATTTCTTCCTTCAGAGACATTGTTTCCTTGTTGAGTGTTGTTCTTGTTGACCTATCCAGAGGTGATAAGGCAGTGTTGAAGTCTCCAACTACTATCATGGTGCTAGTTATGTCCCCTTTAAATTCTGTTAGGAGTTATTTTAAGTATTTTTCTGTTGTTCATTAGGTGTGTATATGTGTAAGAGTGTGATTTCTTCCTGTTGTACATATCCCTTGATGAAGAGAAAATGGCCTTCGCTGTCTCTTCTGATCTTTTTCAGCCTGAAATCTATGTTGTCGGATACTAGTATGGCCACCCCAGCTTTTTTGAGGGAGTTGTTTGCTTGCAGGATTGTTTTCCATCCTTTGACTTTGAGTCTGTGTTTGTTCTGGCTATTCAGATGTGTTTCTTGTAGGCAGCAGAAGGTTGGGTTTAGTTTCTGAATCCATTTTGCCACTCTCTGCCTCTTGATAGGTGCATTTAGACCGTTAACATTGAGAGAAATTATTGTCGTGGGATTTTGTGCCATCTTTCTGTAAGGTTTGTTGTTTTTGTAGGGCTTTTCCTTGTCGTATAGTAGCCCTTTGAGTCCTTCTTTTAAGTTTGGTCTTGAAGTTCCTGAGCTGTTGGTTCTCCGTGAAATAGTGTATGGTTCCTTCAAGTTTAACTGAGAGTTTAGCCGGGTAAAGTATTCTTGGTGAGGCGTTCATTCATTAAGTTTGTTCACTATATCCCACCATTGTCTTTGGGCTTGGAAGGTTTCCTCTGATAGGTCTGCTGTGAATCTAAGGGGTGTTCCTTTGTTTGTGATTTCCTTCTTTGCTCTTGCTGCTTGCAGTATTGTGTCTCTATCCACGGCATCCATCATTCTGACTATGATATGCCTTGGGGACTTTTTATTTGGGTCCCTTTTAGCTGAACCCTTCGGACTTCTTGGATCTGGATGCCCGCATTCTCTAGCTCTGGGAATTTCTTAGCAATGATGTCTTTAATTGTGTCTTTTTCATTGGGGTTACTTCCCAATGATTCTTATGTTGTTTCTCTTGAGGTCATCCCCTAAGACTCTAATTTGCTCTAGAGCCATTTTGAGGTCTTTTCCCATTATTTGTTGTTGCCTATATGCTTTCTGCAGCTCATCTTCAAGCTCACTGATTCTGTCTTCGGCTGTAGTCATTCTACTATTGAGGGCTCCTACTGAGTTTTTTATATCATCAACCGATTCTTTAATTTTGTCACTTCTGTTCGTAGCTTTGAAATTTCTGCTCTCATTTCTTCCTGGATTATCTTGGTGGACCGCTTCAAAGCTGCATCCATATCCTCCCTTAATTTATTGGATGTTTGCTCCATAGTTGCTTTGAGTTCATCAACCATCTTTACAATTTCCTCTCTGAATCCTTTATCTAGAGGAGGTTGTATTTCTGGGAAGTCCCTGTTGAGATTTCTGAGATCCTCTCTTCCATGTCTCCTGGCAGTGGGGATTTTCACTATTTCTTCATGTTGTTATGAAGAAACATAACATTTACTGTCAGGTGCACTTCCTTAGCTTGTGAGGGGCCTCAGTTGAAGATGTGGGACTATGGTCTCTATACAAAGGACTTTTTGTGCAGCTTGATGTGTTCACTGACAGTTTTTGTGAAATCAGGATAGGATAGGCTAGTTGACTATTAGCATGTAGTGACTGAGATGACCAGGGTATTCTTCACAGGAATGGGTTATACAGATTGTGATCAAAGCGTGATGTATGGAATGGGAGAAATAACTGTGAGCAGCCGCTGCTCAAGAAGGAGGCCATGCCCCCTTTTGATACCATGCCCCCTAAAGTGAGGACATGCCCCCAACCACCTGGGGAAGAGGTGGGACTCAGGGCAGCACAGAGAGGTGACTGAGAGCAGCGAGGCCAGGTGGGCTGGGAGCTTCAAAGCCCCAAATCCCGGGCGGGGGTGATAGGAGGGCACTTCTTCGTTGGGCAGGGTGGGCAGGGTCACCGGAGGAAAATCCCAATTACCTGGGGAAGAGACACCTTGAATTTTTTGAATTACTCTGATGAAATGACATTGGCGGAAAAACATTGGAAAACTCAGGATAGCTCAGAAGAAATAAGTTCTAATAGAATTAAAAATGATTCAGATAAAATTAATAGGAGACTTGAGGTCCTTTACAGGGCCCAGTCTCTGGGAGTTGGATGCCAGGCCAGGTGGAAAGGTGGAGACAAGGTTTTGCTTTTATTTCAGCAAATATAAACCACTTTTGGTGTCCTACAAAAGACTAAAGCTTCTCGGTGAATAATGGATAGCAAATGAAAAAACTGCAGTATGGATTCCTTTTTCATGGATTTTTGCCGGCTTTGTAAAAACAGGGGGGCTTCTTTTCTTTTTGGGTCCAATTCTACAAGCAGGAGACAGGCTAGTTGGACTGAGAAATGGGATAATTCCAATCGGCCAACAGGGAAATTTTTACCCTGGGGACTGCCCTTCCTTTCTCTGTCCATCAGTTTTTCTTCTCTGGTTCTTGGAGGGTCAGAATCAGGATCAGGTATGTATGAATGCACATGCATGTAATTTTATTGTCTTTCTGTATGTCTGTCTGTGTTAAGTGTTTAAATATTGAAGTCAGATTGAAATCAGAAGTGGCATTCCTACTCCAAAAATTTTTAAAAGTTTGAGTGTTTTTTGGAGCTTATTAAGAATTGTAAAATTAGAGCATGAAACCAAGGTGAAAACTGTTAAAGACTGATATAAAAGGTTCATGTTTTAAAATATCTAAAGTGGGCCGGAGCGATAGCACAGCGGGTAGGGCGTTTGCCTTGCACTCGGCCGACCTGGGTTCGATCCCCGGCATCCCATATGGTCCCCCAAGCACTGCCAGGAATAATTCCTGAGTGCAAAGCCAGGAGTAACCCCTGAGCATCGCTGGGTGTGACCCAAAAAGCAAAAAAAAAATAAAATAAATAAAAAATATATAAAGTATAAGAACTATTAAATGACATGTTAAAAGAGAATTGAAATAATTGTATATAAAATAGGTTTAAAAGATATTGGTTTATTTTAAGAGATAACAGGTTTATTATATAAGACCGGATGATATTCCAAGCATATTTTATCGGGACATCTATGAAGTTTGAGAGGGAGGAAGTTTCTAATTTTACTTATGGATGCCAGTGATTCTTCTTTGTCCATGAGAGAAGAATCTGATAACGGGAGTACTTCAGCAGTTACTGATTGTGGAAAAACCTGGACTGTGAAGTTCATCCAGAAATGGCATGAAAATGTTGTTTTTGTTTAGAGACTTCATTGACAAATGTCTCTGAACCAGGACTGGAACTGAAATATTGCTTAATGTGTGTAAACTCTGTATATGTAAACTCTGTATTGTAAAATGAAAAACAATTTCTGTAAAATAAGGTTAGATTTTCTTAAGATTTTCTTGAGGTATTACTGGAAAGATTTTTGAAAATGTTTGTATTGTTTATTACTGGTCATTTTAAACAAAAAAGGGGGAAATGTTGGTATGCGACATCCCATAATCTCAGGCTCTAGCTAGGCCTGTATGTAAACATGGTTTTCTGTTATTGTTACTGTTACTTTAACTGACTTTGTTACTGTTTCCGTTGGCTAAGTTAATTTGCATATTCGGCCTATGTGGCTGAATATCATTGGTTAGTACATCAACCTATTAAATAAAAGGGGGTTGAACAGGCTGCTCTCAGGGCTGGCCATAACACAAAAACCTCCGAAGACAGTCATGTGATCCTCCCCAAAAATGTATATTTCTTCTGCGAGTGAAATGCCTCGGACTGTCAAATAAAACTGCAAGATTGTTGCAACAGTTTGTTTATTTAAAATATCATCATTTTATAGTAATATTATATAATAAATTATTTAATAATTATTTTTATCTATTATATAAGATGTTTTATATATATATTATTATATAAGACATTACACTTTATGTGAACAAGTTTGCTCTTCTACTTTTCAATGCACTTTTTGACTTTTCAACTTTGAGTCTGGGCATCTTTATTATTCAATATTTTCATTCTTGAAAAGGTGAAGAGGTGAAGAGCTGAACCTGCATACTGGTGTCTTCATAGCGTCTTCATGGTAGCTTGCTTTAGCGAGTGCAGCTGTGGGCTGTTAAACTGTTACTGATGTAGGCAGATAGATAGGGGAAGGCCCTTGGCAACGAAACTCAGGTCAACAAAACTTCTGGGAGAAAAATTCTAAGGCTGATCCACCTTGTGGATACGGATAAGACCTTGAGCCGCAATAGACCCTGAGGAGATTGGACCCCTCCCCATGAAGGAAATTCCTCGAATACCCTTGGACCTCTCCCTTTTTCTGATTTACTTTAGTGATTCAGCCCAACGAAGACCGTCATCACTCCCAACCCCTCTGATAACCTCCTTAGCAACGGGCTTTGACCTAGGTAGAAGCCCCACGTGAGGGCAGGTTGGAGAAACCCTATAAAGGCCACCTTGAACAAAGGAAGGGCACACATATGCTACCCGAGCCCAGGCGCTGCTTGCGCCCACGCGGCAGAGCACATGTGGTGCCTGAGCACATGTATCACCCGCATCTCCCCTCTTGAGATGTGTACTTTCATGCTTTCCTGTCTAATGCTGGGATGTGTGTAGGGGCTCTCTCTGCCCTTGAAGAAGCCCGCATTCTCTCTTGAGTGCATTACTCCCCCTCCATCTCTCCCTCTCCCTCCCTCCCTCTCTCCCTCTCTCCCTGTCTCTCTCTCCCTCCCTGTCTCCCTGTCTCTCTCTTTCTCTCTCTCTCTTTCTCTTTCTCTCTGTCTCTGTCTCTGTCTCTCTCTCTCCTTTTCTCCTCATACAGACACCTTCAAAAATCCTCCAAATAAAATCTATTTACTGGTGCTGGAGTGATAGCACAGCAGGTAGGGCGTTGCCTTCCATGCGGCCAACCCGGGTTCAATTCCCAGCATCCCATATAGTCCCCTGAGCACTGCCGGAGTAATTCCTAAATGCAGAGCCAGGAGTAATCTGTTGGTGTACAACACCCCATAATCTCAGGCCTACCTGGGTTTGGATGTAAACATTGTTTTTCTGTTACTATTACTTTAAGGGACTATACTTCCAGCTATGTAACTGACTTTGATACTGTTTCTGTTGACTTTTTTTTATTCTGCCTATGTGGCTGAATATCATTGGTTAAAACATCAAGCTACTTAATAAAAGGGGTCTGAACAGGCTGCTCTCCAACAGGCCACAGCACAAAAACTCAGGAGGCAGTTATGTGATCCTCCTAGAAAACGTTTATTTCTTTCACATGCATATCTTAAATGCCTCAGACTGTCTAATCAAATCTTACTGCAACATATGTTGCAACAGTAATCCCTGTGCAATGTCGGGTGTGACCCAAAAAGCCAAAAAAGAATCTATTTTCTTCACTGCTTGTCTACTCCTGAAATTCCTCTCTGCAAGGCGAGACCAGAATACAGTAACCTTGGGTCCCGCGTGGCAGTGGTGAATTTGGAGAAAGTGACTTTCTCCTCCCTGCTTTACATAAGTCATCTGTGGGCCCACCGGCATCATTACCAGCACCAATGTTCTTAGCAGCAGTCTTTCAGCAGTTTAAAACACTTTTCATAAAAAAAAAAAAAAAAAAAAAAAACTTTAGAACGAACTTACCCCAAAACCTTTAACCACTTCAAGGCAACACACAATTTAAAATACTAGTTTAAAATTAAACTTTAGTTTAAAACTCAATTTAAACTGCTAGAAAAAAAATAATACCCATAACCTCCAACAGAGGTTATACGCATATGCTGTAGAAATATAGGCGACCCTAGTAATGAATGTTGGGGAAAACATTGTCTGAAACCCAAGCCACCTGTTGTAGGCAGGTAGATGGGGGCCCTGGTGTTTTAGGGTAAACAACATCTGAAACCTAACTAACCCAAGTCATGGAGAACTTTAACCAAAGGGCCCTCCTCTGGAGCCCAGAAAACCAGTGAGATGCAATATGGCCAGTACAAGGAGCCATCCTGAGAGAAAAGGTGGTCAGAGTTCCTGGGAGGAGAGTCTGGGTCTGGACAAAGCCCTGTAGGGGGAGGGAGGGAGGGGCAGGCTGGAGGAGAGGGGAGGGAAACTGGGAACACTGGTGGTGGGGATGTAGACTAGTGGAGGGATGGATGTTGGAACACTGTGTGACTCAGACCTGACCATGATCAGCTTTGTAACTGTATCTCACGATGACTTGAAAAAGAAAAAAAGAAAAACGTCTATCAGTTGTCCCTAACTCCCTCTTGGCAGCCACCCTAGCACAGGACTGGGGATGGGGCAGTTTGGGGGGAGGCGCACGTGTTGCCAGGGCCCATGCTGCTGGTGACAGAGTGCCCATAAGCACACAGTGCCCATATCTACCCCTTGAGGTGTTCTCTCTCCTTCCCTTCCTCAAAAAATCTCTAAGTTAAACCTGTTCTACAGGCTACAAATAGTACCGTGGGTAGGGTGCTTGTGCTGCATGCAGCTGACCCGGGTTCGATCCCTGGCAGCTCTATGGTGCCCCAAGCACTGCCAGGAGTGATTCCCGCGTGCAGAGTCATGAGAAACCTGAGCATCACCAGGTCTGGCAAAAACAAAAACAAAACAAGACCCCCCAAAAATCACCTGTTTCACCTGCTCATCTTCTCCTGAGATTCTTTTTCATGATAAAGACAAGGACCTACAGGCCTGGCCAAGGCCTGGGACTGACTTTCCCTTCCTGAAAAGAGTGATTCCTTGCACCAAGCCTGAGTTCACCGTGCCCTGAGATCAGGTAGTGGGATTAACTCCTGTGCCAGGAGGAACAAGTGGACGTCAGGTGTGGCTTAATGGCTACAGAGCAAGACTGGCAGGACTTCGAGCCGTACCCTATAGGGAATCGTCACAGAGTTTATCAGTCCTCGCTTTCCCAGCCAGTCTCAGGATAGCAGCGGATCCGGAGAAAGTTATGGTCTCTCCCCCATCCACCTCACAACAGCCACCCGTGAGGCCCACGGACTTCAGTTCCATTAGTGTCTTAAAGAACCGAAATGCTGGGACCAGTACACAGAGACTCATTCTTGCCTTTATAAAACTGTGGGGGAAAATTTTAAATGTTTTTAAACTGGACAGGAACCTTTCTTTAAGTTCAGATGTTGAGGTCACACTTCGTGGTTCTAAGGGATAATGGAATTTCCAAGGGCATCGGAAGTGGAGGAAGGGTGGCCAGAAATATTTTCTTTTGTTGCTTTCTTATGTCTTACAAGTTCCATCTTCTGTCTCCTTCAGCCTCTCTGCTCTGCACCATCCCCACTCACACTGGAGTGCAGTGTGTCAGACTACCATGCGAACAATTTCATGGTCAGTGAGTCCTTACCGCTCTCTTCTCTTCATTTCTCTCTTATCAAAATCTGCTTTAGCCAACCTACAGGCACCATCAGGGGAATAAAGAATTTCACAGGGGCAGGACAGACAGTACACGTTGTAGGGAGCTTGCCTTGCACATAGCCAACCTGGGTTTGATACTTGGCACCACATTTGGTTCCCCAGGCCTGCCAGTAGTGATCCCTGAGCACAGAGCCAGGAGTAAGCCCTGAGTGCAGCTGAGAGTGGGCCTCCAAACAAATTTTTCAGTAGAATATGGAAACACAGGGTAAAAGATAATTTAATTATATGCATCTCTACAAACTTCACTGAAATTTGACAATGTGTGGAGCCCCACGACAACAGTGGGCCTGGAGTGACAGTATATTGCAGGTGGGGCACTTTCCTTGCATGTGGCTGACCTAGACTTGATCCTCAAACCCCATCCCCATATGGTTTACTGAGCCTGAGGAGTTATCCCTGAGCTCAGAGCCAGGAGTAGACACTGAGCACCACCAGGTATGACCCCCCCCAACAACAAAAGGAAAAGAAATGTCACTAGCCATTTTATAAACCACTACGTTCCCCACAGCTTTTTTCCTTATCATTTCCTGTGGCAAATCCAGTCAGATAATCGTGGCTTTCCCCTCTTCTTTTATAAAAAGAATTCCTGGATTTCGTGTCAGCTTCTGCAATGCGGGTAGTTTTGAACACAGAGAATGTCACAACAATTTAGCTTTCACTTTAGCTCAGTCTCAACCATTTGCTGATATTCCCTTATTAACCTTGATTATCTTCCCTGTTCTTTTCTTCTTTCTGTTCAGTGCTCTGAGTATTCTCCAGGAGCCTCTTCTGTTTCCATCACACTTTTATATGCAACAGATAAATCATGTCCACATCCACCTTTCCTACTGTCTTCACTAATTCTGCCCTTTGCTGGCATCACTCAGCCTGCTGGGCCAGCTTTGCCTGGTACACTAGAGTCCCTGTCATGCATGTCTCTAGCAGGGGCTGCCTTATGAGGTATCTGTTGCCCTCTGAGCTTCTTTCGTCCTGCATTCATGAGAGCAAAGTCATGGAGCAAGACTCCATGTAATCTCTAACTGCATGCAAATGTTGTATATGAAAATGTATATTAGAAAAGAGTCCATTTTTTTCATCAGATTCTTAAGAGTTCATGACTGTTCTAAACATTAGAAACCATTCAAACAGGTAGTCCTTTGAGCACCATCATTCTGGGAATTATAGAACTTGACAAAAATAATTCAAATTGGTTTAGAAAAAGATACATTCAGGTCTAATAAGAAAGTTGAATACAATATTAGAAGTTAAGATCAGTGAAAAAGATAACAAATTCTGAAGGTTTTCTCAAAACACTGTCCTTTTTCTTTTTGAAATTTTCTTGTTTGAGGGGCATTTCTGGCATTATGTGGGAGCCACTCTTGGCTGAGTGCTCAAGTTTAACGGGCTTCAGTGTGGGACATGGAGTCTTGCTAGCTAATGTGTTCCTATCAGGCAAGAGGCTGCCAGGACACATCAGGAGAATGGACTTAGGATGGAGTCAGTGTTCACCATAAGAAAGCACAGTTAACATTTCTAGGAACAGGAATGGACTGTGTTGAAGACAAAGTATTCAGTGTGTGTTCAATAACCCTAACAACAAGGGAACATGTGGCTGCGGCTGCGAGGAAGCACATTGCATATTTGGCTCCGCCATGAGACCACAAGCTGTACATCTCAGGAAGGCAGAAACCAAGGGATTTGGCTGCAGAAGTCATGTGAATGTCACTCATGGTTCATAATGAGTGACTGTCTTGTGAGAAAAATCAAGGGACACATTTGAAAATAAAAACTATTGGATTCCAGAAGGGTGGCTATTTGTATTTGTTTTAGAGGACAGAAAAATGTTTTATTGCTCTCTTTGGGTTATTTTTCTAATCTGGAAAGAAAAAAGCCCAAACTCTTAACCCTCTCTTGCATACTTGGTGTTTTGTTGTTTTTCTTTTTTCAAAACAAGTTTTGTGAAAAATTGCTTTCCTAGAAGAATTTGAGCAATACATACATTATAGATGTGCACTAGGTAGCTTTCAGTGGCTTGAATGTGCATCACCAGGTTGATGAAATCTAGAGTCTGGAACCCTGGTTATTGATGCCTGTGGTGGTACTTTACTTTACTACCCAACACTGCGTGGTCTATCTACATTTTCCTCTGAAAACAATTTTATCGACAACCATCCTATTTACTTAGCATTTAGCGACGTCAACCATTGACTTAGAAAATACTAGTCAAAGACTTCCATGAACTGTACTGATGGGATCAAAAGGTGAAACTATTTCAACATCAGTTTTTAGTCTGTTTTTTTTTTTGTTGTTGTTGTTTTGGTTTGGTTTTAGTTGTATCTGGCTGCATTCAGGGCTTACAGTTTGACTCTGCACTCACAAGTAGTTCCTGGAGGGACTCGGGGGGCCACACGTGGTGCCCAGGATCAAACCCTGGTCATCCTTATGAAAGGAAGTGACTTACCTGCTGTACTATCTCTTCGGACTCTGAAGGGATTATATTTACCTTCATACCTCCAGAAGGGCAGAGTAGAAGGTAGAGCCAGAACCATCCATATCTCCCCATCTTTGTAGATAAGAAGGCAGGTGGCAGGTCTGAGGCCATTAGTAAAGTTAAATAGATTCTTTTAATTGAATCACCATGAACTACAAAGTTATTCATGATTACATTTCAGGTGTACAATGTTCAACACCAATCCCTTCACCAGTGTCCACTTCCCTCCACTGGGGACATTGGTGGAGATTCATTTTTAAAGCGTGGCCAGCTTTTTGATAAGACTTTATAACTTATTAAAATCATATTTAGACTCTTTATAGGCTCGGGACTAGTCCCTCACACATAAGAATAAATCCACTGAAAAACCCAGGTGTGCGGGTTTTGTGGCTGAAATCTCCAGGCTTGCGTGGAGTTGGGGATGAGTCCCAGCCCCCCATCTCCCTGTGCTTCCTGCTGCCTGGCAGTCACACCTACAGGCTACCTCTGGGTGTCACATAGGCTCATTCAAAGCTGTAATCCAGAGATTTGCAAATAAATCTCAAAAGAGAGCAAAACACTGCAGAGATGCCTCTGGACCCCAAAATCACCACCCAGTTAAAAATTTAATTCCAGATCTAGCACCCTATTTAAAATTTTCTAATTCCTGGAGCAACATCTCATACTTTATACACTGATATACTAAGAGTAGCACACCACATTTGATGGGGTATAAAATAGAAGGCAACTGATCTTGAGATACAGATTGATAGATTTGTTTTAGATAGAAAATGTTTTATTGCTAATATATAGTTATATAAATTATATATATATTTGATATGCCAAAAACAGTAACAACAAGTCTCACAATGGAGACGTTACTGGTGCCCACTTGAGCAATTCAATGAACAACAGAACGATATATATAACATATATATTAGCACACAAGGCTCAACCTGTAACAGCAATGTTAGTGATCTCTTACACAGGGGCTTAATAGCTCCAAGGCGAGATACAACAATTTCACAAACTTTCCTCTAAGGAAACCTTTTTGAATCATTTTTAGAGGATTATTCATAGTAAGCAACACAAAATAAATTATTTAGCATCTGCATTTGCCAGCTTGAGTGGGGATATTCTAAATAATGGTGGTGGGAAGGTATAATGGTGGTGGAATTGGTGTTGAAATATTGAATGTAATAAATTATTGTGAACAACTTTGTAAAAATAATTTTTTAATAAATAATATTTAGATTTCTTTTGTGATAAATCTTATTTTTAAGCCCACTTGTGTGAATTACCATCTTGTTTCTTTAAAAACAAACAGTGATTTATAGTAGCAAGGAAAAATTAGCAAATAACCTAGAGTTATTCTCTTACAATGTCAGAGTAATGGCAAAGGAGAATGTGGGGATCTTTTCATTAAAATCCCAACATACATGCACTTACTCTAGGTCCTAAGTCTAGCTGCTAAAACTTTTCATGCTAATTTTTTTTTCTTTTTGGGTCACACCCGGCAATGCTCAGGTGTTACTCCAGGCTCTGCACTCAGAAATTACTCCTGGTGGTGGTCAGGGGACCATCTGGAATGCTGGGAATCGAACCCGGGTCAGCTGCATGCAAGGCAAATGCCCTACCCGCTGTGCTATCACTCCAGCCCCTCATGCTAATATTTTAACCTGAAATTTTAATCTCCATATTCTTTTTGTCATTTAGTTATTAATTTTCCTGGGTTTGACCTGTTAAGTATTCTTTGAGATGATACATATGCTTTTCTTGGAACTATGAGGTTACAGCTGAATTCTTTTGTTGTATTTACTTAAGTACCTGGCACAAAATGCACAACCTAGAGCAATAACTTTACGTAAATGCTCATAAGTACTATCATTAATATAAATGTCTATCCAGGGACCAAACAGGTAGTAGAGAGGCAGGGAGCTTGCGTGCACAAGCTCTGGGTTCAATCCCAGCACCCCAGAGCCCCATCAGAAATGATCCCTAAGCAAAGAGCCAGGAGTGAACCCTGACACCACTGGATGTGGCCAAAAAGTAATAATAAATAAATAAACAAATAAATGTCTACTCGGTTATAATTTGTGCAATATTTTATATATGTAGTAGTTGTCATTGCTTCTCTGTAAAATATATATATCAGTAATTTATATATATACATGTCAGTAGTTTTTTTGGTAGGAAACAGAAATATATTCCAAGCATACAGAAGAATATGAACTTCTGAGGAAAGGCGTCTTTTGGGGGGGATAGGAAAGCAGGGAGAAGGTTTTGGTCATGCTCAGGGGCACTTTCTGGCTTTGTGCTCGAGAGTGAACCCAGTGATTCGAGGAGGAACATGAGCAGTGCAGGGAAGAATGAAAGCTGCTAACTGCCTGCAAAGTAACTGCCTGAGCTCCTGAACTAGCTCTCTGACCCTGAGCTATTGTTTTATACACTGGTTAGTGATGACTTAATCTGTGTGGAGTGGTCTGAGAAGAAAGAAAATGCAACATAGAAAGTTTGGAGAGAAAGTTCCAGACAAGCATACTTGTTGGTGTAGAAAAAGAAACATTAGCAACAAAATTTTTCTGAAGGGGGGCTGGAGCAATAGCACAGCGGGTAGGGCATTTGCCTTGCACGTGGCCAACCTGGGTTCAATTCCCAGCATCCCATATGGTCCCCTGAGCACCGCCAGGAGTAATTTTTGAGTGCAGAGCCAGGAGTAACCACTGAGCATCGCCAGGTGTGATCCAAAAAGAAAAAAAAATTGTCTGATGGGATTGGAAAGGTGCTACCTTCAGACAGGACACTTCCCTGGTACATGGCCAATCTGTGTTCAGTCCCCAGCATCCCATAGGTCCCCCAAGCACTGCCAGGAGTGACCCAAAAACCAAATTAATAATAAATTTTGTCTGATGTCAGTTTTAATTAATATTTTTCTCTTACCTATTCACGGACTGGAGTGATAACACAACGGGTAGGGTATTTGCCTTGCATGCAGCCGATGACCCGGATTCGACAACCCGGAATCGATTCCTCTGTCCCTCTTGGAGAGCCCAGCAAGCTATCAAGAGTACACACACACACACACACACACACAAAAAAAAAAAGAGTACACACAGCAGAGCCTGGCTAGCTACCTGTGGGTATTCGATATGCCAAAAACAGTAAGAAGTCTCACAGTGGAGACATTACTGGTGCCCGCTCAAGCAAATCGATGAACAACGGAATGACAGTGACAGTGCAGTGACATCTATTCACAGTTCATTTCTCCTTTTTTTAACCGTAGTAGGGCAAAGGCATGCTTTAGCTATATCCCTCACCTAGAGTTTCCCCCATTTCTAAGAGAGGAAAGATAGGAGGTGAAGGCAAATGGTCTGAGGTTCTTCCTTCAGAACTCAGAGCTTCTCTCATCTTTATTTAGGGTAATCGGGGTGCCTAGGGCAGGGGCTGAGAAAAGAGGACAAATGAACATGTTTTGGTCAAGACTGCCGTTCCCTTGGGTGAGCGCCGGCCTCCCCGAGGCTGCAGGTGTGCAGACCAGGCACACGCAGACCCTCTGGTGACGTATTCGGAGAGATGACATCTTCGCAGAGGGGGGGAAAAAGCGGCCTCCGTAGCCTCGGGTGGGGGTCGCCAGGGGCCGGCGGCGACGGAGAGGCCCTGTCCTCCCACCCGTCTGAAACACGCCGCTCCCCACCGCCTCGTGACAGCTGGGGCATAGAAGCACCGTCGGGCCTCGCGGCTCCGAGTCCTCCCTACATGTACACGCGGGAGCCCGTCAGGAACTTGTTGAGCGGCCACGCGTGGGTCTTGCCGTCGTTGGAGAGGCTGCGCTGGCAGCGCGTGCAGCGCCGGAACCGCGCGCACTGGTCCAGCAGGAAGAGCCTGTCGGGCGCGCTGCGGACAGATGCACGACCGTGAGCCCAGCCACCCGGCCCCCGCGATCCCCCGGCCCGGCCCCCGCGACCCCCAGGCCCGGCCCGGCCCCCGTGACCCCGCCTGCCCGCCGCGTGCCGTCCGCTGACCTCGCATCTGCTTCCAAGAGCGTCCTCACGGCAGCCCACCCCGGCCGCTCCCCCACCACACTGCCCCCTGCCCACGGTCACCGAGCCCGGACACGGCGGCTCTGCAGACCTCCCGGTCATACCCCGGGCAACGCCGGCAGACAGCGCCCGGCGGGCCTCGGTAGCAGGGACGCAGCCGGTGTGCCCGTCCAGGAGGCAGGGAGGGAAACCAAGGTCCCGGGAGAGAGAAGGGCAGAGAGGAGTGGACACACCAGGAGCGCAAAAGTTTGTAGGCTCAAAGCTTAAAGACGAAATAGACCATTTTTTTCTAGGACAGTTTTTCTTCATTGGGCCCTGTGGCCGCTGAGCTCTCCTGCCCTGCTGAAATGTCCATGTGGGTGAATAACCCTCTGCCAGGAGTATCAAGGGAAGCCTTGAAAAGAAAAAGCCCAAGCGCGCCGCTGAGAGTGGTCAGTGGGTCCAGGGAGATAACAGAGCCTGCAGCCTTGCACACGGCTGAGTCTGGTTCAGTCCCGGCCATCCCAGATGGTCTCCTGAGCACTGCAGAACATTTCCTGACTGCAGAGCCAGGAGGACCCCCTGAGCATTGCTGGATGTGGCCCCCAAACAAACAAAACAGTCCTGTTCATCAAAAAGGTGAAATAAGCCTTTAAAAATAAAAGTGGGGGGCTGGAGCGATAGCACAGCGGGTAGGCGTTTGCCTTGCACGCAGCCGACCCGGGTTCAAATCCCAGCATCCCATATGGTCCCCTGAGCACCACCAGGGGTGATTCCTGAGTGCATGAGCCAGGAGTGACCCCTGTGCATTGCTGGGTGTGACCCAAAAAGCAAATAAATAAATAAATTAATAAAAATTTAAAAAAAAAATAAAAAAAATAAAAATAAAAATAAAAGTGGGCTGGAGCAAAGCGGGTAGGGCCTTTGCCTTGCATGCCGCCAACCCGGATTTGATTCCCAGCATCGCATATGGTCTCCCGAGCACTGCAAGGAGTAATTCCTGAGTGCAGAGCCAGAAGTAGCCCCTGTGCATCGCTGGGTGTGACCCAAAAAGATAAAGAAAAAGAAACATAAATAGAAGAGTTACAGTTCAATATCTTCTAGGTAGCCACTTACTAATTTACTATAGTTACCACCTAAAACCTATCTGCCACCCAGAATTAGGGAAGATAATTCACATAGAAGAGTGGAATTTCTTTGCAAATAAAGAATTGGTTCCATCATGGTTACCTGTCAAAAGCCTTTGCTTCTTCCTCACGCTGCCTCTTCTCATGGACACACTTTCCCCAGTGGTCTAATAAGTCTTCATTCATGCTTTTCACTCTGTTCGCTTCAACAATTCTTTCTTCCAAGAGCCTAAAAAGAAGAGGAGAGTGTGAGTCTATTCACTGTGTCCTAGGAAGGGATTAGGAGTCCCATTCCTTTTAAACAAAAAATCACTAGGTTTGAACAGCAGCGAACACTGAGTAAACATAGTGAAGTTAATAGCTCTCAATTTGTGGGTCTATTTTTTCATCTTCAATCTGAATTAAATTAAGTTTGAAAACTTTTTTCAACTAACAAATTTAACTTTCATTTCCTTCAGAGTTAACCTAGCAAAAAAAAAAAAATCCCAGATGTCTTATCTGTCTTATCAAAACATTGATATTTTCCCTCTTATTGCAGCCTGTAAAATAGCCTAGCAGATGCTGGAGGTATTTTGCAGGACAAAGTAGACTGGAAGAAAAATGAACAGAAATGGGGCTGGAGCGATAGCACAGCACATAAGGCATTTGCTTTGCATGTGGCCGACCCGAGTTCAATTCCCAGCACCCCATATGGTTCTCTGAGCACCGCCAGGAGTAATTCCTGAGTGCATGAGCCAGGAGTAACCCCTGTGCATCACTGGGTGTGACCCAAAAGGGGGAAAAAAGAGAACAGAAATGACGAGGCAAAAAAATAAAATATAAAAAGTAGCAACATTATAAAGAAGGTAAAAATATATATGAATATTCATACATATGAGTGTATACATATACAATTTTTGGCATTAAAGCAACTGTAGCAACCTAGCTTTCTTGATGTTAAATATTTCTATTACTGGCCTCCAAACACAGAGCAGTGGCTGTTGATTATCACCTTAAACACCTTAATCACCACTCCAGGGGCCAGAGCAGGGAGGGCATTTGCCTTGCGGGCTACCAATCTAGTTTCAAACCCTGGCATCCCATATGGCCCCCCAAGCACTGCCAGGAATAACTCCTGAGAGCAGAGCCAGGAGTAACTCTTGAGCATTGCCAGTGTGGACCCAAAAAGCCAATAACTAACTAACTAAATAAAAATCACTACTCCAAACATGGAGCAGTAGCTGTTGTTGATCACATTATGTGTTTCTAGCCATACTGAGACTCTTACCAACTTTTCACAAAAGCGACCTCATTGAAGGTCCTTTAAACAGTTTAAGTCGACTCCACAGGGTTTTGTGCTAGAGCTAACGACTGCCACTAGGTGTCAGGATCCGCCCACAAAAGTTAGTAAATATGCCTTGTGCTGATTGATTTTTCCTATTATAGCATAGCCACAGGTTTATCTCAGGAGCACTGAGCCAATAGCTGTTTGTGCCATCATCCTAAAGATGAGATGACATCAGACGCAGAAAATACCAGTGTGCATCACACAGGGAAACTCGGGTTTTTTAATTAAAGCTCAGTTCTTACAAGAGCTGAATGATTGAATTACACTTGTCATTTTATTTTATTCATAACCATAATTTGCAGAGGGTGTTTGTTTGTTTGTTTGTTTGTTTGTTTGTTTGTTTGTGGGCCACATCCAGCAGTGCTCAGGGCTTACTCCTGGCTCTGTGCTCAGGGATTCCTCCTGCAGAGGTTCAAGGGATCATATGGGGTGCTGGGGATCAAACCCAGGTCAGCCAAACCCAAGTCAGCCACGTGCAAGGCAAGACCCTAACCACTGTACTATAGCTCTGGCCCTGGTTTTCTACACTTTTGTCTATGCTAGGGATCGAACTCAGGACTCATGCATGCATAGAAACGATTTTACCACTGAGTCACATCTACAGTCTTCTGCGGGGTCTTCAGCCTACTATTCTACTCGTTTCCTGAACTTTCTTGATACCATCCCACTAAACATTTGTAAAATCCATGAAATTGTAATGAAAACTTTTCTACCTTCTTGAGTCCAACTACTACTAAAAATATGCCTTTTCAGGGAAGTTCTTTGTTTTGTTTTGTTTTCATTGTTTAAAGATAATTTTATTTAGGCACACTAGAACATAGGCTATCTTAAGCAGCTTTCCAGTTTTATTTTGTTTGCTTTTCGGGTCACACACAGCGATGCACAGGGCTTACTCCTGGCTCTACACTCAGGAATTACTCCTGGCGGTGCTGGGGGACCATATGGGATGCCGGGAATCAAACCCCGGTCGGCCGCGTGCAAGGCAAACGCCCTACCCGCTGTGCTATCACTCCAGCCCCCAAGCAGCTTTCCAGTTTCATTGTGATGAGTGGCTAGAGAAAATTTGACTGTTAGGTGAAATTTATATCCAACATAACCAAAAAGAACACATATCTCAATTATATACTTTTTATTGTCATCCTAAGACAAAACTAACTATATATGCTAGAAATTTTATCTTCACATTTCTAAAAGTACCAACGTACATTTTGGGGTAAAAACTTAGCAATTTGTTAATGTCACTTGAATATCTTGAGGTTATACACCCACAAAAAAAGTTGCCTGTTTTAATCTATGTATTTCTTTAAAGTGCGTTCACTTTGCTGAATAAACAAATCTAAGAATGTATACTGACATAAACAACACTTCAACATTGAAGGCTAATAATTTGCCTAGAGTTTAAAAGTTATGTTAGAAAAAAACCTGTTTCCCATTTACATCTAGAGAACAAATATCCCTCTCCCATTCAAATCACCAATATTATAATAATACCACTCCATCTATCTTTGAAGGGTCCACTTGAATTATCTACTCTTTATTCACTAGCTCTGCACAGAAGTTCTTGGGTACTCTTGAGCACTTTGATGATTTGGGTTCATCAGGAGTCTGAGCATTGCGAAGCAGCCACAAATTAAAAATCGTTGTTCTCAGTAAGGTTGGAGAGCAGCAAAATGGGAAGGGAAGAAAGAGACTGAGTTGATATCTCAAGGCCAAAGGGCTGGTCAGAATGTTTAAAAACCCTCCCATGAAATGAAGTGGTCACTCTGGGCAGAGACAGGGTCCTGAAAGGGAGTGAAGTGATATGCATGGTACCCCAATCAACAACAGGACTGTAAACCACAGGGCCTAAAAAGGAAAAGGAAAAAAGTGCTCTCAACTGGGGAGATTGGTTAAGGGATCAGTGCTCAAACATTGTATCCCCGAAACTAAATCACGACTAACTTTTTAACTTTGTAATTCATATTTATTCAATGAATTAAAAAAAAATTTTACCCCAGTGCCCACAAACAGGTGACTAAAGAAACTGTAGTGTAGAATAACATTGCCACAGGGAGCTTAGGTTTACTGGATTAGTCCCATCACAGTGCTCCCATTCATCTGTGTTTATTTGTAACCGCTTTCTTTGTGCTCTGTTGACTTGTAAATATTGCTTTTCTCTTCTCTTTACTCCTTTGCATAGTTAATTCACAGTAATGTCCTTTTAGTATAGACACAAGAAGACAGTTAATGCTATGCTTTGTAACTTGGGAGTTAATTGACTCCGAATAATATTCACTCCTGGGCATCTGTTCTCTCGACTTAAGCCTCAGTTATCCTTACTTCCTAGCACCGCAAAAGCAGGGGCCTGACGAGGGACTGCATGGGCCCAGGGCAAGTAGTGAGCTACACTGGCATCGAAATGAGCCTAGCCAAAGCACCATAATACTTAACTATAAGTTAAGAGCATGGTTATGGACAAATTCTGTCATGATCCAAAAAGCAACATCTAGAGTAGGACCCTGCTAGGGTTACGAAAGATTAATCTGGCCTGAGCACTGTAGTCTGAGATCTATAGGAGAAATATCCCCAGGAGAGCTGCCCTACAAGCTCAATGTATATCTTACAAAATAACTAATATTAAGAAGTAGAATTAAGATACTAATTAAGTTATTGGACTGAGGAGAGGAGATACCCCTCAAGTGGTATTTCCGTGTACTTGAGCCTGATGGGGGATCAGGAAGGACTTTTGATACATTGAATGTGCTACCCACGGGGTGTGGTGTCTACTCCCAATGCTGGGGAGTTGGAGAGGGACAAGAGAAAGACCAGGACAGCAAGATGGAGCGCAGAGAGACTGGCAAGGGGGACAGAGGGAGAAGAGTGTAGGGGAAGAATGCAGGAGCAGGTGCGTGGAGAGAGAGACGCAGCTGCAAGAGGGAGCGTGGAGATGAACGGGAGAGACAGGAGGACATGGGAGTGAGGGGCGGTGTGACACTAGAATGGGATGAAACAGGCAAGTGGCAAGAATGGAATAAATGGCAACTGATCACCAACCAGCCTGGCGGCCTCATTTCCCCCTTCATCTGCCCATGGCATGGGCTATCCCGGCTAGGGAAGCAGCCTGAGACAACAGAACACGGGCTGCCAGAGAGACAGCCACTGGGGCTTTCCCTGGCAGCCCGGAGATTACACACTACAGTATGTATACACAATAGAATACTATGCAGCCTTAAGGAAAGAGAATGCAATTTGCTGCGACATAGATGGATCTAGAGAGTATCATGCCTAATGAAATAAGCCAGAGTGAGAGGATGAGACTCAGAATTATCTCTCTCATGTGTGGGAATGAAGAAATCTTGTGGGGGGGGGGGGATATCAAATGCCCAAGGGCAGTAGAAACAACAAACAGGAGAACTGGTCCTCATTAGAAAGCTTGGCACTGGGGCAGGGGTGAGGGGGATAAGTTAGGGAGGGGACAATGGAGGAGGGGAGATGTGCCTGACACTAAGGTCGGCTGGGAGGCAGGAGGGAAACTGGGGATGCTGGTGGAGGCAGTGGGCACTGGTGAAGGGCTTGGTGCTGGAACAATATACACCTGAAACTCAATCATAAGTATCTTTGAAATTTTATAATTCACAGTGATTTAATAAAGGCGGAGAAATGGACTGGAGAGATAGAATAGTGGGTAGGGAGCTTGCCTGGCCCATGACCAACCTGGATTCGATCCCCAGCATCCCATATGATCCCCACAGCATCACCAGGAGTAATTCCAGAATGCAGAGCCAGAAGTAACTCCTGAGCATTATCAGGTGTGGCCCAAAACCAAATCAAACAAAAGAGAAAAAAATTAGCCCTCCCTTGATAGTATGAAACATTAGACATCTTAAGAACCTGGATATTTTGTTTTTTAAATTAAACCTATTAGTATGCTAACATGGTATAGAGTGTGTCTCCTGGCTCCTCTGCATCATCCCCCGACTCGCAGCAGCCATCAGCATCGATGACTACACGCAGAGCTCTTTGAAGAAAAGAGGCCCAGTGGAAGTTAAGAAGAGCCTAAAAGTTCCTGTCTGGGTCCACTTGGGGACAAAGCACAGCTCTGGCTCCCCCTTCGGTGCCAACGGAGTCCTGCTATGAAAACTCTTCAAAAAGTTTGATTCTCCAGGGAAGAGAGTATACAGAGAAGAAACAGCAGGAGACAGAGAATCAAAATCATTTTTTTCTTAATAATTTTTTTTCATGAGAATGAGATTAAGAATGTAACAAGTTAGGACATCTTTCAGGTATCCTCATGAGGAGGAGGAGAAAATGGGAAGAAGGAGAACAGAGGTGTGGGGTAGGAGAGAGGAGGAGGTGCTAGTATCTCTTACTCTTTCCGAACATTCTGAAGGGCTTGTATGTCCCGGTGTTGGTCCATCAGCCCATCGATGACTCTCTTCCTCTGGTTGGAAGCAGCTCTCTTCAGCTGGTGCTTCCGGCATTCCAGTTCTTTCTGGTGACTGATCATCAGCGCATAACCATCATCCTTACCAAAAATGGGCTCATCAGAGTCTGCCACCGAGGCAGGAAGCCGAAAAGGTTTATCATTCTTAACCTGAAAGTCGAAGGCACAGAACGTAAATGGAAATGACATGTGTACAACTCTCTAGCAGGGTTAGGACATGTCACCATTTAGAAGAATGAAGGGGCTCAGAAACGACCCACTGTATGACATGGAGGGTATTCAGGTTGTTACAATATCAATACATAGATTCCAAATGCTATTGCAACTACATAACTTTTAAAAATATTAGTCTTCTTACCTGCATATCCAATTGTCTTTTATAAGAGACCCTCTCTTCCACCTTATCTTTCAGAAATTTCTCTCTTTGTGCAATAGCCCTGGCAGTTAAAAATCAAAGAACATGAACAGTTTGTTACACTTTAGTAATAAAGATCAATATCATCAAAACATGTTTAATAAGTACTAATGGAAACAAGAGTCTGGTAAATTTCTTTAAATGATATAATATTTTTGGAGCTTTGGCTTTAAGGATAACGAGATTGGGTCAGAAACATACTCAATGACTGAGCTTATGCTTTGCGGGTAGGTTTTCGAACCCTGGCCCCACACCCCCACCCCGAGTTCTGCAAGGAGCAGCTCCAGAGCACAGAGCCGGAAGAAAGCCCCCAGTGCAGCGAGCTGTGGCTCAATTGCCAAACAAGTATGAAAGAATAAAGACAACTGGAGTCAAAGAGATAGTACAACGCGTCAAGTGCTTGCCTGTACTCAGGTGACCCAGGTTTGATCCCTGGCTCCTCGTGTCGGCCCCTGGGTCTCACCAGCAGTGATCTCTAGGTACAGAGCCAGGAGTAAGCCCTGAGCACAGCTGGGAGTGGCCCCCAAACTAGTGATAATAATAATAATTTAAGGATTAAGAAAATAACTCAAATCTTGGTTTACTGGCCAATGCTCTGGACACAGGGCGACAGACAGGACTGAGCATGCAATCACCCATATCACGCCATACCAGGTCACACAAAAGCACAGCAAATGACAACTCTACAAATTACTCATCGTAAGATCACCTTTTGGGGTATTTTGAATAGCAAATTATGACTCTGTTATACACAATATGATCTATCAAGTAAGGATAATGAAACAGCTATATTTTAGAGAAATATATTTCATAGAAATATAATTAATAATACCATGACCTTTGTTTGGTGTTGGGGGTGGGGTACACCTGGCAGTGCTCAGAGTTTACTCCTGGCTCTGTGCTCAGGAATTGTTCCTGATAGTGCTCAGGGGATCATATGGGATTCTGGGGATTGAATTCTGGTCGGTTGCATGCAAGATCAGCACCCTGCCCACTGTACTCTCTTTTCACCTCCATACACTAGCTTTTTAACTGCCAGAAGTGTGCCTAGTTAGGTTAAGTTTAGACTGACCCTGTCTTGGACTCAGGTGACCCAAGCAAGCCCAGTCTCATTCTCTTCCCTGAAAACGTGGAATGAACACTCTAACACTTGTCCACATCTGAGCTGGAATAAAGATGATGGTGTCTAAGGTGCTAGGGCTGTGAGCAGAGGGAAAGGCTTTTCTATGACCTCTCAGGCCTGGTTCCAGTTCTCCAGGTCCCCGTGCATTTCTGAGCTCTGCTTCTGTGGGATGCCCACAGGACTGAGACCAGAGCCTCAGCTGGGAAGATGCCTGCTTCAGGCAATTCCCCTCTCTCACACCCCCTCCAGGTTGCTCTCCTGCTCCTCTCCTCCACTACCAGTAAAACAAAACAATGCAAAATAATGCTAACTATATCAATTGTAGGTTGGCAATTGTTACTGATCATAATAATGTTGGCAGTTGTATTTTTTCTAATGAAATGTTATGGTACTGGCTGCCAGTTGCATTAGTCTGCTCAAGTGGGTTATAATTGTGCCAATGTTTATTCAATAATACACACTGTAGCACTGCACTGTCATTCCATTGTTCATCAATTTGCTCGAGCAGGTACCAGTAACATCTTCACTGTGAGACTTGTTACTTTTTTTGGCATATCGAATATGCCACGGGTAGTTTGCCAGGCTCTGCGGTGCGGGCGGCATACTCTTGGTAGCTTGCTGGGCTCTCCGAGAGGGACAGAGGAATCAAACCCAGGTTGGCCATGTGCGAGGCAAACGCCCTACCCACTGTGCTATTGCTCCAGTCCCTCTTGGAATTAAGATTCACATGAAAATTCTAAATTCATTTGTTAAATCATGTCCAACAGAACTTACATATCTTTGGTCTGCTCTCGCTCTAACTTATCCATCAACTCCTTGTTCTGTTTTTCCTTCTTTGCCTTTTCCTGTTTGATTCTGATTTGTTGTAGCAGACTTTGGGTATATTCTTTATGCTTTGCAATATTGATACCAGTACTCTCAGGTCTTTTATCAAATAAAAAGGTATTCTAAAATTGAAAAAAAAACCAATTCATCTATTTCAGCATATCAAAAGCAACAAATATGAAAGGTAAGTGAGAGAGTATAGTTAATCCACAGAATAACAGGAGTTGTCCAAGGATGAATTTGAGTGCCAGGATACCGGGTTCAAACCCTGGTGTCTCCCATGCACCAACCATGCTCATAATGGCTCAGTTTGAACTTGGCAGCTATTCTGTCTGTGATCCCCAGCACCACGAGTGATTTCTGCTCACACTATAGGAACCATAAAAAGAGGTGTGACTCCCCCAGGACCAAACATAAAAGATATGTGACATGAGTTCCAAAGCCAGGAAGTGTGTTCTGTGGTAAACATCCCAGGGACCCCCAGTAAACACCACAACTATGATTTGTGCACATGCATGAAGCATGCTTCTTTCTCCCAGGGAGCACATGTACAAGCACAAAACCCAGTGAAACCTAAATCTGACATGGGATCCCCAGCAAACATCAATACTGACCATGAGTGAGCGGTGAAATAAGGGGGCTGGAGGTGCGGAGAACCTAATCAGACTGACTGGTATTGGGTTGACCGAAGTCCTACTTCTAAGAAAGAAGAAAAAAGACTATCCTGGAGCAGAGACCCTGAGTTAGCCCTTAATATGCAGGGAAAAAGAAATTCTGAGTAAGTGAACAGTGTGGTCAAGGATGAGAAGAAGGTAGGCAGAGACAGAACTGGACCCTTACACTAAGCCTGGAGACTGTAAACACTGGTGACCAAGAACAGGGACCAAGAAAGGAAGGACTCTCACCCAGACTGAACCTGAACACATAAGCTTTACATCAGAAAACTTAAGGAAGGCAGTGATTGTGACTCTTCTCAGAGTAAGAGACTGGATGGGAGCAAGTTAAGTTGGTTGATTATCAGAGAAGGTCCTTTGGTGGACATAACCGGAATATGTGCACTGCAAAATGTTAGGCTCTATTATGTCCTATCCAGAAGGAACAGTGTAGTGAGCGGACCTTCAGCATATAGCTTGCGGTCAAACATTTGCATAAACGGGTTGAGAAAGCCATTTTACAAGAACAGGAGGACTGGGACATTTTTACAAGAGCAGGATGGTTAGCCAACAGGAACAGAGAGATCAGCCTTCTGGATATCTATTGTTATCTCCCCTAGTTGCCCCGGGTGCCATTAGTTACTTCTAGTTTTACCTTAAGGCCATGACACAAGTAGATTGAAACCTAAGCATACATATGTGCTGTGGAGTTACAATAAAGTAGCTTTTTCTCACCTCTCTCTGTATGTGTGTGTGTGTGTGTGTGTGTGTTTGTCTCCCCTCTCCCTATCACTCTCGCACCCTCTCCTCATGAACCCCATTACCCGGTTCTGTGTGTCGGGACAGAACAGCAAGGCAAAGACACTGAACAGAGAAGCACACAAGACATGTTTCATGAGCTGATGTCGGTGATTATGGTTTCAAAAGCAAGGAGAAAAGTAGCTGTTTGGAGGATCTCAGGGCAGCAGAAACTGAGTCAAAAACTTTAACTCATTGGAAAGTCATTTCACACTTTACACAGTTGTGCAATACTTTTTCCTTAACAATTTGTGAAGAACTGATGGCAGGACAAGGAATGTAATGGTCCATACTAGAGTGATATTGCAGAAGTTAAGTTTTACAATGTAGTCACACTGGGTGAAAAAACACCAGACATTGCACGAATTGTGGGAGGTTGGAAGCAGGCCATAGGGGTGTGTGGTATCATTCTAGGTGGAGTGGCTAAATGCTATTATATGTGATGAGGAGGAGAACCAAAACTTCCTTTTCAATCTTTAACATTTAAAATCTCAGAACCAGAGTGAAGTACAGGGGACAAAACACCTGCCTTGTACGTGGCCAACCCAGGTTCAATTCCCAGATCCCAGATGGCCCCCAGAACCCCATCAGGAGTGACCCTGGAGCACAGAGCAAGGAGTAGGACCTGAGCACCACCGAGTTGGTAAAAATAAAGTTTAAAATGTCTATTAATTTGTCAGGATGGAGATAGAACGTCACTGTCACTGTCATCCCATTGCTCATCAATTTGCTCAAGCAGGCACCAGTAACATCTCCATTGTTACTGTTTTTGGCATATTTAATATGCCACGGGTAGCTTGCCAGGCTCTCCCGTGCAGGCGAGATACTCTGGGTAGCTTGCTGGGATCTCCAAGAAGGACAGAGGAATCGAACGTGGGTTGGCCTGCGTGCAAGGCAAACACCCTACCTGCTGTGCTCCAGTCTGAAGAAAGAGCATAGAAGTAATAAATCCAAAATAGAACTTAGGGCTAGGAAGAGGGACAGATCATGTCTAAATCACAAAGGCATTAGTGTTTCCCTCCCCTCTCTCCATCTACTCAATTTCTACCCAACTCCTCTACTTCACACAATCTTCACAACTCTGTGGTCTGAGTGAGGCAACTCTCCTCTCTGACCACCTGGTGCCAGGGATTACCCACATTAGTCTGCCACACTCAGAGCCTGTTTTCCCTACTGAGTCCCCTGAGAGAGACCAAGTCTTACTCCTTTGTATCCCTAACTGTCAGCTCTGAGACCAGCATTTCTGAGTTCAGTAGATAGTTATAAACGAAAAGATGTTTTTGCACTTATATGTTCATCGCAGCACTGTTTACAATAGCCAGAATCTGGAAAAAACCCGAGTGCCCTAGAACAGATGACTGGTTGAAGAAACTCTGGTACATCTATACAATGGAATACTATGCAGCTGTTAGAAAGAATGAGGTCATGACGTTTGCATATAAGTGGATTAGCATGGAAAGTATTATGCTAAGTGAAATGAGTCAGAAAGAGAGAGACAGACATAGAAAGATTGCACTCATCAGTGGAATATAGAATAATAAACTATAAGACTAACGCCCAAGAATAGTAGAAATAAGTACCAGGAGGTTGTCTCCATGGCTTGGAGGCTGGTCTCTCATTCTGGGCAACTCAGAGAAGGGAACACCAAGTAAAATGTGGTTAGAGGTCATGTGGGGGAAAGATGATTCGGGCCGAATATAGACTAGAGACTGAACACAATGGCCACTCAACACCTTTATTGCAAACCACAACACCTAATCAGTGAGAGAGAACAAAAGGGAATACCCTGCCATAGTGGCAGTGTGGGGTGGGGGAGACGGGACTGGGGAGGGGGGCAGGGATGTTGGCTTTACTCGTGGGGGAGAATGGGCACTGGTGAAGGGATGGGTTATCAAACTATGTAAGGGAGAAACATGAGCACAAAAATGTATAAATCTGTAACTGTACCCTCACGTTGATTCACTAATTAAAAATAAACTATTAATTAAAAAAATGAAAAGATGTTTTATTAACTTTATTTCCAGAGTTTCAGACCCCCCCGAGATAATGGTGTGAAATTGAGTTAAAAACCAAAGGAACACATAAAATCAGTGGTAAACCATATGACTCACTGCCAAAGCTGACCTTTTCAGACTTCACACCTACAAATCATGAGGATCTTACTCAGATATGGGTTTTATCTTGGAAGTCTGGGTTGAACTTGTGAGAGTCCAAATGATCCAGCAGGCAGCCAGCTAATATGGTGATTTCTTCAGACCAGCTATTTCTGGATCAGGACTTACGTTTACTGTCCACAAGCAACTGCCACAGGTCTTGGCTAACAATTTCCATAACTGACAAGAGTAAATGTGGCTAATAGGAGTTGTCTTGCAACTGTGAGAGGTGTAGGGACCCTCGCTGGAGCACTTGGGTACTAGTGTCAACCTTTCATAACCCACTTTCACTTCATCTGTTATAAAATGGCACAGTCTGCCAGAGTGTAAATCCAAATAGACTTGAATACTATTAGCAGAAAAAAAATTGAAAAGATTCTTACAGAGAACTCCGGCTTTATTTTCTTGTGAGTCTTTATAGCATCGGCCACACCAAGATTAAAGGCAGCATTTTTTTGATTTTGTTCTCTTGTAGCTAAGCACTTCATCTTTGTAACAAAAGGAGGGGAAAATCAGATATTAAAATAGTGTCTTTAAAGTTTTAATTATGCTACTTCAAAGGTAGAAAACCCTCTGCATTTAGTTGCAACAGTATTTTCTGTTGTTTTTATTGCTCTGTCTATATATAAAACTGTTTGGGGGAATGTTTTTGTTTGTGCCATCTCTATGGATACAGAAAGGAAGAGGAATGGAAGATTTCACAAATGGTTAACCATGAAATCACAAATGTAGGAGAGGATAGTAAGATAATTATTGGAAAAATTCAGATAGAACAAATGTAAGGTGACATTCTGCTTTTATTTGCTTCAGATAGCCATGAATTTGAAGGGAAGGGAATTGATCATGATTGTTTTTTCAGAAATAAAAAATAAATTCATATACTTCTATCAATTCCACCATGAAAATTTGGTCCTTATGGGGCGAGAGTGCCAGCAGAAAGGTGACAGAAAGGGGATAATATTAGTGATATATGCAAAGATTCAGCTGTGCTATATCCATACCAGTGCTGCTTATTGTTGGTGAAAACTTAAACACGCCCTTTTAATTCCACAATTTAATTCAGGAAGACATACATGTTTAAATATGATATGATATATGATAGCATGGTTTTATTTTTGTGTACGGGGTACCCAGGACCATTCAAGTGGCGGGGAGCTCACTGTGGTAGTGTTGAGACTCTGCCGTATAATGATGTTTTCAAGTGGCATTTTATAATCATTTTCTATGATACTATGATAAATACTCTCCCATGTGGTATTTAACTACTTGGTATTTGAAGGGCCAGAGATAGAACATGTTAGAATGTGTGCTTTGCATGCAGGAGGCTCATGTTCTAGTCCCACACTGTATTGGTCCCCAGAACAGTGCAAAACAAATTACCCTTTGTTTAAGAAGGGATTTTTGTTCTTTCCACATTAGGCACTGATGTAGGAGCCTTTCCTCTTCCAGCTCTTTCTTTTTCTCCTCCTTCTTGTCATACATTGGGATAGTCTGCTGTGCCCGTTGCAGGCAGACATAGCACAGTTCCTACAGCAACAAATTTTAGGGCAACTTAATTTTCACTTTATTTTTATGTTCTTTTCACAAGTTCTCCAAGACTGGGAGTATGAATAGGAATATTTTACAAAAGAGTATATTAATGACTTTAAAATTAGACTTTTAGTGATCCAATGAATTTTTTAAAAAGATTATTGAATTCTTACTTGATCAGAAGTGTTTATAGCAACTGAACATTGGATACTTCCCTTCCCAACCTTACTTATGCTAACCAGTAGATATTAACTAATGGATTTGTTACTTTCCAATATGGAGTCCCAAGTACTAAGCCATAACCATGGGTTATAACCATAAAAAAAATTTCTAGGACTATCTTTGACAAACAAAAGTCAGTTCAGTTCCTAGAAACACACACATACTGGACAAATGAGTCAGAGAAAACTTCTGATTAGGTTTTGTTTGAAGACACTGTACCTGTCCAGCCTTATTATGATTTTCACAAGAAGAGTGTTTGAAACTTTTAGGCTTCTTTTTCTTCAGACAATCTGAAAATGAAACTCTATAAAGACAACATAACATCAACTAATGTTCAATATAGTTGACCTGTATAGCACGAATCATTTGGAAGCAAGTGATTATTTGGAAGCAAAATATAAGAAAAATATCTAGGTGCTTTTTTTTATTTTCTTTCTTCCTTCCTTCCTTTCTTTCTTGTTCACACCTGGCGATGCACAAGGGTGCTCGGGAAACCATATGGGATGCTGGGAATCGAACCTGGGTCGGCCGCGTGCAAGGCAAATGCCCTACCCACGGTGCTATCGCTCCAGCCACTTGGTGGTTTTCTTTAACATATCTCTATGTACAGAGGTTATGAATCTATACTTTATGTCAGATAAATCTGGATCCAAAATTCAGTTTCTTTGCTAGGAAAGCTGACTGGCATTAGACAAACCGGGTAAGTTTGCCAAGGCTCAGTTATCAACCCTGTGAGATGGACACAAAACATATTCAATCTAAAAAACATAAAAGCACTAAGTGCTCGCTGTGTACACAATTCTAGGCACACGAGATTAAATGAGTAATACACACACATAAACACATGATTCTTTCAACATGTTTGGTGGTCATAAATGCTATGTATGTCAGGGTGTGGTGGAGGGAAGTATTATATCACAAATGTAAGGGAAGATTGCATACCAAGAAGGCAACAACTGAGTAAATGCTTGTGGAATGTAAGGAAGTAACATTGCAAAATGTGATGGAAAGGCTTTAAGGTAGAGTGAATGGATGCAAAGTCTTTGAAGATGCGGCCATAGCTCTGTGTCCAACGTCACTTAAGGAAAATGAATTAGTGAACAGCACATAGTAGGGACAGGGAATCTGGCAGATCCTGATAAATAATACTGGATAAATGAATGGACATATTTAAATTCCTCACATCAAAATTGACTCAAAATATATTTTGAACAGAGCAATAGAAAAAATACCAATACCTTACCTTTCTTTCTTTACTTCCTTTGCCTCAGATTCTTTCTCCTCTGACTTACACAAGATGGTATCTTTGGCAGTGGGTATAACTTTTTCTTGAGTTTGCTTTAGTGAGAACATGGCTGCATAACAAATGAAAGTGAGCCTTCTTTCACCTTAAATAGGTGACTAATATTTAAGAGATCTTTTAAATTCATGATTTTACCAAAGAAAAATATTTACCTAGGATACATATTTATTGTCCCTTGCCCCATTGTGGCTTAACAGAAAAATCTGTTCACTAAAGACCGTTCAACAGATACAACTGGGGAAAAAACTTTTAGTAATGTAATCCTGTAAGATGTAATATGTAAACCTCTAAGTCACATATGACAAAACCAATATCTGCAATCTAATTTTATCCATTGATGGTTATGCCCAATCAACATCATTTTGTTTAAAATATCAATAGTCAACCTTAAAAAACAAATATCTTAAGTTAAGGATCTCGGTTTCTCTGGAAAAGTCCTAAAATTTTATGCAACTTTGGGAATTGGGGCCGAGACGGCAAGCGCCAGAGCCGGTGAAGGGGCGGCAGCCTTCCGCTCCCTGGCCCGCCGTGGGGTCTGTGCGGGAGCTGGCCCTTGGGTGCCCTGCCTCCAAGGGTGCCTTGGCCGACCCGGGGTCACTCGCAGGGCGCTGACCCGGCGGGGCTGGAGAGGCCGGAGGCAGCTCCCCAGCTCTCGGCCTCGTGGTGCAGGGGCAGCAGCAGGTCTCAAAGTGACTGAACAGGCTCCCCGGGCCCAGCTCGGTGCCCCCAGAGTGCGTGGGTTCCAGTGTTGGGGGGGCGCCCGGGCTCCCACCATGGGGCCAGCAGCACGTTACTGGAGGGACCATCCTGCAGCCTTTCTTCCCTGACTTGCCCCACCACCCATCACATGCTATGCAGGAGGATCTCCCTGAGCACCAACTGTCTGCAGACCCAGGAGGGGGGCCTGCGCCCCTGGGCAGGCTCCGTGGGATTGGCGGCTTTGCCCGCTCAGAGTGCCCAAGCCAGAAATGGTGGCAGCCCTGGCCCCAGTCCTGGTCCCTGCCCGGCAGCTGTTGCCATCAGCACTGAGGCCCCAGGGGCAGAGCACCACCAGGGCGTCACCCTGGACCTGCGGGCAAGTACACCAGCAACCTGACATGCCCTCAGTCTTCCCACACCCCCCAACCACCTCCTTGCTTCTGGCTGGGCCCCAACAACTCAGGACCAAGTTTCCTGAGAAATTAAATGCCAAAAGTAAGGTACACATGAGCTACACCCACAAACCACCTCTGGTTCAGCCATATAAGCTCATTTATTGGCCTTGTTTCAGAGATTCGTGAATAAATCTCTAAAGAGATCAAAAGCAGCAGTTAGCCTCAAACTTGCACAATGCTGCACAATCTGGGGCACATTGGATGAGGGGGCAGTTAGCCCAATGCCAACCCAAGCAGAGCCCCTGGCAGCCACTTGTTCCCACAATCCAAAATCACAGCCATGCCCCTGGCCAGACCCCCTCTTTCTTGGGTCTAACCTCAACAAGACTATTTATTTTTTTTAATTTTATTGAATCACCGTGAGATAGTTACAAGCTTTCATGTTTGGGTTATAATCTCACAATGATCAAACACCCATCCCTTCACCAGTGCACATTCCCCACCACCAATATCCCCGGTATACTTCCCTTCCCCACCCTTCCCCTGCCTCCATGGAAAACAATATTCCCCATACTCTCTCTCTACTTTGGGGCATTATGGCTTGCAACACAGACACTGAGAGGTCATCAAGACTTTAACAAGCTGAAAATTTGTGTGTGCTGTGTTTGTAACTGAAATCTTCAGGTTTTCTCAGAACCAGGGTGGGCTACCTCCCCCCACTTCCCTATTCTCCCAGAAGCTTCAGCAGTCACCCCTCAAACCGACTCCAGCACCACCATATAAGCTCTCCTACTGGCCTTGCTTCAGAGACCCATAAATAAATCTCTAAAGAAAACAAAAGCCACAGTTAATCTTGGACCCGCACAAGACTGAGCAAACCGGGGTAAATCAAGGGGGGTGGGTCAGCCTGGTGTCTGCCCAACCAGAACCCCCGGCAGTTGCTTGCTCCCACAATCCAAAACCTCCGCCATAGCCCTGGCCTGACTCCACTGTCTCAGGATGGATCCCACAGAGACATAATCTGCTCAAAATTCAGGTATGCAGACATTCTCAGGGTTGGGATGGGCTACCGCCCCCCCACCTCCCTGTACTTCTGGAAGCCTCAGCAGTCACATTCATACCCCAAAGCCTCCACCAGTTTAGAAGTGCTACTCCAGCCTTACCCTCCTAATAAAAATACTGAACTCCCTGAACAAACACAATGACCTCTAAGAACCTGTATTGCAAACCATAATGAACAAAAGAAAAGAGAGAAAAAAAGAAAGGTGCCTCTAGGAGAGGGGGTGTAGGGGATGGTCGGAGGGAGACTGAGGACATTGGTGGTGGAAATGTACACTGGTGGAGCGATGAGTATTGGAACATGGTATGACGGAAACCCAATCATGAGTAGCTTTGTAATGGTCTATCTCACAATGATTCAATTAAAAAAATTATGCAACTTTGCCCACATTTCTACAAATTAACAATCTGTTAAAAAGAACAGTCTTCAAAGAGTACCCTAGAACTTCTGAGCATACTAGTATCTTTTTCAAAAGTCTCCCAATTCCTAATATTTATCTTTGCTTTCTTCTGCAAAAGCAACATATTACATTAGACTGAAGACACTAATATGAGAATCTCTTATTTAGCCAGATAGCAATTTTTATTCTCATATATTACTTTATCATAAAATAATATCATTTTTATGTTACATACAAGAAACTTTGTTCATTTACATGACCTTCCAGGATCTCACAGGCACTGAGTTTGAGTCTCACAAAGCAAAAGGCACAGTTGAAAAAGCCTGAGGATTTTACCTGGTTAGGGCAAGATACAAGATTCCAGGAAGAGGAGTTGTTTCTTAGATAGTACAGTGATCATTCACAACTGTAACTTTACTTGCTGTAGAAGCTGGAGTTGCTAAGGAATACGGCTAGATTAGTGATTAATAAAGATAGGCTGTACTTAGTAACAATTCGACCTACCTCTGTCATCATCTTTGCCTGACTTTTCTTTTGTTAAAGCTGTTCTTGGCTTACTCTGTTCACTTTCTTCAGTAATAGTTTCCATTCGTAATTTTTTCTCACTCTCCTTCATATCAGTCCTAAGAATAAAGCAAGGCTTTTTGTCTACTGAACTAGACCCAAATAGGTGACAATGTAAACTCTCAATTATAAGAAGTGTAATCAGTCAGCTGGAAAATTCTGCAATCAGTCTGAGTGTTGGGGGAAAATTCCAAATAATAATGGTGAGTCTGGTGTCAAAATATTGAATGTAATCAAAGGAGAGAGAGAGAGAGAGAGAGAGAGAGAGAGAGAGAGAGAGAGAATAATGTGGAAATCATCTGATCATCTGCCACACAGGTGGGGGGAGGGTGTGGAGGGTATACTGGAGGTTTTGGTGGTGGAAAATGTGCACTGGTGAGGGAATGGATGTTTCATCATTGTATGACTAAGACTTAAACCCGAAAGCTTTGTAACTGTTCTCATGGTGATTAAATAAATAAATTTATTTTAAAAAAAGGGGGCTGGAGTGATAGCACAGCGGGTAAGGGCATTTGCCTTGCATGCGGCCGACCCGAGTTCAAATCCCAGCATCCCATATGGTCCCCTGAGCACCGCCAGGAGTAATTCCTGAGTGCAGAGCCAGGAGTAACCTCTGAGCATCGCCAGTTGTGACCCAAAAAGCAAAAAATAAATAAATAAATAAATAAATAAGAAAATTCTGCAATCAGTCTATGTCCTCGTCAGAGGCTTATTGCTTTGGTTTGCTGAATACAAATCAGATTCACCCTTTTTGAGACCAAGTCTGGAAGCCAAAACCTTCCACTTCTATACTGAGGTCTCAAAAATAGATCTTTTATATAAAAGATGAGATTTAAGTTTTAGATTCTGATTTGTTTTAATGTCTTTGTCTTTTACAACCAGATGTCATAGGGATGTAATAGCGAAAGGTGGTTTTTTGAAATATTGAAGAGAAAGATTAAATAGGTAAAGAAATAATTCAGAAATAAGAATTTCTTTTCTCTGCTCTTTTTCTCCACATTTCTCCATCCTCTTCTCAGAAAAAGTAAGAAACTTACCATGGGAACAGGAGTTTAATTTTATATATAATTAGAGATTTTCTTTGGCCTCGGGTTAGAGGTAAAAGCACAATACCGGTAAATTTGGGGGCTAAACTTCACATAAATAAAACAATTGTTTTGAGTATGTTCTCATGATCATTCCTAGATTTTCTAATTAATGGCAGTTTCCGTGTCTTACTTTTTTTTTTTTTTTTTTTGCTTTTTGGGTCACACCCGGCATTGCACAGGGGTTACTCCTGGCTCATGCACTCAGGAATTACTCCTGGCGGTGCTCAGGGGATCATATGGGATGCTGGGTATCAAACCCGGGTTGGCCGCATGCAAGACAAACGCCCTACCCGCTGTGCTATTACTCCAGCTCCTCCATGTCTTACTTTTAACTCAAAGTGATTATTTCCCTCCTGGATTGCATAGGTCAAAATATCCAAAGGGATGACCAAGTTTGCCTTTCCAGACATAATTAAATATTCACACCTAAGCTATGTTATATAGGGGATTGATGCAAAGCAACAAACACAAGAATATGTGACAGCCTAAAACCATAAGAAAATAATAATCTGAGTAGTTGTTTGTTTTTGTCTTCTTCCACATGAAATAACAGGTATAACAACACCCAAAAGGAGAGAGAGAACAAAAGGAAAGGCCCTGTCACAGAGGCGGGGGTGGGGGGGACGGGGGGATGGGAGCGGGTGGGAGGGAGGTCATCAATGGAGAGCGGCACTGGTGGAGGGATGGATACTCAAGCAGTGTATGACTGAAACACAAGCATAAAAATATGTAAATCTGTATCTGTACCCTCACGGTGATTCATTAATAAAAAAATTTTTAAATACAGTATCTTTAGGATGGGGAGGGGGAAAATACAGTTTTTATAGAGGAATGTATTCTTAGGATCAATAGAAATACATTTAAAAATCAATAACCTATTAAAATACTGAGATTAATGTATATATACCAAACAATATGCCCTGAAGAACTGTGAAAAAGAACATAAAAATATTCAAAGACCGGGGGCTGGAGCAATAGCACAGAGGGTAGGGCATTTGCCTTGCACGCGGCCAACCCAGGTTCGATTCCCAGCATCGCATATGGTCCCCTGAGCACTACCAGGAGTAATTCCTGAATGTGCAGCCAGGAGTAACCCCTGTGCATCATCACCGGGTGTAACCCGAAAAGCAAAAAAAAAAATTTTTGAATAAAATAACTTGCAAGAATAATAAAAAAAAAAGAACAAAGACTAAGCATATGATTAAGGTGACACAATGAGTCTCCTAATTCTTAATGCAGTGTTCTTAGTACTTTATCATGATGCTTTATTTTTTAAATATTTAACAAAATATCATTTAAATTATAATTAAATTTGTACCTCCAAAAACCAGACAAAATTATACATGTCACTTAGTTGTGTTTAATGTATTAAGTGCTATTTAGACATTGGGGAATCACCCTCTAGACAGCTAGTATTTTACTTTTTATTGGTATTAGTTTTCATTACTATTTTGGTAATCATCTCCATTGCAGATACTAGTAGCACTGCCACTGTGTTCGTCTAAAGTTGCTCTATCAGACCCTGCCTCTCTCACCCCCTCAAGTGGCAAAAATCAGAATTCAAATAGGAGCTGGGGTGGGCAGAAATAAGAAGAATTTAGGTCACTTGAAGTGGTGAAAAGTAAAGAAGATCCCAAGTAGGTAAGAATTTAACTAATATTGCAGAGACTAATGTTGTTTAGAGGTACTGCAGAATTTCCAGACAGCAAAGAGCAGTTTTAAACAGGAATATCCTAGTTCCCATTGCTTTTAGTTTGTTTTATTTTGGGGCCACACCAGGGTGCACAGGCATTACTCCTCACTCAGCACTCTGCAATTACTCCTGGCAGTGTTCAGGGGACCACATGGGATGCCGGAAATCGAACCCATTCATCAGGTGCAAAGCAAGCACCATACCAGCTGTACCTATCGCTCTAGCCCCAGCTTCTTGACTACAAAAAGTATCTGCAATGGCCATATTCTGCAGAAAGAGCCTAGACTAAGAAGGAGGGTACTAACAGAAGAGGAGAAACAATGCTAGCTAGTCCAATAGCAAGGAAGACTTGCTGGTGCCTGGAGGAACCTATAGAGCAAAGCACTGACCTTGGAAAGGAAAGGACGCTGATGGGACGCATCTTATCGTTCTCTGTGATAGAAATTACCGAGTCTGCCGTGTAAGGCCTCTAGAAGACAAAGATCAAGAACATTAGACAGAGCGATTGTCCCAGATACAAACAAATCAAAGTACAGATGTTTCAAGGCAAGGTTACAGTGACACTCTTTATTGCTGTTTCTGTTTAAGGGTTCAAGTCTAGAACTTAAAGTTCAATGTGGAACAATGTCATTTATTAAAAGATTTACTCTTCATAGTCACACTAGTCTGAGTTCGATTCCTCAGTCCCTCTCGGAGAGCCCAGCAAGCTACCGAGAGTATCGAGCCCACGCGGCAGAGCCTGGCAAGCTACCCATGCATATTGGATATGCCAAAAACAGTAACAATAAGTCTCTTAATGAGAGACGTTACTGGTGCCTGCTCGAACAAATCGATGAGCAACGGGATAACAGTCACACTAGTAAAAATCTATTGATGCCTTTTCTCAAGTCATTTCCTCATTTTGTCCTCAGCTAATAGCTTATTTTTAGAAGATAGCCAACTTATCCAAACAATCATGACAGTAAGCAAATAGTCTACTTCTATAAATCACTCTCAAGTCAAGTACTTAAAGTAGTTCTGGAGTCCGAGAGACTCATGTTTAAATCCCCACACTGCTAACAACTGTGCAGTCTTAGTCATTAGGTATGTGGTAATAAAAATAGGAACTGATTTAAGGAATTTGTATGCAGTACTCTGTATAAATCGCTAGCATATACTATGTATCAATAGCCTCAATTTAACATTGAGGCTATAAGTTATAGATATGTATGACTCACTTCTGGATTAAAAAAATAAACTTTCAAAATACTTTGGGGAGAAGGGACCAATATGACAATAACAGTTGGAACTGATCACTTTGGGCAGGAACTGAGTTGAAAGTAGGTAAAGGGATATACACGATAACCTTTCAGTCTCTGTACTACAAACCATAAGGACCAAAAGGAAAAAGAGGAAAAAGAGATGGATATGGAGGGAGAGAGAGAGAACATAAGTGCCTGCCACAGAGGTGAGGGGGAATGGAAACCCCACTGGTGGTGGGAAATGTACACTAGTGAAGGGATGGGTGTTGGAACATTATATAACTGAAACCCAATCATGAACAACTTTGTCATTGTGTATCTCATTGTTATTCAATCAATAAATGAAGTTTTAAAAACTACTTTGAAGAGATGCCCAAAATAGACTCTAATGTTTTTTATTAAAAGTTGCATCACTGAAATAAGTAGTTTCTCATAACTCACTACTTTATAGCAATCTTCAAATCGTATTTCATAGAAGTCAGCAAGTATAGAATTAAACTAAAGTTCCACAATTAAATATACTTAGTGTGTTTAATTATTATGCTCATTGTCAATAACAGACGCTAGAAACACACCACTGTGCTCACCCCCGACTTATCCAAACCTTTTCTCATAGAAAAATTTTCAAGATTGTTCATTGAAAGTTGTCTTAGTGACAGAGCAATTAGAACATCTTTTTACAATGCACAATGAAGCAACGAAGCTCTGCAGAATCCTTTAAAATTAGAAGTGGTCTGCACTTTGACTTTGCTTCCGATTTTTCAAATCTTGCTTTTTGTTTTCATAGAAAACACAATTATACCTGTTTTCTTTCTATACACACAGGGCTAGGACCCCTCTTAGCAACCTTATCTGAAGTCGAATTCTAAAGAAAATGGTAAAAGGGGCTGGAGTGATAGCATAGCGGGTAGGGCGTTTGCCTTGCATGCAGCCGACCCGGGTTCGATTCCCAGCATCCCATATGGTCCCCTGAGCACCGCCGGGGCTAATTCCTGAGTGCAGAGCCAGGAGTAACCCCTGTGCATCGCCGGGTGTGACCCAAAAAGCAAAAAAAAATAAAAATAAAAAAGACAAAAATAAAGAAAGAAAATTTAAAAAAAAAGGAAAATGGTAAAAGCCTCATTATGCACATCTGACTCCGTTTCCAACCTCTCAGCAAGAGCTCAAGGAAAGGACAAATTGAAGGATAGAACTAGACTATGTTTATAGCTGTTACACGATTAATTAGCCTTCCTTTAAAAGTCAGACCTGCTCTGTGGGACAGGGGATTACTGTAACATGCCATGATAATCCAATTGATTCATAGAAAGTCATTGTTGGTGCCCTGAAATGTACCCAAGTACATTCAGCACTCAACTAGTTCTGCTGACTACTGAATTCTCAATCCCCTTTAATTCTATGTCCATCTGAGCATGAGGTTATTTAATGGCCAAAACTGATGGAGTCAATTATGAAATTTCTTTTATAATATGGTAAATTAAAAGCTAAAAATACGTTTCCTTGACTCGAATTAGATTTTATTGTAGACTTTATTTTTAAAAAATGTCAACAAAATGAAAGAATAAAGAATCTGTACTTGAATTCCAGTCCTATTAGTTATAGCACCCTGGCTTCAGCTTTCCACATAGTCAGAACACCATTCTCTGGTTCACACCTTCAGGATAGTAATAGACAGTAATGGTCATGTGATGATGTTTTGAGACTGTATAGTACTGTCGTCCCGTTGTTCATTGATTTGCTCGAGCGGGCACCAGTAACGTCTCCATTGTGAGACTTGTTGTCACTGTTTTTGGCATATCGAATATGCCATGGGCAGTTTGCCAGGTTCTGCTGTGTGGGCGGGATACTCTCAGTAGTTTGCCGGGCTCTCCTAGAGGGACAGAGGAATCGAACCAGGGTCAGCCACATGCAAGGCATATGCCCTACCCGCTATGCTTTTGCTCCAGTCTCATATATGTGGAAGAGCTTTTAAAATTATCAAGTACTATGAAACATTCTGAATCATGAGTTTCTACTATTATTTGTATTTTTCAGTTAACACAACTTAAACTTATTTTATCCTTGTAGTAGTCCTTTTTCCAGAATTAACTATCTAGTAATAAGTATTTCTTCTAACTAGAACTGTCACTCAAACTATGTCAAACTAAGTTTTTCTTTTTTTTTTTCTTTTTGGGTCACACCTGGCAGTGCACAAGGGTTACTCCTGGCTACTCGCTGTGCTATCGCTCCAGCCTCCCAAACTAAGTTTTTCTTAAGTGACGACCCTCAGTTAATTATGAGTTATGATGAGATTGGAGGGTTTATAATAAAAACATTGATTTACATTTGCTAAGGTATACACCAAAGATCCGCTGCCATCTACACCATAAAGGAAGTCTTTAAAAAATTTCATCTTCACTTTGTCATCCTTAATAGCAAGGACACCAATTCCCTTAAAAGTAAACTCGACGTGTTTTCTCATAGAGATAGATCGTGATAAAAGTTGCAGTGTCTCTTTTATGCAGCCTTCCACCACATCCTTGTTGAAAGGGCTCTGCAGCGTTACTGTAACAAAGCTTAGTGGGACAACTGGGATGTCACCTGAGGAGAAAAAAAGTTAAATTGCATGAGGAAAAGCAAGTACATATGTCACATACAAAAGTGTACAAATAAGGATGGAGAGATGGCCCAGAAGTAGGGCACTTGCCTCCCATGGACCGGACCTGGCTCTGCTCCTCAGAACCTGCTGTGGGCTACTGAGCTCTGTCAGAAGCAACCCTGAGTGCAGAGCCAGGTACAAGGCCTAAGCACCGCTGGGCTTGAGCTCCCCAAATATAAAATCAATGTACAAATAACTATGAGTCTCACTCACTATTCAAAAATACAATTGACCTTCACCTGAAGCCTTTAATTATATTCAATCAGCATTCCTATAAACAATGAACACAACTGGTTATTAATAGATAACAATCAGTACAACTTTCCCTAAAGGTTTAATGCATTTTTGCTCAAAATATGAACTGTCGGGGCTGGAGCGATAGCACAGCAGGTAGGACGTTTGCCTTTCACGCAATCGACCCGGGTTCGATTCCCAGCATCCCTTATGGTCCCCCAAGCACCGCCAGGAGTAATTCCTGAGTGCAGAGCCAGGATGAACCCCTGAGCATTGCCGGGTGTGACCCCCAAAAAAAGCAAAAAAAAAAAGATGATTGACTAAAAAAAAAAAAAAAAAAAAAAACGCCAACTTTCTGAAGATACTAAAAAACGTCAACTTTCTGAAAATACTCAAAACAAATTTGTTTCTTTTATGTACAGTTTTTGTTTTGTTTTCCTTTGGGTCACTCCCAGAGGGTTTTGGGATTCCCATCAGAGCATAATTCTGAAGTGTTCAGTCGAACTATCTTCCATGAGAGGTTGGAATGCATGCCTGCCTCCCAGTTGTTATATCATTATGGTTTGTCACATCATTACATATCGTATGTATATGATCCACATCATATACATAATTCTATAAATTATGTATTATAGAAGCAAAAGTGTATAAATGAGAAATTTTTCACAGCCTCTACTAATTTTTTCAAGCCAGAAACCCTAAATGAACTGTTTTTTAAAATGCACCTTTAATTTCTTCATGTCTAAAACATGACTGAAATCTGATGTGATGTGATATAGATTTGCTTTGCGGTCACCTTCAGCTGTTCTCACACAGAAGACTCCATTACTCTCCTAGCTAGGCCCTCCCTCCCGTAGGTATACATGGAAAGTGAGTCTCTCAATCAGAAAGTAACAACTCATCAAGGTCTGCTCTTTCGTCTTCATTTCCAGGTCAGTCATATTTTGGAAAGGTTTAAGCATTAAATATATTTACCAGGAACATAGATTTTGTTCTGTTTAAGACCATGTTTTTGTATTAGTTTCTCCGATAGAAAAAACAAAGGCCTCTTGGCTATGATAAATTTGTTGTTTCCTATTTCCAGTCGTTGTCTTATAAAAGTAAATATTCCAAGATCTGGAATTTGAACTCCCTAAAAACATAAAGAAAGAAAATGACAAAATTACTGGCGGTATCAAGAAAAAAATAATTAATATTATTTTCCCAAAACATAAAGAGAATCCCCTGCTCCCCACCCAGACGAGACCCCAAGCGGCCACCCAAGAACGGCTCCTCTGCTCCTGAATGGCCATGATCCCAGAGGCACACAAACCAACCTTGGAAACACAGCGGCTGCTGGCAGAAATACTCCTCGACTGTGAACTAAGCTACGGCCCCATGTCACCCCTGGAGGGATTTTGTCCCTCAGCCTTTCCCCTTTGTGGCAGCATGGCGGCCGCCACCTTTCAGAGCCAATTGGACAGAGAGATAGGAGTTTGCAGTGATGGGGCGCTCAGGAAATCTCTCGATGGGGGAGTGGGGGGCAGAACCAGCCCTGCTACCCGCCCAGATGAGACCCCAAGCGGCTGCCCAAGAATGGCTCCTCCACTCCTGAAAGACCATGACCCCAGAGATACAAACCAATCTCAGAACACAGCGGCTACTGGCAGAAATACCTGTGGACTTAATTACTAAAATACCAGAATTCCAAAACATCATATGCTCTTCATTATCAGCAATGGAAAACAAATTATCTAATGATGCCTTTTCAGCAGGTCCAATTATTGGGGAAAATTCCAAATAATAATAGTTGCTTTTCTGTCGAAAATTGAATGTAATCAAAGTAAAGAGAGTAGGGTCTGGGGCGATAGTACAGCGGGTAGGGCTTTACCTTGCATGCAGCCGACCTGGGTTCAATTCCCAGCATCCCATATGGTCTCCTGAGCACCGCCAGGAATAATTCCTGAGTGCAAAGCCAGGAGTAACCCCTGAGCATCGCCGGGTGTGATCCAAAAAGCCAAAAAAAAAAAAAAAAAAACAAGAGAGAGAGAGAGAGAGTAAAGTGAAAATCATCTGCCACACAGGCAGGGTGGGGGGATTTTGCCCCTCAGCCTTTTCCCCTTTGTGGCAGCATGTCGACCGCCACCTTTCAGAGCCAATTGGACAGAGAGATAGGAGTTTGCAGTGATGGCATACTGAGGTTCTTGGTGGTGGAACATGTGCAATGGTGAAGGGATGAGTGTTTGATCATTGTAAGACTGAGACTTAAACCTGAAAGCTTTGTAACTGTTTTCATGGTGATTCAATTAGAGAGAGAGAGAGAGAGAGAGAGAGAGAGAGAGAGAGAGAGAGAGAGAGAATCAAACTTAGAGCTTAAGAAGGGGGCTGGAGAGATAGCACAGCAGGTAGGGCGTTTGCCTTGCACGCGGCCGACCCGGGTTCAAATCCCAGCATCCCATATGGTCCCCTGAGCATGGCCAGGGGGTAATTCCTGAGTGCAGAGCCAGGAGTGACCCCTGTGCATCGCCAGGTGTGACCCAAAAAGCAAAAAAAAAAAAGAATTCTGTGGTCTCCAAAAAACAAACAACAACAACAAAAGAAACAGTCCACTGTGGGAAGCCTGCCTCAAGGGCTGGGGGAGAGGGATAGAGAAGAGCCCATCTCAGTATCTGTATTGCAAACCATAATGCCCAAAGAGAGAGAGACAGAGACAGAGAGACAGATAAGGAAAATGCCTGCCATAGAGACAGACTTGGAGGGGGGTGAGGGGAGGGGGAGACAGGAGGAAAACTGGGGACTTTGGTGGTAGGAAATGTGCACTGGTGGAGGGATGGGTGTTGGAACAGTGTATGACTGAAACCCAATCATGAACAGCTTTGTAACTGTATCTCACGGTGATTAAACTTAAACAAACAAACAAAAAGAATTCTGTGGTCTGTAAAATCCCTTGTAGCTTTAACAGCTCATGACTAATGTTTTCAAATAATTTCATATGAAAGGTAACTACCAATCCATGATGCTTTCCTGATGACACCTTCCTAATCTGTCACTAAAAGACTGAAGACAGGGGCTGGAGCTATAGCACAGCGGGGAGGGCATTTCCCTTGCACACGGCTGACCCAGGTTCGATTCCCAGCATCCTATATGGTCCCCTGAGCACCACCAGGAGTAATTCCTGAGTGCAAAAGCCAG
Source organism: Sorex araneus (assembly GCF_027595985.1). Classification (NCBI taxonomy): domain Eukaryota; kingdom Metazoa; phylum Chordata; class Mammalia; order Eulipotyphla; family Soricidae; genus Sorex; species Sorex araneus. The sequence goes on along the minus strand of NC_073302.1, from coordinate 94,801,674 downwards.
GAGTAACCCCTGTGCATTGCCGGGTGTGACCCAAAAAGCAAAAAAAAAAAAAAAAAAAAAGACTGAAGACAAAGAAAATGTGTAGGGATGCTATCACTGCATTGACTTTTTGTCTAGGGCTACTCTGACCTTTACTGTATGCTACTTAAAATTTTATGTAGTAAAGAGATAACACAGCAGGTACTTGCCTTGCACACAGCCAACTCGGGTTAAATCACTGATTCACTGAGCACTGCCAAGAGTTATCCCTGAGCAGAACCAGGAGTGAGCCCTCAGCATAGCTGGGTGTTGCCCCAAAACAAAACAAAAATTTAATAATTTACTATTAGATGAAGGAAAAAACACTTTTTTTTTGGTTGAGGCCACACCTGGCAGTGCTCAGGGCTTATTCCTGGCTCAGAGTTCAGGGATCAACCTGGCACGCTCAGGTGATCATATGGGTTGCCTAGGATCTAACCGGGGTAAGCACTGTGCAAAGCACTGTACTATTGCTCCAACCCCTAGATGGAAAGAATTGAAAGGAATGGGATTATTTCTGCTTTCTCGTTTCTCCTTTCAGGTGTTTTGTCTTTCACAACAAATCAGAAGCCCCACAGATGCAAGCTTATCTTGCTTTCAGGAGTGTACAGAGTAAGTGGACAAGGGAATGCAGTGTATTGGGGGAGAGGGGTGTTGCCTAGATGACCCCTGACCCCAGGATATAGGAAGGAGAACAGAGAAAGAAAGAAATCAAGCAGGGAAGTAGAGGCATGCGGGAAATAAAGGGGGGACGAAGTTTCAGGGGTACATCATACATGGGTGGCAGAGAGGAGTGGTAAACTCAACAGCAATGAAAGCAAGAGATCCAAATCACAACCAAACTTTAAAATGTGCCTGTCAAAGAGGCAGGTTGAGGTGGGGGGTGGGGGCTGGGAGGTAACCTGGAGATACTGATGGAGGAAAATCGACACTGTGGGTGGCACTGGTGGTAGGACAGAGTATGCCTAAAACTCAACTATGAATAACGTAAAAATAAATAAATCAGAAGTCCCAGCATCCAAGACATATATACATCTTAGATAAGTAAAAACAAATGCTTTTCTCTTTCTCCCTGGAACTACTTCATACCTTATACTTAGGTACAAAACATACCTGTGCCAGAGAGAGTTCAACAAGCTGTGTATGTTTTACACAGCAAGAAGTCCAGCATAGGGGCTGGAGCAATAGCACAGCGGGTAGGGCATTTGCCTTGCACGCGGCCGACCCGGGTTCGATTCCCAGCATCCCATATGGTCCCCTGAGCACCGCCAGGGGTAATTCCTGAGTGCAGAGCCAGGAGCAACCCCTGTGCATCGCCGGGTGTGACCCAAAAAGCAAAAAAAAAAAAAAAAAGAAGTCCAGCATAGCTCCCTGAGGATCACAGGGTGTATGACCTGTGATACCCTTTATCACACCCTTTATACCCTTTATATATACCCTTTATACCCTTTATCACACCCCACCCCACACACATCACAGATCTACAATGAGCAAGAAAAAAGAATGCAAGAAAGTGAAAGCAGTACTCCAGAAAACTGGTTCCTGCTCTTCCATACCTTCCCGCTGTCTCCCTTCCTAACTGAGTCTCTGCCCAGTTCTACGGAATCCAAACTCAAGTCTTAATAAGAAGAAATAGACCAACATTGGGTGAAGTGTCTCATTTTTTGTAAGTTGAGCTCAGTCTCTAAATTCTTGTTTGTGTTTTGAGAGATTTTCTTGGGGGTCACACCCGGCTAGGCTCAGGGGTTACTCCTGGCTCTGTAATCAAGAATTACTGCTGGTGGTTCTTAAGGACTATATGAGATGCCAGGGATCGAACCCAGGTCAGCCACATGCAAGGCAAATGCCCTTCCTGCTGTACTATTTCTGGCCCTTAGGTACACTCCGGCCCTGTCCCTACATTCTTATATTTCCATTCATACCCACAGAAGGCAAGAAAAGGCATTCTGTCTTTCTATAACTCTTATAGTGAGGAACTATTAGATTATAGATAAAAAGAACTCACCAAGTACCTCTGCACATACCAAGTGGTCAGTAACATGCATGTATCGCTAAAGGAAAAGATCTTGGAAATTCATCACCTAATGATTAAATTATGTTTGTTAAATCTGTTAGCTACAGGATCCAAGCACATGAGCATCACAAAATCACAAGGCTGCAAGTTAAAGTGGGCAACAAATTTGCCAACCTTCTCCCACAGAATTCAGCAAAGTAAGAAAAGGCCCTTAAGACTTCTATATTAAACTGTAAAACCTACCTTCGAGAGTGAATACTGCTGTTGAATAAAATCTGATACAAGTTCCCAGATGGTAGAAACATCTGAAATTCAAGGGATATAAAAATAAAATTGGTTTATGTAAGCACTTATGAGATAGGACCTAATGCTAATAAGCATGTTAGCATAAAATGCACAAATGACATAACTTTAAAAGATGGTTACTTTCAAAAATTAATTTTCCTGAACTAGTTTCATAAACTAAAACTTATCTCTAAATTCCAAAATAATTATAACACACTTTAAAATAACAACATACTTTGGGGGACTAGAACTCTGAATTCCTGTCCAGCGGACAGGAAGCTTGCCTTGCACCCAGGACCACTCCCAACATCATATATCATCATATGTGATCCCTTGCGCCCTGCCAGGACTGGGCCAGGAGTATGCCCTGAGACCTACTGGGCATAGCCGAAAAACCAAATAAGGTAAATTAAAAATTGTTCATACCTTATAAGTTATAAAATAACATGCTTAACATATATATTATTAACATAAAAAAGCTTTCTAATTTACAAAACTTATCTTCTAAAGTTAAAATAGTTACAGAAAGATAATGGAATATTAAACTAATTTAAACAAATATATGAGAGCACATATAATATAGTTGAAGTGTGTGTGTGTGTGTGTGTGTGTGTGTTTTCCAGAAATAAAAGCACAGTACAATGGAAAGATGTGTGGTGTGCTTGAAAATCTCTTGACATTTGAAACTGACCTCCCTGCCCCTACAGACTTCAACAATTTGACCAGGGCTCATGTGCAAACTCACAGTGCAACACTGACACGCTATCATTATATAATATTAAATGCAGGTAAAAAAAGTGTTGGAAAGCATCAGGACTTAATGCAGCTTCTTTAGCTGAGGTTAGGAGTCTCGCTTGTCTTTACAACGGGCTGTTTGTGTAAGGTAGTAACTGGTAATTGGACATCAGCTTCTGTCCTACAACTAGTAAAGCTCCTGGTGAGGAAACCAAGAGTAAACAAAGGGGTGTGTGAGTATTCACGGTGTCTGGCACCTTCTCTGTTGGGTCTGTCTATGGTGAAGACACTCGTCCTCTGCTAGGCCTCTCCGACCCGCAACACAACTCTCCTGGGTTTTCAACCCTATTTTCTAGCCATGTCTTTTCAGTGTCCTTTACAAGCACATCTTCAAACTTAAATATTAGTTATTCTGGGGCTGGAGCGATAGCACAGCAGGTAGGGCGTTTGCCTTACATGCAGCTTACCCAGGTTCGATTCCTCTGTCCCTCTCGGAGAGCCTGGCAAGCTACCGAGAGTATCTTGCCCACACAGCAGAGCCTGCCAAGCTTTGGAATATTCGATATACCAAAAACAGTAACAAGTCTCATAATGGAGACATCACTGGTACCCGCTCGAGAAAATCGATGAGCAATGGGATGACAGTGATAGTGAGATACATATATATATATATATATATATATATATATATATATATACATGTTATTAAAAATCATTGTTTTCTGTGGGCCCCCAGTACTGCCAGGCAGACCCATAAAACAGAAGTTCTCCTGGGCTCAGGCAGTCAGTGAAAGGGGTGACTGCCTCAGCAAGAGCTCCTGGGGCTTGGGGCCAAAGCCTTAGCACAGCGGAAAGGTTCAATCCTTATCATCCCATACGGTCCCCCAGCACTGCCAGGAGTAATTCCTGGGTAGAGTCAGGGATAATCCATGAACATCGCTATGTGTGACCCAAAATTTAAAAAAAAAAAATTTTTTTTTAAATTTTTTAAAAAAGAGTTCTGGCATGTCAGCCATAGAGCAGGTGAGACGGGTTCCGTGCCTGTGTCACCAGCACGAGGCGTCAGGCCCTCTTCCTTCACGGACATTGCAGTTTCTTAACACTGTGCCCGATGTCAAGGGGAAAAAATCAGGTAGCAATGCAGGGCAGGAGAGGGGCACAGCAGGCAAGGCCTGAGCCTGGGCACCTGCACCAGACCTCCAGCCCTCAGCCCTGAGCCTGAGCCAGCAGTCAGCTGTGCGCACATGCAGGTATGGCTAAGAAGCAGTAAAAGCAGTAACGTTTGCATGAAGGGGACTGAGAATGGACCCCTTGGTAGTCGTTTTCATCTAACGTTTATGGAACACTTTATGCTCCACCCCACCTAAGCACAGCATATACATTCTCACACTCAGACAACACCCAGGTGAGGCCCCAGCTCCACCCATGGCTCTGCATGGTCCCCTGAATACAGAGCCAGGAGCTTAGCGAGGGAGGGCGAGGCCCCCAGACAGACAGCTTGGCTAGCCCGTTACTGCCTCCAGCAGGAAGTCTGGCAGGAGGATAGCAGCTGGCTGGGGGCTCACCCACCCCGCAGAGCTCAGGGAAGGGTCCCCTCCGAGCCCCTCCAGGCCCCTACCTTCCTGAGTCAGCGTGGGCAGGACAGGCAGAACACTCTTGTCCATGTTGTTCGGGGAAGGGAAAAGAATGTCCATGATCCCCAGCGTAGGAGCGAGCCTCAGGAGCCTCTTTCCTTCCTTCCTTCAATACACACACGCAAACTGAACCACAAAAGAGATTTTCCACGCACAGGCTCCAATAGCAGGAGACAAACAAAAATGAATTTTAAAAAAAAAGGACAAAAAAGAAAAATTCAAAAAAGAAAACTATAAAATTTAAGTGAAAAACAGATAAAAAATAATTTGTTATAAAAAATGAAACTGATGTGCAAAAGTAATTTGCACAAAAGTGGTTTTCCACTTTTAACTCTGACAACCCGGAATTCTAGATGTTCCTTTAAAATAATGGGGAAAATGAAAAAACGAAAAAGAAATAAAAAGAGCCAAAAATTAAAAATAAAACAATAAAATTAAGGTGAAGAAACAAAAAACAAAGTGAAAAGAAAATGCACAAAAGTGATAATACGAAGTAGTTTTTCCCACACTCAGACTCCAACAACTGGAAACGTCAATCCAGAGTTCCTTAAAATTAAAAGTGAAACAAATGAATAAGAAATAAAATGTTAAAAAACAAATTAAAAAAGGGGAAAGAGCAAACAAAAACAAACCCAATAAAATAAAAGTGGAAACGCTGAAATAAAAAGTGAACAAAACAAAAGCAAATACGATGTATGAAAGTGACTGATGCAACAACCTGGAGCTCTACAAATTAAAAAATGAAACAAAGAAAATAATAAAATCAAAATGGAAAAATGAAATAGAAGCAAAGAAGGAAAAATCAAATCAAAAAAAGAAAGCGATAAAAGTGGGGGGAAATGAAAAAACAATAACAAATGAACAAAGAAATGAAACAAAAATACAAAAATTGAAATATTTTAAAGACAAAACTAATAATGTACAAATGTGTTATGTACAAAAGTGGTTTCCCCACTTCCAAACCCCACAATGTGAAGCTCTAGATATTCCTTACAAATAAAAGTGAAAAAAGAAATGAGAAAAAATAAGTAAAAGAACTGAAAAAGAAAAATAAACTATAAAAGTTTAAAAGCTGAAATAAGTGAAAAGCTAATAAGTAAAAATGAGAATAAAAGTGAAAAGTTAAAATAAAGAAAAAATAATAGTGGAGAAGTGGAAATAACGGGGAAATAAAAGGAAAAGAGAAAAAAGGAAAAGAAAAAAGTGATCAAAGAAACAAAAACTGATATAGAATACAATAAAACTGAAAGAAAACAAAAGTATAAAAGAAAAGAAAAAGAAAAGAACAAAGGGAAAAAGGCAAAGAAGAAAATATAAAATAAAGGCAAAAAAAAAGGAAACCGGACGAAAGAAAGGAAGAAACTGGCTCTGCGTCCCGCGCTCGCGTCCGACTGACCCCGCGCTCAGCCGGGCCGCGGAGCGTCGCTAGGTGACGCCTGGTGACTCTGACGCCACAGAGCTCGCGCTGACGTCACAGCGCCGGCGGTAACCCGGCCCCTGTCCCCCCGGCCCCGCCCCCCGCCCCCCCGCGCTCAGCCGGGCCGGGGCGCGTCGCCAGGCGACTCTGACGCCACAGAGCCTCACGCTGACGTCACAGCGCCGGCGGTAACCCGGCCCCTCCCCCCGCCAGGCGCTGAGCCGCGGGGCCAGCCAGTTCCGCAGCTAGGGGCGGGTGGGCCAGGCTGAGAGCGATGACGTCCCCACTTGGCGCTCTTGTGCTTCCCCCCTTCTCCTCTCCTGCGCAGGGACCAGGCCGGTCCTGCTATCACGTGGGACACGGGGGCTCGGGGGATACTTTTGGCCCCAGTGATGGCGTTTGGAATCTCCATGTGCGTTTTAAGTTGGAGTTCCAACTAGAATTTGTTGATCAGGTTGCTTTCTTCCTGCCTCCCTTCCTTGGAAATGGCAAAGTAGGAAGGAGAAGTTGGTTTTGTTGTTTTAGTTGTAGGTCTTCCCCCACCCCAGTCGCACGCTCAGCCTTTTCCTGACTCTGCATGGGCCTAATCCCGCCTGCACAATTATTTTTCATACCTCTGCTGTAATGAGTCATCACAAAATGTCGAGAAATAGAACCTCAGGGCTGGGGATCTAGTGCAGTGGGTAGGGAGCGTCCCTTGCACGCCCACTGACATCCCCGAAACTGACCCCTGAGTGCAGAGCCAGGAGTAACCCATGAGCACCTCCAGTGTGGCCCCCAAACAAAACAAACACAGCTCTGGTGGGGCCTGACCCCCTCCCTTGCAGTTGACTCCGACTGGACCTCCCACAGCCTGTGGTCCCTAAGAGCCAGGGGTGACCCAAATACCAAGTTAAAAAAAAAAGTCTAATGAGAAGAACGATATGTATTTATATACCGATGATGAGAAAGTTTCAAAATACACAGTGAAGACCTGTTGCAAAATAGAACCTAGGTAAGCTGCACGTGCGGCAAGCCCCTGCTGCTGTACTCTCCTACACCATATTCTTTTTTCTTTTGTTTTTGAGTCACACCCGGCGATGCACAGGGGTTACTCCTGGCGGTGCTCAGGGGACTATATGGGATGCCTTGACCTGTGCAAGGCGAACTCCCTACCTGCTGTATTATTGCTCCAGCACATACACCACATTTCTTTACCCACTCTGTGTCCATGGGTATTTGGGAAGCAGGCAGGTAGATAGGGGTTTTTGTTATTGTTGCTGTTTGTTTTTGTTTGGGGGCCACACCCAATGGTTACACACTCAGGGCTTACTCCTAGCTCTGTACTCAGCAATCTCTCCTGGTGAGAGTTCAGGGGACCATATGGGATGCTGGGGGATTGAACCTGGGTCTACCCAAGATACTGTTGCTCTGCCCCCCATGCAGGCAGATAGAAAAGGGGCCCTCCTCCATGTCAATGAATTCTCGGAAAGTGATAAACCAACGAGCCCTAAGGCTGCCAGAACTGATCTTGTTGGACACATAAACTAAGGCCTGATAAGACCTTCACCGTGCCAGCACAGCCCCAGACAAGGTGGACCCCTTCCTAAAGAAGCTCCCACAGGAACAAAGACCAGGAAAGAAATATCACGGTCCATCAACTGCTCCCACACCCTTGGAAGCCCTAGCAATAGACTCTTACCTAAGTGGGGCAGGTTGGGAAAGACCCGACAAAAGCCAACTCAACAAAGGAAGCACGCAGGCTGCCGAGCGCACGAGGGGCCGCATGTGGGCCCCGCATCTCTACGCTTGAGGGGCAGACTTCATACTGTAGTACTGGGGCTCCCTCCCCACCTGGAGAAGCTTTCCTTTCCCCTTGAGTGCATTATTCTCTCTCCCTCTTCCTCCCTCCCTCTCCCCCCACCCCCTTCTCTCTTCTCTCTCTCTCTCTCTCTCTCTCTCTCTCTCTCTCCTCAAAACTTGTAAATAATACCTGTTACACTTCACTGCGAGTCTCCTGAAACTCTTTTCTGAGGGGAAAGGCAGTGGACTCAAAAGGCCTGGGTAGGTCTAGGACGGACTTTCCTTTCCTGCAAGGGGCAAGACTCACTGCAGACTCTCAGCAGCCCTATATTGTCTCAGCTATTCCCCAGGGGGCAGAGGTGGACAGAGAGAAAACGGCAGATTCCCTGCTGGAGGCTGTGGCCCTCTCTCCACTGAAGTCACCAGAGACCCATCTGGGTTGTTTCTGTAAAATGAACTGAAGCAACATAGGATGTATATATATATATATATATATATATATGTATATATATGTATATATATGTATATATATTTTTTATTTTATAAAGTAGTTCACAATATTTCATTACATTTAATATTCAAACACCAATCCCACCACCATTACACCTTTCACCACCATATTTTGGATGTTTCCATCCTGAATCCCAATCCCTGGCCCAAAGCAGAACCAAAATAATGTATTTTGTATGGTTTGTTATGAAAAACCACTGAAAATGCTACAAAAAACTTTCCGATGTGAAGATGATTGTATTTTACACAGGAGCCATTAAGCCCTTCTATAAGAGATCACTAATATGTCATTAAAGGGTGAGCCTCGTGTGCATATATATATATGCATATACATACATACATATATATACACACACAGACACACACATCTGTAAAAAAAAATTCCCTATAAGATTGGTTGCCTCCTTTTTTCTTTTTTTTATTTATTTATTATTATTTTTCTTTATTTATTTTTAATTAGTGAATCACCGTGAGGGTACAGTTACAGATTTACTCATCTTTGTGCTCTTGTTTCCCTCAAACAAAGTTCGAGAACCCATCCCTTCACCAGTGCCCATTCTCCACCACCAGTAAACGCAGCATCCCTCCTACCCTTCCCAATCCCATCTCCCCACACCCTGCCCCGCCACTGTGGCAGGGTATTCCCTTTTGTTCTCTCTCTCTAATTAGGTGTTGTGGTTCACAATAAAGGTGTTGAGTGGCCACTGTGTTCAGTCTCTAGCCCACATTCAGCCCGCAACACCCTTCCCCCACATGGCTCCGACCACATTGTACTTGGTGATCCCTTCTCTGAGTTGCCCTCTCCCCAGAATGTGAGGCCAGCCTCCAAGCCATGGAGTCAGCCTCCTGGTACTTATTTCTACTATTCTTGGGTGTCAGTCTCCTACTCTGTTATTCTATATTCCACAGATGAGTGCAATCTTTCTATGTCTGTCTCTCTCTTTCTGACTCATTTCACATAGCATGATACTTTCCATGCCTATCCACTTATATGCAAAATTCATGACCTCCTTTTTTCTAACAGCTGCATAGTATTCCATTGTATAGATGTACCAAAGTTTCTTCAACCAGTCATCTGTTCTAGGGCACTTGGGTTTTTTCCAGATTCTGGCTATTGTAAATAGTGCTGCAATGAACATATAAGTGCAGATGTCATTTCGACTATACTTCTTTGCATCTCTGGGATATATTCCCAGCAGTGGTATTGCTGGGTCAAATGGGAGCTCGATTTCTAATATTTTGAGAAGAGTCCATATTATTTTCCAAAAGGGCTGAACCAGTCGGCATTCCCACCAGCAGTGTAGAAGGGTCCCTGTCTCCCCACATCCTCTCCAACATGGTTGCTTTTGTTCTTTTGGATGTGTGGTTGCCTCCTACTTTGAACCCCATCAAGTGTGGTGCGGTACCTTGGAGTATAGGTAGGTGTGTAATATGAAGTGTCATGCAGCTGGTGCAGGAATAGGTTCACTCGTGGGTAAGACTGGGCCTGAGCGTGTGGAGAGTGGCCGTGAGTGTGGCAACGGTAGAGTTCTGGAGGTTTTCGGCTGCTGAGGCTGGATCCCTTGGGGCGGGCACGGGTCTCACCGCCCCCCTCCGGGCGCCCTGAGTGAAACAACTGCATATATTTTTTCACCTAGTGTTTCATGCTCTTTGGATAGACACTTCAGAATAGAATTCCCAGCAGACCTTTTTTTTATAATTTATTTATTTTTAATTAGTGAATCACCGTGAAGGTACAGTTATAGATTTATACATTTTTGTGCTCATGTTTCCCTCATACAAAGTTCGAGAACCCATCCCTTCACCATGCCCATTCTCCACCACAAATAAACCCAGCATCTCTCCCACCCCCCCATCCCATCTCCCCCCACCCCACCCTGCCACTGTGGCAGGGTATTCCCTTTTGTTCTCTCTCTCTGATTAGTTGTTGTGGTTTGCAATAAAGGTGTTGAGTGGCCACTGTGTTCAGTCTCTAGTCTACATTCAGCACGCATCACCCTTCCCCCGCATGGCCTCCAATCACATTTTACTTGGTGTTCCCTTCTCTATCTGAGTTGCCCTCTCCCCAGAATGTGAGGCCAGCCTCCAAGCCATAGAGTCAACCTCCTGGTACTTATTTCTACTATTCTTGGGTGTTAGTCTCCTACTCCAGCAGACCTATTTTTAATGTACTGAGAAATCTCCATGCTGTTTTCCACAGAGGCTAAATCGATTTACATAGTCTCCAACAAGGTATAGGTTCCTTTCTCCACACCCCTGCCAACACATGGCTTCCTGCTGTGTTTATACAGGGAAAGTGGGCGTTACATAGCCCTGGAGGCCCTGGACTAACCCAGAGGATGCCAGAGTACCCTCAGTGGGCAGCAGACACTCAGAGCTGAACCCTGATCTCCAGGTCATGTTTGGGAGCAGCCATCCCAAACTGGCACTGGCAAATTTTTACCACGCTGCCCCTATAGCTCTGAAGATCCGTTTGTGGAGCAGTTCTCATTCGGAACAGGTGACTCCAGTCTGTCAGGTCACTCTCAGGGAGACTGGACTGCGGTACCACATTACTGGTCAGAAACCAGCACCTGTGAGTACTTGGTGCTCCAGCAGTTACATGGTAAGCATGCCCCAAATTCCGCCTGTCATCCAAATGCACACAATTTAATCACAGGAGAGTGATGTCATCAGTCTATTATGTTTGATTATAGCTGTTAATATAGTTTTACATCCCCCAACATTTGCAGAGGATGGCTCCAGGATCTTTCACAGCTACCATGGTTTAGCCTCCCAGGAGAAAAAGAAGCCCTTTAAACTTCTAACAGCCTCATAGCGCCCTTCCCTGACCCTTGCGGCCAAATTAGAGATGACCCGAGTGACCCTATGTCACTGCTGGGCACGGCCCAAGAGACGTGACTAAGGGAGCTGATGGAAGTGCAGAGAGACGTCCTCGTTGAGAATGTGCTGCCCCTTCACAGTGAATGCTCTGAACTTCTCTCTTTAAACTATTTGTGTAAACCCTTTTGTTTGAAGAAATAAGACCAACTTTCAAAGCCTGGCTCAGTTGCTTGATTCTTCTTTTTTGGTTTTTGGACACCTGCCAGTGCTCAGGGCTTGCTCCTGGTTCTACACTCAAGGGTCTCTTCTGGCAAGCTTGGGGTGGGGGTGGGGGGATAGGGGTCGGGGACTGCACCTGGGTGGGCTGTGTGCAAGGCAAGCGCCCCACCTTTGTGCTATTTCTCAGATCCCAATTGTGTGCTTTTTCTCTCCGGTGCTAAGAGCCCACTAGCTGAGATATTATTTCTATGCAGTATGAAGGAATTTAGCATAATCATTAATTGGAAAGTTAGGGTGAAAGGAAAATCAGAAATGGTGTTCAAGCTCTGGGCAGCTAGTTCGATAGAAACTGTCATTTCGAGGAAGGGAGGTGTTTGGGCCACACCTGGCTAGGCTCAGGGGTTACTCCAGCTCTAACCTCTAGGATCAGTCCTGGCAGTACTGGGGAACCAGGGATCAAGGCCGGGAAGGTCCCGGGCAAATGCTCCCCCTGCTGGTCTGCAGCCCGGCCTCTCAGTTCTTGAGTTCTCAGCCGTGGTCGTGCATTCCTGGGGCCTCTTCTCGGGATCCACCCATGCCCTATGGTCTGGAATTCCGCATCACACACACTTTCCAGTTTCTTTTTTGTCAGGGGCACTGGGTTGGTTTGGGTTCCAGACAGTGTTTTTCCCAGGGCCCTTCCCACGAACCCTGGCAACAATTACAATGAGCTAGAGGGGCTGCCCTACAATTGCTCCTAGTTACTAACAAAGAGACTAAAGCTCCAAAGGAGATCTGAAGGCTTCTGCTGCTATAAATTAGGGTCCTGTGGCACCGGCGCCCAGTTCGGGCAATCTGGAGCCGTGCATCTCCCTCTGTGGACAGTAGCTAGCGCGGCCCACCCAACGCTCCCTTCGGGGAGCCCTCCAGGGACCCCTCTCAGGGATCCCGAGAACGCTGGTGCTGGCTCCCTGGCACGTCAGTGTCCTTAGGAGAGAGTTAACTGAGTGCATGGCTCTCATCTAATTAGAACCAAGCTTTTCTTTCGGGACACAGAGGAAGCCGCAGAGGGACCGGGAGAGCATTCCACGGGTTTCCACAGAGGACACAGAGAAGTACGGTCAGTATTGACAGGCAGGGAAGCTCAGAAGTGCCGCCTGAAGATAAGGAATTCTCGGAATGCTACTAGGGCAGGCCTGGGCAGTGCCAGGCCGGGCTGCCAGAAACCAGGCCTGACTCCACTTTCGAGAGAAGCTTTCCTGAAAGGGGGGTCACCTGCTGGGGGTCACCTCAGAGCACAGGCTAGCCCTGGGGCTGGTGAGTGCTTTGTACAGATCTTAAGCTGCGAGGCAGAGAGAGGGAAGCGCCCAGATGTGCACACCTAACTGGGGCGTAAGGGGGTGAAAAACACTCCACTCCTCTCCTTCCCAGAAACCCACCCCCCACATCTCTCTGCCCCCACAGGTGGTGGCTGGGCCCTGCAACTGTCTGGTGGCCCCACTTGACAGTTGACTTAGCTGCCGAATGACCTGTAACAGAGGTGACCAAATAATGTTGATGAGTAGTCGCCAGGAGATAATCTCAGTGTCCTCAATCTTGTTTCATCCATCCTTTCAATCAATAAAGAAATGCTCACTTACCTTCTCCCAAAAGGGAAAGGTTTTGCCTTTCTCTGTTAGGGTCTGCAGGATACCCGCTCCCATAATCTGGGAGTTGTCCCTCCTCCTTTCCCTTCCCTTAAATAAAATCTTTCCTAAATTCAGCCACTTGATCTACAGTCCCTTGCTTTCTGTCTTGGCTGCTGGAGGGCAGGAACCTGAAAGTCTGCCGCCTGCAACACAGAATGCAGGCCCTCAAGACCAGGCGCACGGGGCCCGGAGAGAGTCCAGCAGGTAAAGGGCCTGCCTGCATCTCACAGGGGCCTGGAGAGGTAGTACCACAGATAAAGCACCAGCCTTGCGTGTAACTAATCCTGGTTCAATTCCTAACATGACACCTGTGTCCTGCCAGGTGTGGACCAACAAAACCTCAATGATTTTTAAGAAGGAAATGATTTTAAAAGCAATGTTAGGTAAAATAAAGATGAAAATGAAAATGTTCAAAGCGGCTGTGCATTGTGATTTAAAGGAAATATACTTTGGGCAGTATATTTACTAAAGAGTTAAAAGAGAGTTTAAAAAATAACCACTATTGACATTAAAACAATCTAACAATGTGCCAATTCTCAGGAAGGGGCTGTCCAAACAGTAAGCCTCCGGCCACTGTTCTTCATTCCTTTAATCCTAGACAGTGCAGGTATTTCAGCTTTGAAGAGAAGTAAGGGGGTGCAGAATTGTTGTTTCTCTTGATTTCACGTGAAATTTCAATGAAAATAGAATGGGGAAAAAAAAAACCAAAACAGAATGGATGAAATACATTCCTGCAACAAAGCAAACATCGGGCCTAGAGTGAGTCACACCTGCTGGAAATGAGGGTCTAACATTGCACTGAGGGGTATTTTCAGGTCTGTGATCGTGTGTTTCAAAGAGGTGGTACCCCCTGGGGCACTGGGACTGTGGCAGCTTCAGGCCCAGCCTGGGGGTGGGGCTCCTCTCTTCATTCACTAAGAGAAGGTGTATTTTGAGCGGTGGGATGGGTGTGGACCCCAGCACTGTATGGTTCCTTGAGCATCCCTGGGAGAGGTTTTGAGGCTGTTGCTAGAATAGAAAATAGGCCCTTAGGTCAGATAATTTTCTCGCCAGGAGCTATCTCCTTGTCTCCCTGAAAAAGAGGAATTCACTCAATAGTGACATTTTTTACTACGAAAAGAAAGGAGAGGAGCATGTTCCAGGGCACTGCTGAAGGGGTGGGCCACGTGCAGGAGCAGTCCTGCCAGTCTGCTCATTCCCCTTTGGCTGCGGGTGACTGATGAGAAGCAGGGAGAGAGAGAGCTACCTATAACTTCGCTCTCTACCTGGAATATGGCTGGGGAAATCTAGGACTGATGAAAGTTTGCCATGAGCCCCTCAAGCTGTGCCTGATTCCCTGGGGTGCCATGGAGTCAGGCAAGGAGGCTTAACCCTCACCCATCTTTTCGGGTCTGTCTCCATTCCCTCCCAGAAAAGAATTTCAGATGAGTTGTGAAGTAAAACTGCTTCATTTAGGTTTTATTTAGAGATTGAAAATGAAGAAGAGAGTAGGGGAGGGAGGAAGAGAGAGAGTGAGCTGACAGTTTATATCTGATAGCACACATCTCAGCTGGCGTTGGGGGTCCTCCTAAAAAGGGGGGGTGGGGGTACACTGCTTGCCATTGCAAAGTTGGTTTTATAGGTCTTCTCCCAAGCTGCCCCCAATCTGGAACTTTCTACTTGGTTAGAGCGCTGCTGTCCCGCTGTCAGGCTGCCTGGTGAGCTGGTGTCCGCCTCCAGGGCCCTATTCACAGCCTTCATTCCAGAGTCTCCCTCCACCTAACTGGTGCCAGTTAGGGCCTCATTAGGTCTCAGTTCTTGTGTCCCCAAAGGATCTGGGAGTCTTGCATGTAGTTGCTTCAGAGCTAGTGACCGAGTCACCGTCACTGTCATCCCGTTGCTCATCGATTTGCTCGAGCAGGCACCAGTAATGTCTCCATTGTGAGACTGTTGTTACTGTTTTTGGCATATCGAGTACGCCATGGGTAGCTTGCCAGGCTCTGCTCTGTGGGCAAGATACTCTTGGTAGCTTGCCGGGCTCTCCGAGAGGGATGGCAGAATTGAATCTGGGTCAGTTATGTGCAAGGCAAACGCCCTACCCGCTGCACTATTGCTCCAGCCAGTTACTTCTTCAAATCCCATTTTGGATTATGTGCCAAGAACTCACTGCCAGGGGCTCCCCGCCTACCTGCATGCATCACTGTGTTCCCAGTTTGGAAATAATTCTTCCTATGCTATATTGCATGTTCGGTGGGGGAGCCATGGTACCAGCTGTACCCTCTGGTCCTCAGGAAGCATTGGTAAGAATCTGGGGTTTGGGTGTTCTTGAGTTTGATCCCAGGATGCTTGGTTCTGGGAATTTTCTCTGATTGTGCAGCACTCAGCAGGGCCCAGACCCCCTAAATTGCTTCACAGCCCCCCTGCCCCCTACCTGCTCATGCCTGACTCCCTACTCTGTCCATTTCAGCAGAGTTGGAAATTATAAGAAAAATCAAAGACAAAAAAGACTCTAATGGCTTCTTAGATGCGACATAACTAAGGAAAAAATTGAGTTTGATTGTAGATCTGTTAAAAATAATTAGACCAAACAGAATTAAAAGTGTGCAACAAATTAATACAAACAAGCCTCGGGACAGAGTCAGAACCAGTGAGGACTAAAAGAACAAGACAGAATAATATCAGAAGAAAACAACTTTTCAAAATGGTGACCTATATAATTACATATCTGGGAAGCTGAGAAGACACCAAGCAGAATTACAGAACAGCAACAAAAATCATGTAGGTAAATAATTGTCTAATTGATGGTGAAGAAAGATGGGAGAAACATTAAAGGGAGCCAGAGAGGAAATAAGTTATGGATATTATGGAAGCTTTTTTTTAATAAAAAAAAACAAGATTGCTAAGCAACTCAAACAACCAAGGGGAAATTAGAGACGGTAGCTACAGGGTTTCCCTCTGTGACACTAAGCAACCTTTCAGTGATAACAAAAAGAGATATGATTGCACATACTCAGAACTCAGTCTCCTGCTCAAGGTAAAGGAAGGGGATGAGACAAGGGGTCTGAAATATCGAATATACTAAATAATTGGAAGTAAAAAGTGAAATCAAAAGTGATAGAACTAAAGAGCATGCTCTGAAAAATTAAACTCAGAGGGAATCCTTAGTAGCAGTGAAAGCAGTTGAGGAATGAAATCAGTTACCTCACTCATATTATGCAGAAAATGGACAGTGCGTAAGATTAACACTTGGGGATAAGGGGAGGGAGGCCAGAAAGATAGTAAAGCAGGTAATAGGCTTGCCTTACACATGGTCAACCTGGGTTCAATCACAGCACTACAATATGGCTCCCCGAGCACCACCAGGAGTGATTACTGAGCACAGAGCCAGGAGTAAGCTCTGAGCACCACTGGGAGTGGCAAAAAAAAAAAAGATAAGCCATACCAAATACCAGGTGATGTTTCAGCCCTTTAAAAACTCCTATAGACATTTTACGAGTCCTTTGAGCAGGTATGAACTTTGTGGCGCGAAAAAAAAAAAATGTGTGCTTTGAACTTGAAACCGGGACACCTGGGCAGGCTCGGGCCGGGGCTGGAGCTCAGGCTCTGGCCGAGATTCGACCCGGGTGCCCATGCCTCTGCACAGCCATGGGAATGCCGAACGAGCAGGAACCAGAGGCAGCTATAAGACTTGGGGTTCCAGAGAGTGCTTGCAACCATGTATCCAGACTGTGAACTAAGCTTTTGCTCCATGCTGCTCCAGGAAGGGAAATGATTCAATTTCCAACTTTAATCTCCCTCGATTTAATTACTAAAATACAGAAATTGTAAACTTTTTATCTCTTCATTCTCATCAGTGGAAAACTCAATATCAAATATTTCCTTGTCAATAGGGCTGTATTCTTGGGGGATAAATTCCAACAAAAATAGTGAGTCTGTGTTGAAACTCCAACAACAATAGTGAGTTTTGTGTTGAAATATGGAATGTAATCAAGGTAAAGAGAAGAGTGAAATTTATCAGTTACCCAGGCGGGGGTGGGGGGTGCGGGTGGGAGGCATACTGGGGTTTTTGGTGGTGGAATATGGGTACTGGTGAAGGGACCGGTGTTTGAACATTGTATAACTGAGACATAAGCCTGAGAACTTTGTAACTTTTCACATGGTGATTCAATAAAATAAATTAAAAAATAAAAAAAATAGCTCCGCCGAGATGTGATCCCGGAGGCCGCACACATGTGCGGCCTCTCCGCAGCTGTACAAGCGTGAATCCAGACCCAGCAAAACCTCTTTTGGTGTGAGCAACTCCTCGCAGAATGTCTCCAGCCTGAGAACTAAGCCTCGGCCCCGTGCCCGCCCGGGAGGGGAAAGGTATTTCTCTCTCTCGCCTCTTTCTCTCCGGGGATGAAGGGCGCGGTGGCCGCCATATTAAGACGACCACAGATGGGATTTACGACAAAAACTGCAGCAAAAGGACACGAGGGTGCTCTTGGGAAGGTGGGAGGCACCGGCCCCTCCCTCCGCCGAGATGTGATCCCAGAGGCCGCACACATGTGCGGCCTCTCCGCAGCTGTACAAGCGTGAATCCAGACCCAGCAAAACCTCTTTTGGTGTGAGCAACTCCTCGCAGAATGTCTCCAGCCTGAGAACTAAGCCTCGGCCCCGTGCCCGCCCGGGAGGGGAAAGGTATTTCTCTCGTGCGCGTGACCGCCATATTAAGACGACCACAGATTGGGTTTTCAAGCCTGCAATTATCTAATATCTGGAAGAAATCTCCCTGGACTTCTTGTTAAAGTACAGAAATTCAAAACCTTATTTGTCTTCACAGTAGGTCTGAATCTAGTGGGGTACTCCTAACAACAATAGTGAGGTTTGTGTTGAAATATTGAATGTAACCAAAGTAAACAGAATGTAAAATGAAACTTATCAGTTACAAGGTAGGGGGTGGGGGGGCGGGATGGGAGGTGTACTGTGTGGGTTTTTTTTTTTTTTTTGTGGTGATGGTATATGGGCACTGGTGAAGGGATAGTTGTTTCAGCATTGTATAACTGAGACCTAAGCCCGAAAGCATTGTAATCTTCCACACGGTGATTTAATAAAATAAAATTAAAAAAAAATAAATAAATAAAATAAAAAATAAAAAAAATAAAATAAATAAAAATAAAAACTCCTATAGGTAACTACTGGCCAGGACAGTAGCCCCCGGACAGGAAGCTGCCTGGCCTGCATCCGAATCGCCCCTCTCCTCTTCTCTGCTCTGTTGCTCTGCCCCTCCCCTGCTCAGCCCTTGCTGGAGCTTCCCTTCCCGCCTTAGTTTTCTCCTTTTCTGTGTCTCTGGCACCATGTGATCTGAACGCCTGCCTCTCCAGTCCTTCCTACCTCTGTCCCTGTCTCTAGCACTCTCAAACAAGCAAGGTCACACCTTATGGAAGTAAGATTTAAGGAGGCCAGTTAGGGCCTCTAGACTGCCTGCCCAATACCTCACTTCCACCGTAGCAGGGGAAGCAAGCGTGAGGGGGGCTGGAGCAATAGCAACAGCGTGTAGGCCTTGCACGCAGCCAACCTGGGTTCGATTCCCAGCATCCCATATGGTCCCCTGAGTACCGCCAGGGGTAATTCCTGAGTGCAGAGCCAGGAGTAACCCCTGTGCCAGGTGTGACCCAAAAAGCAAAAAAAAAAAAAAAAAAGATGTGAGGGGAGAGAGAAAGCGGAATGTGATGTGTTCAAAGAGAATGCAGGCAGCAGAAAAACCAAGACAGGCGAGCAAGGTACATGTTCAGGGGAGAACAGGGGCCTTTGATTCTATAAGAGACGAGAGAGGTGTCCATTATTAGACGAGAGAGGTGTCCACTATTAACTAAGTGTGTACTTTCTGTGTGCATGGGAAAAACCTAACTAGCTGAAAAGTTTGCCTCTTGCTCTGAGGGTTTTGTTGGTGCTGTCTCAACATGTCACACATATTTGTGATGTTATTTTTTTACAGTTTTTAGTCACTTTAAGAAATGCAAACCGCTCTCAACCTACCCCCAGTGTCATCTTCCCACACTCAGCAGTGAAGAATCCTGGCTGGCAGGCACACAACTCCGGAGAATGCTCCGGACCCCAAACTGAGCCAATTACACCGGGGTGCCCCAGGTGGAGCAGGTGCAGTCTCCCCGCCTTCTCCAGATGGAATCCTGGCGACCATGAGATTCTACTAACATGGCTCTGGTAGGTGAACACAGGACTATTTCTCCCAACCGCGCAGCCTCGACCTTTCCTGATATACAAAAAACGATGCTCAGGAACAGCTCCTCCTGAGTGGCCATGATCCCAGGGGCACACCAACCAATCTCGGAATGCAGCGGCTGCTGGCAGAAATACCTCTGGACTTAATTACTAAAATACCAGAATTCCAAAACCGCGCAGCTGCTGTTGCAGCCTTGCAACATCATATGTTCTTCATTATCAGCAATAGAAAACAAATGATCTAATGCCTTTTCGGCAGGTCTGATTGTTGGGGGGACACTCCAAATAATAATAGTGGGTTTTCTGTCGCAAATTGAATGTAATCAAAGTAAAGAGAGAGTAAAGTGAAAATCATCTGCCACACAGGCAGGGTGGGGGGTGGGAGAAGGGTATACTGGGGTTCTTGGTGGTGGAACATGTGCACTGGTGAAGGAATGGGTGTTGGATCATTGTATGACTGAGACTTAAGTCTGAAAGCTTTGTAACTGTTCTCATGGTGGTTCAATTAAAAAAAGAAAAAAACAAATGCAAACCTTGGGGCTGGAGCGATCAGGTTTAACAATGATCAGGGTTCTTAATGCATGCAGTTGCCCAAGGTTCCCCCAGGCTTGCCAGGAGTAATTTCCCGAGTGCAGAGCCAGGAATAAGCCCCGAGTACAGCTGGGTGTGGCTCCCAAACCAAAATCAACAACGAAAAGACAAGAAATGCAAAGCTTTCCGTCAGTTTTTTCAGATCATAGCTACTCTCCAAGTCTGTCCCATTCTACTGGGAATGATTTAATAACTGTTCCTTTATTTTAATCTTACGTTGTTGTTTTTTTTTCCTTTTGGGTCACACCCGGCGATGCACAGGGGTTACTTCTGGCTCATGCACTCAGGAATTACTCCTGTCGGTGCTCAGGGATGCTGGGAATTGAACCTGGGTTGGCCACGTGCAAGGCTAACGCCCTACCTGCTGTGCTATCACTCCAGCCCCAACAGCTGTTCCTTTAAACTGCAAAGGAAACTGATTTATTTATGAAGATCATTCTGGGCAGGAGAGATGATAGTACAGCAGGTGGGACGCTTGCCTTGCCTGCAGCCAACCTTGGTTCAGTTCCCTGTACCCCCAGGAGTGATCCCTGAGCTCAGAGTCAGGAGTAAGCCCTGAACACCTCCAGTCATGCCCTTTTCCACCCAAATCCCAGCAAAAAGAAATTATTCTAGCTGTTCAAATGGTTCTATTATAGGTGACACCTGGCTGTACTCCTGGCTCTGTGCTCAGAAATCTTTCTTGGTGGGGTGCAGAGAACATATGAGGTGGCAGGGGTGAAACCCAGGTCGGCCACGAGCAAGGCAAGTGCCCTACCTGCTGTACTATCTCTTCAGCCCTTAACCTGTCCTCAGACTATTAACCTCAGTCTTTTCCTTATAATAGCTGGAATTTAGGTCAACAAAAAGCTTTTGCTATAATCAATACAACACTGTCAGCAGAACACCCCCCCCCACACACAAAGTACTGGAGCTTTAGAAGTATTAGTAGTATTAGTAAAGTACTAGTCATTTTCTCAGATTTTCTGACTTGTACGCAGAAATGCCTTTACTCCAAGGAGAGTTATGTCCACTTCAAGTAAATAATTATCGACTCATTTTTGTTCTGATAAAATGTCAGCTGTAACCTACCAGAAATTACTTAAATCACAACTAGGCTTTCTCCCATCTCCTGAACTCAAATAAAAAAAAAAAAATTGGTGGCTTTTTGGGTAACACCTGGCAATGCTCAGGGATTACTGTGGCTCTGCACTCAGAAATTACTCCTGGCTGTGCTCGAGGAACCCTATGGGATGCTGGGGATCGAACCCAGGTTGGCTGCGTGCAAGGCAAAAGATCTACTCGTTGTACCATTACTCTGGCCCCGGGCCTCATAGCACGCTTCCTTTTAAAAAGTATTTTTGTTTTTGGCAGTCCCCGGAGGTTCTCAGGGCTCACTCCTTGCTCTGTGCTGAGGCCTCACTCGGGTTGGCTACGTGCACAAGAAGCTCCCGGCCTCTCTGGCCACCAGCGTGCTTCCTTGAGGTGAATAAACAGAGGTGAGATTAAAAAAAAACAAAAACAACAACAAAAAAAAACCACGCAGGGGGCTGGAGTGATAACACAGCGGGTAGGGCATTTCCTTGCATGCGGCCGACCCAGGTTCGATTCTCAGCATCCCATATGGTCCCCCGAGCACCGCCAGGGGTAATTCCTGAGTGCATGAGCCAGGAGTAACCCCTGTGCACGGCCAGGTGTGACCCAAAAAGGGGAAAAAAATACAAGGACTGAAATTTGCATTTGTCTTGTCACAGCATGTGGTATAAAATAAAAATTAAAAAACAAAAAACCAAGCAGGGTTTGCTACTCAGGAAAGCTTTCCAAGTCACAAAACTCGACTTACACTACGTAAGATTCTACTTCAATACAATTAGAAAGGTAGCTCGTGGTTTTTTTCAGTAATGTAGGAGTACTGCTATTTACTCAGCCATTGATTAAGCTGATTGAATTGGCATGAACTCCTCATTACTTTTTTAAAATTCTATTCTGAATGTTAACTCTATTTTATTATTTCATCATTATTCCCCCCTTTTTTTTGATTCACCATAAGATACAGCTACAAAGCTTTAATGTTTGAGCTTCTGTCATATAATCATCAAACACCCACCCCTTCACCAGCGCACACTTTCCACCACCAAAATCCACAGTATCCTCCCCAACCCCCGCCCCGTTCCAACCCTTCCCCTGCTTGTGTGGCAGATAATTTCCCCCATACTCTCTCTACTTTGGTTACTTCAATATGTCGATACCAGTCTCACCACCACTCAAACCTGCCAAGAAGGCAATGCTAGACAATGTTTTGTATTGCTTGTTATGGATATAATGTTCAGGAAATTCTGTGTCATTCTCTTCTGGGAGCTTTATAGTCTCTGGGTCTTAGCCATTGATGAGATTACACGGCACCAGGGGCAGTTTGTGGGTGTGACTGCCAAGCTACTGGAAAACTGAGGACCTGGGGGGAGGAGGCCCAGTCCTGATCCGAGCAGGCTTGGAGATCTCAGTCACAGGTTCCTGCATATCTGGGTTTTCCTGCCAGTCTGCTCTCTGGTAAGGTTCATCCCGTTTTGGGTGAGGCTCGTCTGAGCATGTGGAGAGTGGCTTTGGGCATGGTGGTGGCTGGGTTCTGGAGGTTTTTGGCTGCCAGGGTTCTGGTTGGGACAGGGAGGGAAACTCAACCCACCCCCCTCCGAGGTGCAGCTCAAGTTTTAACTCTTCCTTCTGCTTTACAGAAAGGCCCAAGCAGCCAGTTTAAAATCACTATTCAGCTTTTCACAGGCAGAGTATGGTTTTATTTCCTCTTGGCAAATGACTGTTCATCTATAGTCAACACAGCCTGCTGTATCTTTATAGATCACTGGCCAGGTGGAGCAGTTAGGAAAGTCTATCTGACTATAAAATAGACCCTGACGGACTTTTGGACATAAAAGTATAAGAGAAGAGAAAATGAACACAAATTACTTATTTTTTGGCTTTTGGGCATTACCTGGCAATCTTCTGGGCTGACTGCTGGTTCTGCAACTGGGGATCACTCCCAGGGGCTCAGCAGACTATCAAGGATTGGACCAGGGCTGGCGGCTGTGGGCAAGGCCAGTGCACTGCCTGCTGTACTACTGCTCTGGCCCAATCACAACAAATTATAAGGAAAAAGTTAATAAATATATTTGATCTAAACTCAATAATCAAAAAAGCAGGAGGTGACAGGATCAATCACAAAATGAAACTGAGGGGGCTGGAGTGATAGCACAGCGGGTAGGGCGTTTGCCTTGCACGCGGCCGACCCGGGTTCAAATCCCAGCATCCCATATGGTCCCCTGAGCACTGCCAGGGGTGATTCCTGAGTGCATGAGCCAGGAGTGACCCCTGTGCATTGCTAGGTGTGACCCAAAAAGCAAAAAAAAAAAAAAAAAAAGAAACTGAATCTTTGGCTAACTTCAGAAGACCAGGGAACAGGGGAAGAGTCAGTGCACCCTGTGGTCCCCTAATCTAACCCTTGCCAGGACTGAGCCCTCAGAACAGTCAGCAGAAGCCCTGAGCACTGTCAAGTGTGGCCCCCAAACATAAACAAAAGCAAAACTGAAACACTTCTTGAGATCCTCTTGACTTCCAGTGACAAAGATTAAAAGTAAAATCCAAACAATTCTATAGGCTAATGGTAAACTAAAATGGTAAATTTTCATCAGATTAAAAAAAAAAAAAAAGGACTGCAAGGGGTGGGAGAGATGACACAGGAATTAAAGCACTTGCCTTGTATTTGGCTAACCCTAGTTTGATTCCCAGTACACGTAGGGTCCCACACAATGCCAGGAGTAACCCCTGAGCATGGAGCCAGGAGTGATCCCTGAGCAAAGCATGGTGTGGCCTACACCCACTCACCCCTTCAAGCTAAAAAAATGTATTGACAAGAAACATCAAATATATTAAAGGAAAACATGAAATACCTGTGTAAAGCCCTGAAGAGAGACCTTGACAGCAGTATTCTAGTAAGAGGACACTTAGATTCCCACTGTCACCTGCGGACAGTTCAAGAACGGGGCTCAGACCAATGCGAGTCATACCTGCGGCAGACTGGTGAGTAGCCAGACCAAACAGGCCTAACTAACCAACACTGACAGCCTCTTTACACCCAAGAGCCAAATACACATCCTTTTAAGGTACACACAGAAAAAAGAACCATCCTTAAAACTAAACTCCTCAGCCAGAAGATAGTATGGCAGGAAGGGCACTTAACTGGCACACAGCTGACCTGGGATTGACCCAAACCTGGTGGGTGGTCCACCAAGCACCGCCAGGAATAGCCCTGGGCAACACTGGGTGTGGCCTCACCCCGCAAAGAGACTGAAAATAGCACTACCATATAATAATCAGCAATTCACGTCCAGGTATATGAAGAACAAGAAAAGACTAACTTGAAAAGCCACATGCACTCCTATGTCTACTGCAGCACTATTCACGAAGCCAAGATCTGGACCACTCGGAGTCCCCGAGCACTGGTCAGGAGCAGGCTCCTGCACTATCAGGAGTGGCCCCAAAACAAACAAAATGATACAGAATAAATAGAAATCTAATGTTTGACAATATGATTCTCAAAAAATCAGATATTGAGCTCCCATTTGACCCAGCAATACCACTGCTGGGAATATATCTCAGAGAGGCAAAAAAGTATATTCGAAACGACATCTGCACTTATATGTTCATCGCAGCAAAAAAAAAAAACCCGAATGCCTTAGAACGGATGACTGGTTGAGGAAACTTTGGTACACCTATACAATGGAATACTATGCAGCTGTTAGAAAAAAGGAAATCATGAATTTTGCATATAAGTGGATTGGCATGGAAAGTATCATGCTATGTGAAATGAGTCAGAAAGAGAGAGACAGACATAGAAAGATTGCACTCATCTGTGGAATATAGAATAACAGAGTAGGAGACTGACACCCAAGAATAGTAGAAATAAGTACCAGGAGGCTGACTCCATGGCTTGGAGGCTGGCCTCACATTCTGGGGAGAGGGCAACTCAGAGAAGGGATCACCAAGTACAATGTGGTCGGAGCCATGTGGGGGAAGGGTGTTGCGGGCTGAATATGGGCTAGAGACTGAACACAGTGGCCACTCAACACCTTTATTGCAAACCACAACACCTATTTAGAGAGAACAGAAGGGAATGCCCTGCCACAGTGGCAGGGTGGGGTGGGGGGAGATGGGATTGGGGAGGATGGGAGGGATGCTGCGTTTACTGGTGGTGGAGAATGGGCACTGGTGAAGGGATGGGTTTCCGAACTTTGTATGAGGGAAGCATGAGCACAAAAGTGTATAAATCTGTAACTGTACCCTCACAGTGATTCACTAATTAAAAATAAATAAATTTTAAAAAAAACCTAATGTTTGAATTCTTTACAAAATCATTCATGAAAAATATTTTAAAATATTTCATCTTATTTTTTAAAAAATAATACAAACTGGGGCTGGAGCGATAGCACAACGGGTAGGGCATTTGCCTTGCACACAGCCGACCTGGGTTCAATCCTGGCATCCCATATGGTCCCCGAGCACTGCCAGGAGTAATTCCTGAGTGCAGAGCCAGAAGTAACCCCTGTGCATTGCCAGGTGTGACCCAAAAAGCAAAAATAAATAAACAAACAAATAAAATAATGCAAACCATCTGACTTCATTTAAACTTAAATGACTAAATGATTATTATGGGGCTGAGGCAAGGGTCATGGAAAAAGGAGGTATGTCATTTCTCTGGGCCTGGGTTAGATCTAGCAAATACAGAAAAATTTAAAATTATACACGCAACAGCGTTTGACACACTATTATTATGAATATTCTTTATTTCTAAGTAAAAAATGAACTGTATCCAAAACAAAATGTTTTGCCTCTAAAATACTACTTTAAGCTTAAGGAAGAGAAAATCACTAAAAATAAGGAACATTTTTCATTATTTGATGTTTTTAATTTTTTATAAAGATTTTCATTGGCGTTCACAGTAACTAAGCAGTTTTTAAACAGACTTCATGATCAAAGGACTTCAGGATCCTTTTGACTTGGTGCTTTCACATGGAGTCACTTATCTTCAAAATACGACAAATTTCAGAATCCATTAAAAATCTTTTTATTCAAATTATGTTTTCCAAAAGAGAGGGTTCTGTGCTAGTCGCCTCTGAAAGTTTTCGTACCTACAGAAGAAAAAATACATTTATAAGAAAACTAAAATAGAATCATATAATCTTCCATTGACTTATCAAAAAGTAAACATATCTCATTTCCAAAAAGCTAAGATAAAGGGTCAGAGAGAGAGTTCAGTAGCTAAAGCGCACACTCTGGATAAAGGCAGCCCAGGTGCATCCGCGGGCCGGGAGCAGCCCCCAGCACTTATGTTAGCAGGTGTGGCTCAAGAACAAAGTGAAACAAGACAGAAAAGAGAACTAAGAGAAGAACGTGAAGGAGCCCGAGGTAGAAGTTTAATCGCTCTATATAAAGACAGCGAGCAAGCCGGAGAGAGGGTCCGAATGCTCAGTGCATGCTGTGTACAAAAGGCTGGGTCAGAGTCCCAGCACTCCGTGGTGTCCTGAGCACCAGAGCGAGTGAGCCTGCGCAGAGTCTGCCCACTCCCCACAGGCTGCCGGCTACGCATGGCCCAAACTGCTACCCCTCTCGAACACACTGGCTTAGGGGCTGAACTTGGCTCAAGGGCTGCGTGTAGGCTTTGCACACAGCATGCATATAGCATGCAAGAGGTGCTGGTGCGATGCTGGGCACTTGAGCCTGAATGTCTCCAAGAGTGATCCCTAAGCACTGTGCCAGAAGCAGCCCTTGAGTTCTGCCAGCTATGATCCTAAAACAAGCAAACAAAAATCCCAGGGCTGGAGGTACAATATGGTGGGTGGAGTGCTTGCCTTGCATGCAGCTGACCGGGTTCAATCCCTGGCATCCCACATGGTCTCCTGAGCCCGCCAGGAATGAACTTAAGTGCAGAGCCAGGAATGAGTTCTGAGCACTGCTGGGTGTGACCCAAAAGCCAAAAAACCCTCAACAAACGAAAAAACTCAAACCAAGCAAACAAAAAGCACCCCAAAAGACTGGCTTGTATCAGAAAGCATAAACCCTATACTATTTCACTCTTTGTCTTTTGCGAAACTGAGCACCAGAAGGGACGCTAGAGAAACATGAACTCTAGTCCCATCCGCATTTCAGAGACAAGAGTGATTGAAGCTGATATAGCACACTGTGACAAACAAACTCAACATATCCTGGTGCTGTCTATGCTCACCATACCATCACTTCCCAACTCCATCTTTATCCCACAACTAGGACATTCACAGTCACAAGAAATACTGAAAATAGAAATGTCGGGCTGCACACAAGATAGGGTATTTACCTTGCATGCGGCTGACCCAGGTTTGATCCCGGGCACCCCATATGGTCTCCTGAGCACTGCCAGGAGTAACCTCTGAGAACAGATCCAGGATCAAGTTCTGGAGCCCTGAGCACTGCTGGATGTGGCCCAAAAACCAGAAAAAAAAAAAAGAAAGGAAAAAAGAAAGAGAGAGGGAGAGAGAGAGAAAAAAAAAAAAGAAAGAAAGAAGAAAGAAAGGAAGAAGACAGAAGAATAGGAGAAAGAATGAAATGTAGAAAGCTAGGGGAATATAACAATTCATGTGCAGGATGCAACAGAAATCACTCAACATTTACTTTTTTACTCATGGTAAACAAGTACATGTGAAGAAGAACTTGCTTACTTATACTATGTACTTACTGTAGATCAAATAGCATTTACCTATTTTAGGGGGGACAACACCCAGCAGTACTCAGGGCTTACTCCTGGCTCTGCTCAGGAATCAATCTTGTAGAGATTGGGCCAACAAATGGGATGCCAGGGATCGAACCTGTCACGGCCATGTGCAAGGTATGCGCCCTACCCTACTGTACTATCTCTTAGGCCCTGTAAAACAAAATTTTTTCAAATTTTTAATTTGTTTGCTTTTGGGGGTCACACCCGGCGATGCACAGGGGTTACTCCTGGCTCTGCACTCAGGAATTACTCCTGGCGGTGCTCGGGGGACCATATCGGATGCTGGGAATCGAACCCGGGTCGGCCGCGTGCAAGGCAAACGCCCTCCCTGCTGTACTATCACTCCAGCCCCTGTATATTTATTTTTAAAGAAATTTTTATTGGTAATTAAAACCTCATATACTAAAACACATTTTGAAATACAATACCTAATTGCACGTTTTTTCGGTGGAGGAGGTGTGGGTAGCAGGTAGTTTGCTGGGCCACACTTGGTGGTGTTCAAGGACCTGCTCCTGTCTCTGTGCTCAGGGTCCCTCCTGGTGGGACTCAGCACATCTGACAGAGGTTGGCCACCACAAGGCCAATGCCTTAACCCCTGTATTATCTCTGCACCCCTCCTAGTTGTACTTTTTTTTTTTAGTGACATAAAATAGTTTTATTTAAAGAAATCTGCATGTTGTCATGTAAAGGGAAGAGAGAGAACACAGGAGGGACACACATCACAAGGCGACATGTGGACAAATCTCCAGGCTGGAAAACAAGCCCCCTAAAACAAGTCTATTTCCCTGTCTTTATCAATTAGTAATGGCAGAATACTCATACACTTAAAAAAATAACATGGCAATTAGGGTAAGAAACATTTCTGATCTGAACTCTATATAAAGCAATTTTTGTTTCTGTTTTTGGGTCACACTTTGCAGTGCTCAGGGGTTACTCCTGGCTCTACACTCAGGAATCACTCCTGACAGTGCTCAGGGGACCATATTCGATACCAGGGATCGGATCTGGGTCGGCTGCATGACCGCCAAGCCCCCTACACACTATACTATCTCTCTAGCCCTATAGTAAATACTTTTAAATATCATGTTAACATACATATTAGTGTACATTAATGTAGCCAATGAAATGCAGCCAAGCTCCCTGTACACAATATTATCTCTCTAGTCCTATAGTAAATACTTTAAAATATCATGTATTAATGTATATTAATGCCAACAATGAAAGAATGCTCTTAAATGTTAAAAGCTAAAAATCTACATGGCTATTAAAGTGTGATACTAGAGATACAAAGTGTTCCTTACCATTTCAGAACCACATTTGCTGGAATGAACATTTCAGATGGATTTGGTGTCATCTGGGCCTGAGAAATAGCAAATGATGAAGCAAAATTGTAGAAGTTGTCCAACATCTTTTGTGTGAACTGTAAAACAATTTTTGTGCACAGGTTAAAGGATAAATCTAAACATTCCATTTAGACGTTAATATCATAAATTTTCACCTATTTTTTGTTTATATATTTTTGGGCCACACTCGTTTGTGCTCAGGCTTGCTTCTGGCTCTGCACTGAGGAATCACGCCTAGTGGGGCTTAGGGACACACAGGGTACCAGATATAGAACCTGGGACACTGCGTGCCAGGAGAGTGCCCTACCCACTGTACTATGTCTCTGGCATCTTAAATTTTCTAACTGTTCCCCCGTTAGCTAGTTTAAACCTTCCTCAGTGGGGAATGGAGAGTACAGTGGCAGGGGGCTTGCCTGTACATACCCAGGTCTGATCCTCAGCATCCCATACAGTCTCCCGAGTACCACCAGGAGTAACCCCTGAGCATCACCAGGTGTGATCCAAAAGCCAAAAACCAAACAAACAAATAGTGCTAAGACTTTGTAATGCTAGAAGTTAAAGGAAATCAGAAAATAATATCATGGCACAAAAATCATAAAAATTCCTTGACAATTTTTATGATATCTCAAAGGATTTTCTGTAATTTTCAAATATTTTAAGTTCCAAACATTTAGTTGGGGAGGTGGAAAAAGTTGCTTTTTTTTGGAGGGGGGGGTCACACCCAGCAGTGCTCAAGACTTACTCCCGGCTCTGTGCGCAGCAATCACTCTTGGAGGGGCAGGGGGACCACATGAAGTGCTGGGGATCAAACTCGGGACAGCATATGTAAGGCAAGTGCCCTACCCAGGTTCTCTCTGTTGGGCCCAAGAAAGAGGTGTTTGCTTCCGAGTCTTCTCCCTCCGTCAGGGTGCGGTGGGTCACTGGCAGAATACTTCCTGTAGTGTCTTCTTGCAGCTCCTCCACTGTTCGGGTATTTTCTATTTTGTTGTTTTGGGGCCACACTTGGTGATGCTCAGGGTTACTCTTGGCTCTGTGCTCAGACATCACTCCTGGCAATGCTCAGGGGGCCACAATGGATGCTGGGGATCAAACCCAGGTCTCCATGTGCAAGGCAAGTACCTGACCTGCCAGACTATTGCGCTGGCTCCAAGCCCATTCATTTCCACTTCTGCATCCACCAGGGCCCTTTCCTCATACACTCTTCAACTTCCCCTGTAAAAACCTCCCAGAAATCTCTTTCTTGACAGAAAGATAAAATCTTAAGCATAAAAAGAAGCATGTAGCTCAAGATATCAATTATAAAGAAAAGTAACACCATATTATTTTCTCTATATCTTAGTATTTTTCTTTTGGAGGTGGGAGGGCAATCAACTGCTAAAGATAATACTACCTATCATTTACTCAAGAATAATCTACCCAGCATAACTCTTCAGAAATATAAAATCAGCTAGAAGGCTCCTTGCTGTGTCTTTTTTACGTAAGAGGAAATACATTTTTGTTGTGTGTATGGTTTATAAGGGCGGGTACTCGGGGGCTACTCCTAGTTGTGTGAATGGAGTGACTCCTGGTGGTGCTTAGGTACCCTGTGAGGAATCAGGGGCCAGGCCCAGGCCTCCTGCAGGGAAAGCATATGTTCCAGCCTGCTGAGCTATCTCTCTGCCTCATGAGGAATATCTTACTAGAGATTCCATTTTTGAATTTTTTGTATTTGGGCCACTCCCAGTGGTACTCAGGGGTTACTTCTGGCTCAGTGCGTGAGTCTCACTCCCAGCACTGCTCATGGGAGTATGTGACACTAGGGACTGTACCTGGGGCCTCTGCAAGCAAAGCATGGAATTCACCCTATGGTGCTCACTCCCTGGTCCATGTTTTTGTTAAGTAATACCTGGGTGGGGCTGGAGTGATAGCACAGCGGGTAGGGCGTTTGCCTTGCACGCGGCTGACCCGGGTTCAAATCCCAGCATCCCATATGGTACCCTGAGCACCGCCAGGAGTGATTCCTGAGTGCAGAGCCAGGAGTGACCCCTGTGCATCGCCAGGTATGACCCAAAAAGAAAAAAAAAAAAAGTAATACCTGGGTGACGATCTAAATGGCAGATTATTAAGGTAATTAAATTAGTATCAGAAGTCAACAAATTCACTAACTAAAATATCAATATATTGGGGGGATCAATAGCTACCCTCAATATGTTAACTTTAACATGATTCAATTCAAAATGCAAATCAAGGGCAGGGAGAATACTCAAGCGTTAATTCAACTGTTCAAAGATGCCAACTCACAGGAGTTAAGAAGTGGAAAGAACCTAAATACCCATCCATAAGGACAGACAGAGAAGTCATACATATAGATAGTGGAATACTGGGGCTGGAGCGATAGCACAGCGGGTAGGGCGTTTGCCTTGCACACGGCTGACCCGGGTTCAATTCCCAGCATCCCATATGGTCCCCTGAGCACCGCCAGGGGTAATTCCTGAGTGCAGAGCCAGGAGTAACCCCTATGCATCGCCAGGTGTGACCCAAAAAGCAAAAAAAAAAAAAAAAAAAAAAAAGATAGTGGAATACTACTCAGCTATTTCAACGGTTGAGGGCTAAGGATGTGGTGCAGTGGCAAAACACAGAGCTGAGCATGTGTGAGGCCCTGGGCTTCCTCCTCAGCACTGTAATGAATAATAATAAAAAAAGTAATGAGGGTGGCGAAAGAGACAGTACAGTGGTCAGACATCTGCCTCAAACCTGGCAGACCCAGGTTCAATCCCCAGCTCCCCATATGGTTCCCCAGCACTGCTAGGAGTGATCCCTGAGCACATGGCCAAAAGCAGGTCCTGAACTCTGCTGGGTATGCCCCTCACCCCTCCAAAAATTAAAATAAATGACATAACATAAATTAATGGGGTCTTATCTGCACTTATATGCTCATTGCGGCACTGTTTACAATAGCCAGAATCTGGAAAAAACCTGAGTGCCCGAGAACAGATGACTGGTTAAATAAATTCTGGGACATCTATACAATGGAATACTATGCAGCTGTTAGAAAAGATGAAGTCATGAACTTTGCATATAAGTGGATCAACATGGAAAGTATCATGCTAAGTGAAATGAGTCAGAAAGAGAGGGACAGACATAGAAAGACTGCACTCGTCTGTGGAATATAAAATAACAGAGTAGGAGACTAATACCCAAGAATAATAGTATACAATACCAGGAGGTTGACTCCATAGCTTGGAACTTGGCCTCACACGCTGGGGGAAAGTCATACCAAGTGGAGAAGGGAACACCAAGTAAATTGTGAGTGGAGATCCCGCGTGGTAAGGGAAATGAGCGCTGAAAGTGGACTAGTGACCGAACATGATGGCCACTCAATACCCCTATTGCAGACCACAACACCCAAATGGAGAGAGAGAACAAACTGGAATGCCCTGCCACAGAGGCGGGGTGGGGTGGGGGGGTGGGATTGGGGGGTGGGAGGGATACTGGGTTCATTGGTGGTAGAGAATGGACACTGGTGGAGGGATGGGCTCCCAAACACTGCATGAGGGAAAAACAAGCACGAAATGTTTGAATCTGTAACTGTACCCTCACTGTGACTCACTAATTAAAAAATAAAAAGAAAAAAAATTAATGGGGTCTGGTGTTTTGCAAGGACATTTATAAAACTTGGGGTGATTAAGCTAAAGCAAAGTAAGTCAGAAAGTGAAAGGCAAGCTACCAAATGGTTTCTCTGACATGAAAAACAATCAAAGCAAAGAAACTAACAAATCACAAAAAAGAAAACATCTCCCTGGTAAGAAAGGAGGAGGCTGGGAGGAGTGAGCAGAGGATGCAACCTGGGAAGGGTTGTGTACAGGCAGCAGTGTGTCTCTGAAATTTACACTGTATCATGGACCAATGGTGAGTCAACAAACTAATTTAAAAAAATTTTAGGAGCCAGAGCAATAGTACAGCTGGCCTCTGAACTAGCTGTACCTTTACCTAGATCAGAGATTCCAAATGTTATTGACCAACTGCTTCCTTCTCAGGAAAAACTAAAAAAGAAGCTACTGCTTCTCTGATCATTCCAGCACCACCTGGGGTGCGGTTTGGGGATATGCTGGGCTCCATCATTCTCCCCTTCCAGTCTTTGCCACACAGAGTCTGTGACAAAGAAATGGAAACAAGACTTTCCATGTCTATCCATTTATAATGGAATAGAGAAGGGATCACTAAGAAAATGATGGCTGCAGTTGGGATGGGAGATGCATGCCAAAAGTAGATAATGGACCAAACATGATGACCTCTCAGTGTCTGTGTTGCAAGCTATAATGCCCAAAAGTAGAGAGTATGGGGAATATTGTCTGCCACAGAGGCAGAGGGAGGGTGGGAAAGGGGGGGTATACCTGGGATATTGGTAGTGGGGAATGTGCACTGGTGGAGGGATGGGTGTTTGATCATTGTGTGATTGTAACCCAACATGAAAGCTTGTAACCATCTCAAGGTGATGCAATAAAATTTTTTTAAAAAAAAAAAAGAAAAAAAAAAAAAAGAAGAAGAAGAAATGGAAATGATCACTCTGGTTAAGAACTGCATGCTGAAAGTAGGTAAAGGAACAAACAGCATAACCTCCCAGTACCTGTGTTGCAAACCCTAATGCCCCAAAGGGGAGAGAGAGAAAAAAGGAAAGTGCCTGCTGCAGAGAAAGGCTGGGGGGCGGGGGGGGGGGCACAGGGGTGGCGTGAGGGAAACTGTGGAGACTGGTGCTGGGAAATGCACCTGGTGAATAGATGGGCATTGGAACACTGTACAACTGAAACCCTATCATGAACAGCCTTTTAATTGTGTATCTCATGGTGGTTCAATTAAAAAAACAGTCCTATAGAATTCCATAATAACAAAGACCTGAATGCCCAGTGCCTAGCACACTTAACTGAGAAAGGAAAAAAGAAAAGTCAATATTCAAAACCATCTAAGGGGCCAGAGAGATAGGATAGTGGGAGGGCACTTGCCTTGCATGCGGCCGACCCATGTTCAATCAACCACATCCACACATATGGTCCCCTGAGCACTTCCAGGAGTGAACCCTGAGCACAAAGCCAGGAGTAAACCCTGAGCACCACCGGGTGTGGTCCCCAAACAAACAAAAATTAGTAATTTTGAACTTTTCTCTTTTGTTATTTTGGGCCACACCAGCCCAATGCTTAGGGGTTACTCCCGACACTCGGGAATCACCCCAATGGTGTTGGGGATCAAACCCAGGTAGGCTGTGTGTCAGGCAAGTGCCCTACCTGTGCTGTACTAACTCTCTGGCCTCATTCAGCTATTTTTATGAGTATAAAACAGAAGTCTCTTAAAACATCAAAAAGTGCAAATACCTATAAAATAAGTAAAATATTTAGGAGTAAGCAAATGTAAAACATCTATGGATATCAATACCTTATGCCATTACTGTTCAGTTTTATTTCTACATTTTCTGGCATCAGACTGATTTTATTTTTTTTTTTTTTTTGGTTTTTGGGTCACACCTGGCGATGCACAGGGGTTACTCCTGGCTCTGCACTCAGGAATTACTCCTGGCTGTGCTCAGGGGACCATATGGGATGCTGGGATTTGAACCCGGGTCGGCCGCATGCAAGGCAAACGCCCTACCCGCTGTGCTATCACTCCAGCCCCTGATTTTAAACTATAAAATATGATGCTTGGGGATGAAGAGATAGTACAGTGGGCAGGGCACTTGCCTTGCATGTGTCTGACTGGGGTTCGATCCATGGACTCCAAATGGCCCCCCAAGCACTGCCAGGAGTAATTCCAGAATGCAGAGCCAGGAGTGACCCCTGAGCAATGCTAGATGTGTCCCCAAAACCCAAAATATATAAAGTAATTATATGACGCTTATGCTGCCTAAGAAAATCAGGAAATGCACTGCATCACCTGTGTGAACGAGTCCACGGAGGAGACAGCAGCGTTGCCGACAGGGGTCTGCTGAGCCAAACTATCCAGCAGTTCCACGGAAATCCCAATCTGAGCAACAGACGGAGTTCGAACGATATTCATGGCTCCAAAAGGGTGCTGGCTTCCTTCTCCTGAAAAAAAAGATGCGCCACACAGTCCAGTTTAATGTGCATGCATCCGTATCAATTCCTCTTTAACAACCTCTGATTTATATGTTAAGATACTTGGTCATGTGAAAGCTTCTCTTTTCAGATAAATATACAAGGAGCCAGGAAGATGGCTCAAACGCTGGACCCCTGGAACTGCTGGGTCCCCTGCGCTCCTGAGCATGCCAAATGGGGGAACAGGAAGGGAAGTGCAACGACCTAAGTTTTTAACCATACTAACAAAAAAGAACACTGAAGTGTCCATTTCCCAGCAGCCATTACTTTGAAAATCCTGTAAAACGGAGGGGCCAAAGCAATAGGGCAACAGGTCCGGTGCTCGCCTTGTCTGCGGCCGACCCCTTATGGCTCCTGGAACTCACCAGAAGGACCCCTGAGTGCAGAGCCAGGAGAAAGCCCTGAGCACCAGTGGGTGCTGTCCAAAAACTAAATAAAATGATTGCAAGTGGGAATGAAAAGTATGAAAGAGGAGCTGGAACAATAGTGCCATGGGCGGGGCAGCTGCCATGCACAGGCACCTGGCTTGACCTTGCCCCCCGCCCCCCACATCCCACACGGCCCCCTGAGCATGCTGGAGTGACTCATGAGTGCAGGGTCCATGCAGAGTAGGAACACCTGAGCACCGGCAGGTGTGGCCCCCAAACAAAACAAAACAAACAGCCGCCCCCACAATGGAAACAGAATAAAGGTTATACAAAAAATTCTGAACATTACCTCTAAGGAAAGATGAGTTTTCAATAATTTAGAATTAGTTTTAGCATTTTCTGTTAATTCCACTAAGGATGATCTTTAAGTGAATCCTGGGATAACTTGGGGGCTTAAAAGTGCCTGCTTTGCCAGGATGCGGCTGCAACTGTGATGCCTGATGTCACCCTGTGTGCCCAGCACTTTTGTGGACGACTTGCATCCCAACAGAGTATCTAATCTGTGCAAGCAGTGTGGCCAGGAGAGCAGCCCCAGAGACAGGGGGACACCACAGTGAGCCCTATGTACTCTACAACGGGAAACAGCAGCCCTTGGAAGCCCGTAGCACGGGCACCAGCACAGAGGAGACCTTTCCGTCACACCAACCCTGGGCATAGGCCCTCAAGACAACTCAACTGGCTGGCACGATGCTGTGACGCAGGAGGCCGGGCTCCCAGCCACTCGGTCCCTACGCAATGCCCAGCAGCCACCAAGCACCAGGCTGGGCTGGATCCTGGGACCACCAGGTATACGTAACAGGCTGGGGTACATGATGCTGCAGATGACCCCACTCAACACGTGGCTCTAGCATCAAATAAAGAAGTCTGCGGTCTTCTCATTTTTTCCTCTGGGAAAAAAATAGATCATTGAGGCCAGAGAGAGAGCTCAGTTCGAGGAGTGCATCAAAGAGTACTTTGTACGGAAAAAGGCAAACAAAGTTCAACACCCCAGCACCACCCGGTCTCAGTTAGGAGTGGCTGCTGAGCACCAACTGCCATGGCACTCCCCCACCAGGAGAAGTGAATTCAGCACACACCTGTGCCTCTTACCTGGAAAATATAAACCAATCTTATTACTCCATACAAGAAAACCAGAAGATTTAGTCTGATGAAAAAATAATCATACAACAGAGTTTTGGAATACCTGCATTATTCTATAACCGTGAATTTTGTTTTTGTGTTTGGGCCTCACCTGGCTGTGCTCTGGTTTCAGCCCTGTCTGTGCTCAGGGATCTCTACTGTGGTGCTTGGGGGACCACATAAGAAAACAAGGACCACCTGGGGCCGGCCACAGGCAAGGCTGGTGCCCTTCACACAGGGAAACAGACCAAGGCAAGTGTTGTACCACTGTACTCCAGTCCACTACCTTAAACATTTTTTTTTAATTTTAATTTTTTGAGTCACTGTGAAATACAGGGGCTGAAGCAATAGCACAGTGGGTGTTTGCCTTGCACACACCGACCCAGGTTCAATTGCTCCATATCTCTCGGAGAGCCTGGCAAGCTACCAAAAGTATCCTGCCTGCACGTCAGAGCCTGGCAAGCTACCTGTGGCATATTCGATATGCCAAAAACAATAACAACAAGTCTCACAATGGGGACGTTACTGGTGCCCACTCGAGCAAATCGATGAACAATGGGACAACAGTGAGATTCAGAGTTACAAAGCTGATCATGGTCGGGCTTCAGTCACAGTGTTCCAACACCCGTCCCTCCACCAGCACATTTCCCACCCCCAGTGTCCCCAGCGTCCCTCCCGCCACCCTCCCCCCGCTGTCTCTAGGGAAGGTACTCTCCACATCACAACAGTAAACCACATGTCCTGTTCAGGACTGGTTTAGGGTTACCGCAGGCTTTGTGTACGGTTACTCTCAGCACCCAGCAGTGTGCAAAGGGGTGACTTGGTGCCTGGAGCTTAACCCAGAGGGCTTCCCCTTCAATACATTTGAACTAACCCTATGAACTGGCTCCTTGATTCTAAGATTTTGGCAGTATTTTAAAATTTTAGTTTTTTCAACTATTTATAAACTTCCAGAATCACTTATTTCTATCAAGATGGTCAAAGCACACACAAAGTATGATTCATCTTTTACAATGCTCTCAAACTTGTTTTAAGATGTAATCGACTCAAAATATGGGCTATCTAAGGAAGTGCTCCATGTGCACTTGAGAGGAACGCGTATTCTGTTTGTGGCTGGTACAATGTTCACTCTTTGTTAGGTGTAGTTAGCTCAGAGCTACCTCTCTGGGTGCAAGGGGGATGGACACTGGTGAAAATGGCATGAATGGGAAGGGCATGGCACTAGACCTGGGGCCGCAGAAAGGAGGTCTGAGAGGGGAGCACAGTGGGAAAGGTGCTTTCAAGATTCTTCCCCAC
Organism: Sorex araneus; assembly: GCF_027595985.1. Classification (NCBI taxonomy): domain Eukaryota; kingdom Metazoa; phylum Chordata; class Mammalia; order Eulipotyphla; family Soricidae; genus Sorex; species Sorex araneus. Next base: position 94,763,738 of record NC_073302.1, on the reverse strand, counting down.
CCCCCCCCCTTAGGACCCTTCGCATCATTTTTCACTGAGGTTAAACTCAACAGTGCTTGAAGACTGACTTCTCCCTCACTCTCCAACACTTGTTATTTCTTATTTTTTGGTAGGAGGTGGTTTGGGGGCCACACTTGATGATGCTCAGGGGTTACTCCTGGCTCTGCACTCAGCAATTACTCCTGGTGAGTGAGAGACCCTATGGGATGCCTCGGTTGGCTGTATGCAAGGCAAACACCCTACCCTGTGCTATCATTCTGGTCCAACACATTATTTCTTGAGTTTTGCCTTATTTGGGGGAGAGGGGGCACACTCAGTGCTCAAGGCCTACTCCTGGCTCTGTGCTCAGGGGACCATAAGTGTTGCTAGGTATACTGAACCTAGGCCAACCACTTTTAAGCCAAGTACCTTACCTCTGTACCATCAATCTAGCATTGGGATGTTATTTGATTTGACTTATTTTTGGTTTTTCTGGCCACACCCAACAATGCTCAGGGGTTCCTCCTGGTTCTGCACTCAGAAATTACTCTTGGTGGTGCTCAGGGGATGCCAAGGATTGAAACCAGATCTGCTGCATGCAAGGCAAATGCCCTACCTGCTGTGCTATCGCTCCAGCCCCCCCAGGATTGTTTTTTAAAATTTCCTTTTAAAATATTAACAAGGCTGGAGCAATAGTACAATTAGGGTGTTTGCCTTACATGCAACTGATCCCCAGCACCTCATATGATCCCCTGAGCCCACCAGGAGTGATCCCTGAGCTCACAGCCAATAGTAAGCCCTGAGTACGGCAAGGTATGCTACATCCCCACCCCCCAATGTAGTAATAATACCCCAAAGTCACCTTTAATTAACATCTATGTTAACAAACACACATATGGGTTAGGGACTATCCCAGCTCTGTGTTGGAGATGAGGGGGACTCCTGGCAATGTGCACAGGACCATGTGGTGCTAGGAACTGAGAGTTGTGAGATAACAGGTCTAAGTGCATGTTTTCTCTCTGGTTCCTGGTTTTAAACACATACGTATACACACATACACATACATTTGCATATACATATACAACATCTATGTATGCACATTTTCATTTTATTTCTATAGCATATTAATGCATATAGTATATATTAGTGATATGTCTAGAAAGATATATTTTAGATACATATAGATCTATAATATATACATATGATATACATATGATATACTTTAGATACTTTAGATATATAAATACAGAAGTCCTGAACACTGACAGGTGTGGACCAAAACCCTGTATATAAAACTGTCACTGTCAAATCGACAAACAACAGGATGACAGTGAAACAGTGATACAGTGATACACAGGTATTCAGAAATATAGGTCTAGCATACTCTGCTATAAACATTTTAGGTGCTTCTCCATTTCTTTACTAATCAAATAGTGTGGCTAATGCTCTTACCAGCATACTTTTGTGACATGTGTGAGAATTTCCCATTATAGTTATGTAGATGATGACTGCTCAAAGGGCAGGCACACTTATAGGAAGAGGGTTTATGAATAGTGGTGAAAGGACAGTTATTTTGGTGATAGGAGTAATATTGTAACATGAAAAGAAGTGCAGTATACCCTAAAATACATAGTCGTGTAACCCAATATCACCTCATTTTCAAAAATGGTGAATATGCACATTAAAGATTCTAATAGGTACTGGCAAAATGCTTTCAGAAAGACCATATAAATTTATAATTTTCCAACAACGTTAGAAATTTCCCCCTTTCCATATATTCACCTGCACCAAAAATTGGCAACGTGTATTGAATTTTAAAGGAAACTTTGAAAAAATGAGTAAAAACTTTAAAAGATTAAATCATTATTTTTTTTCATTGGTAAAAATAAATAAATAAATACATAAATAAACAGAACTGTCACTGTCATCCTGTTGCTCATTTATTTGCTCGAGCGGGCACCAGTAACGTCCATTGTGAGACTTGCTGTTACTGTTTTTGACATATCGAATACGTCACATGTAGCTTGCCATGCTCTGCCGTGCGGGTGAGATACTCTTGGTAACTTGCCGGGCTCTCCAAGAGAGACAGAGGAATCAAACCCGGGTTGGCCACGTACAAGGCAAACGCCCTACCCACTGTGCTATTGCTTCAGTCCAATAAAAATGCATAAAATTAATTTAAAGACACACACTCAAAAGTCTTTTACCAAAAATTAGATTCAAAACACTCAAGATGGCCAGAGCAATAGTAGAGTAGAGTAATTAATTCTTGAGTGCAGAGCCAGGAGTAACCCCTGAGCATTGCCAGGTGTGGCCCCAAAACAAAAACAAAAAACAAAAGAGATATATCAAGAGACAGTAAAAAAAATTTTTTTAGAATTTTTATTAAGTATCAAAGCACAGCAAATCCAAATAGTCATTGTACATTTCTCACCATCTCCTGATTTTTAAGTTACAAATGGCCAAAATGGGTCACACTCTCTGAAAACAACTGTTCATCAACTACTATGAATGAATGCAGGTTATAGCCATCCTTTTCATCTGATTCCTGATTTTTCGGGTTTTGTGACCATACCTGGCAACACCGAGTTAGGCACTATTCTAGCTCTGTGCTGGAAGTGGGGGGCACTACTGGCAATGTGCAGAGGACCGAGTGGTGCTGGAGATGGGGGCACTCCTGGCAATGTGCAGGGGGCAAGTGGTGCTGGAACTGAGAGTCGTGAGACAACATGTTAAAGCGCATGCTTTCTCTTGGACCCCTGATCCTTGGGTTAGACACATGTAGATACTTGTTTATCATTATTTCTGGTTCTGTTTCTGGCTACTGTATTGTCAAAACACAGTATTTAAGACCATGAAATTGGACCCAGAGAGATACTTCAGAAATTAAGGTTATTTAATTTAGAAATTAAGAAATTAAATTACATGGGGCCGCCCCTGGTTTGAATCCCGGGTCCGAATGCTTCTCCTGAGCCCTGCCAGGAGTTATCCCTGAGGACGGAGCCAGAAGTCCTGAGCACTGACAGGTGTGAACCAAAACCCAAAATAAAAAAGAAACCATAAAATTTTGAAGTATTTAATGGCTAATAATTTGTTGAAAAATGACACTCTTCTTTGATCTATAAAACACTGTTGTTTTTTAATTTTACACTGAGATGTATCCCTCCATTGTTTCCCCACTTCTCTTCATGCTGCTTCCCAATCTTTGTTTGGGAGGGAGCGGTTTCCCACGCAGTGCTCAAAACGGGGACACTTCTTGCAATACTCGATCCAGTTCTGCTGACCTCTCAACCAAGGCCACCCTGGTGACATGTGGGGACTAAGTTGTACTGAGAGGTAACTAGGGCCTCCACATGCCAGGCATGCCCTCCAGCCCTCGAATTATCTCCTAGAACCCTTCCAAACTACCATCTTACGACCCGAGAGCTAAAAGTCATTGTCACACTTTAGAAAAATATGCCCCCAGGTGGCCCAGAGCACTGAAGATTGACTATCTTACCCTTTATAAAATGTTTGCCAACCGCTGCTCTAAGTAATTCCACCATTCTTCCATTTTCTCATTTCAGGTTTTTACTTATTGATTTTTGCATAGTTGAGAATAACTGATGAATAATGATGAAATAGTTCCTTGGATAAAACAGGAAAATATTTCAAGATATAGGAAATATAAGGTCATCAGGGCTGGAGTGATAGCACAGCAGGTAGGGCATTTGCCTTGCACGAGGCCGACCCAGGTTTGATTCCCAGCATCCCATATGGTCCCCTGAGCACTGTCAGGGGTAATTCCTGAGTGGAGAGCCAGGAATAACCCCTGTGCATCGCCGGGTGTGACCCAAAAAGAAAAAAAAAAAAGATATAGGAAATATAAGGTCATTAATATCCCCAAATGTATCTTAGATTTCTAAAATGGTCTAGCAGGCACAACGGTAACTGCATAGTAATTGCATTCCTGAGCAGACTTCTACAAAAGAATAAAATTCATGAACCATCAATCACTGTGACAATTATAAGTGCCTAAGAACACAAAAACACTGAAAGTAGGAACCGGAGTGACAGCACAGCGGGTAGGGCGTTTGCCTTGCACACAGTCAACCTGGATTCAATTCCCAGCATCCCACATGGTCTCCCAAGCACCGCCAGGAGAAATTCCTGAGTGCTGAGCCAGGAGTCAACCCCTGTGCAGGGCCGGGTGTGACCCAGAAAGAAAAAAGGAAAAAAAAAAGTGAATCTAATGACCAAAATATTGTAGATGTATGTGGTAACAAAGGATTACAGAAAACAGCCCTCCCCCAAATAAATAATTCCCTTTGAAGAGGCACCTGAATGCCACTTGACATATGCTGAAAAGCTATACAAAAAAAAAAAAATTCATTATATCTGCTTATAAATCTTAAGGGACTAAAGAGATAACACTGCGTTGCATGCAGCAAACTCCATGCAATCCTCAGTTCCAAGTATGATCCTCTAGGCCCCTTCAGGGGGGAATCTCTGAGGACAGAGCCAGGAGTAAGCCTGGAGCACACTGCCCCCAAACCCCAAAGCAACAGAAACCTTAATGTTGAATATAAACATCTAGAAATAAACTATAGGTATTTCTAAAAACTCTTTATTTCAATTGATATTTATTTATTTATTTATTTGCTTTTTGGGTCACACCCGGTGATGCACAGGGGTTACTCCTGGCTCATACACTCAGGAATTACTCCTGGCAGACCTCAGGGGACCATATGGGATGCTGGGAATCGAACCAGGGTCGGCCGCGTGCAAGACAAACAACCTACCTGCTGTGCTATCATTCCAGCCCCTTTATTTCAATTGATAACCTGACTAACTGGCCATCTTTTAATAATACATATTTTAAGAATGAAGTGAGTCCCAAAGACTTCAAACTATTTTAGGGGTGGAGCTGGAGAGGTAGCGCAGCAGGTAGGGCACTTGCTTTGTACTTGGCTAACCCAAGTTGAATCTTTGGCATCCATTTGGCCCCTGAGTCTGCCAGGAGTGATTCCTGAGTGCAGAGCCAAGGGTACTGTGCACTGACTACCAGATGTGACCCCCCAACAAAACAAAACAAAATTAAAAAATTCCAAAGGCCAGAGATACAGTGCAGCAGGCAGGATGCTTGCTTTGCATGCCAGCAATGAGTTTTCAATCCCCTAACCCCATACGGTGCCCAGAGCCCTGTCAAATGATCCCTGAGTGAAGAGCCAGGAGTAAGCCTGAACACAGTCGGGTATGGTGCAAAAACAAAAAATAAATACATTTAAAATAAGATAAAAATAACTTATTTTTTTATATGTTATCCAGAATTTTTTATGTTATCCAGGATTTGGATATCTGAGATGTATACTTAAAACAATATTTGTCAAATATCTGAAGTTCATGACAATGCCCACAGACTGTAAAGAACATTAGTAAGACACCAAAAGTCCCTACTATCAAGAAGCTTACCCTCTAAAGGGCAAGAAGTAAACTTTCTGAACTGTTTTGGGGGGGTTTTAAAGATTTCACCTTAGAGCTTCTGAGTTTACAAAAACTCAAGACCATTTCTTAAGCACCAACAATGTAGGAGGTACTAGAATGCATTTTGCACACATTATCTTTAATGTTCTTATAACACACTTGCAATATAGGTTGTGTCATCTCTATTCACACCTGAATTCTTCTTCAGTTATACTGGTGAGGTTCACACATTAAATAATGGAATTCACCACAGGTCACTGGAATTCACCACAAATCTATCAAGGTCCTGAGTCAATGCTCACAGTTCACTGTTCTAAGGTATGGATGTTTTATTGATTTTTATTTTACTTCACAATGTCATTCAAAATGGCAATTATAGGAATATCTGAAGTAAAAGGTCTTCCTTCTGGCTCAGCAGCTTCACTTCACGTGAACAAGCTAATAATCACATCGTGAACTTCTGTTGTTCTTTCTGATCCCTCTGACAAGTTTACCTCAGCATCATAAAGAAAACTAAAATAAATCAAACCAGAAAAACTGTACTGCAGATAAAGTGCCTGGATACAGCCGAGCTCAGTCTGAGCCCCAGAACCACCTATGGTTTCCTGGAGCAGGGCCAGGAGTGATCCTTGAGCAGAGCCAGGAGTACAGCTAGGTGTGGCCTAAAATCCAAAAGAAAAAAAAATTAAAAAAGAAAACTAGAATAAATTTGAAAACTTTTTCTGGTAACTTAGCTGCACTGGGGCTGGAGAGATAGCACAGAGGGTAGGGTTCGATTCCCAGCATCTCATATGGTCCCCTGAGCACTGCCAGGAGTAATTCCTCAGTGCAAAACTAGGAGAAACCCCTGTGCATCGCCAGGTGTGACCCAAAAAGCAAAAAAAAAAAAAAAAAGAAAAAGGAAAGAGATGATATACGTCATATGCAGAGAATGCAGAAACATTCAAATATGGCAAAGAGCAAATTTATGAAAAAAAATTGAAAGATGATTAAACTCTAATTCTAACATTCCTCAAAAATTCTTCTTTGGGACCGAGATACCAGGCCCGAAGGTCAGGCTGTCGTGTAGGCTGCAGAAATGGCTTCCTCCCCTGGCCCACGTGTGGGAATGATCTCTGGTGCAGAGCTAAGGGCAGCACTGAGCAAGTTGGGCATGGCGCCCAAACAAAACAAAGCACCACAGAGAATTTCTCCTGGGGGCTGCGGAGAGCACAAGAGGTAAAATACTTGTCCTGCACATGGCTGGCGGCCTTGACCCTAGGGGAAATCCTCAGCTTAGCATCAGCACCGAAGGCCATGGCCCCAAAACCAAAACCCCAGAAAAATTCCTTTCACAGGAGTAATTTTAATTAATGCCACTGTCATGAAAGATAAAGGCTGAACAAATGGTCAGAAAAAAGGGTAAAAAAATCTGGCAGGTAAATGCAGTGCAGGGTACTAAGCATGTCTGATATGAAGGGAGTACTGATATGGCATTAATGGGTATTGTCACTTAGAGTAAAATTGCTTTATTTGATAACTATCAGATCATACAAGAGATTCCCTTGCTCTAGGAAACACATGTTGATGTATTAAGAGAGAATGAGAAATCTGTAACATAGACTCAAAAGATTTAGGAATTTTATATTTAAAAAATTTATATTTATTGATATTTATATTTAAAAAAGATGAAATATAAATGTGACAACGCTACAAACTGGTACAGTGCTGGTGGTTCCCAGCACTGAGGCAGCGCTCTGCTGGGAATAGTCTTAATAAAAACAGATTTAAAAAAAGGAACAGGGGTTGGAGTGATAGCACAGCAGGTAGGGCATTTGCCTTGCACTCGGCCAACCCGGGTTCGATCCCCAGCATCCCATATGGTCCCTGAGCACCGCCAGGGGTAATTCCTGAGTGCAGAGCCAAGAGTAATCCCTGTGCATCACAGTGTGACCTAAAAAGCAAAAAAACAAAACAAACAAACAAAAACAAGAAACATACAGTAAAACTGAGGAATCTGGGAAAATATAAAGAAGTCTTTATTATGATATTTTTGATTTTTTCCAATTTCAAAATTACAGCAAAATAAAAGTTTTTCTAAATACCTAGAACAAAACCAAAATCAATTTTTAGTATCAGATCTAGTACCTTTAGGATTTCATCATTCAACATGCTAAGTGTTGCTAAAAAAAAAGGGGGGGGAGCTGGAGCAATAGCACGGCGGGTAGAGCGTTTGTTTTGCACACAGCTGACCGGGGTTCAATTCTCAGCATCCCATATGGTCCCCTGAGCACTGCCAGGGGTAATTCCTGAGTGCAGAGCCAGGAGTAACCCCAGATCATCACTGTGTGTGACCCAAAGAGAAAAAAAAAAAAAAAGAAAAAAAGAAAAAAAAGAAGAAGGAAAAAAAGTTAAACTTACCTAATTTAGTATAAAATTCTGAGGAAAAAAAATGAATGTTATCTCGAGAGTATCCCGCCCACACAGCAGAGCCTGGCAAGTTACCCGTGACATATTCGATATGCCAAAAACAGTAACAGCAAGTCTCACACTGGAGATGTTACTGGTGCCCGCTTGAGCAAATCAATGAGCAACGGGATGACAGCGATACAGTGACACTTAAAAAGAAATCCAACAAGCTCCACTATATTCATTATGCCATTTTATTCAGGTAAATATATAATCCCTGTACCTTGTTACACCACAATGTGAACTATTAAATTCTTTTCCAATCATACTAAAGTGCTAAGACATAATGAAAAATAGTTGTACTGTTTTAAATGTTTTTATTAAATCTGACCTAATGTCCTACTCCCCCACCTGCTCTTCCAATCTTGGCCTCTTCTGCTTCCCATTCTCCACATAATTCTCCACTGCAGATGTCACTGGAATTCTCCCTGACTGAGGCATTGAGCCATTTCCTCCTTGTCTCTTGAAACACTTTACAAATAATTAACCTACAGAGAAAAGGAAGGTTTTTTAAGGTGAACTTTGTGTGTATGAAAGTATATGTAGATGTGACTTAAACAAACTTATCAAATAGTATATGAATATACTTTTCAAATAGCATATGAACTCTACAAATAAATTTGTATTTGACAGATACATGTACCCAAACATACATAAGTATGCATAATATAAATTATTCTAGTTACAATCTATTTGGCTAGAGAAACTATTTCCACCTCCAAATTCAGGACCAAAATTGTTAAGATACTGTAGCTGTTTTTTATATAATATGAACCAAAATATCTTAACATTACATAATGTCACTCTATTATTTTTGCATAGGTAAAAATTGTAATAGACACACTTAGTTGTTCTAGTGAAGATTCCCAGATGCCCCCTTTAAAAACAAACAAAAAATGACTCTCACTAATTTGTGGTATAAGAAATAACCTGACAAGTAAATGGAAGGTGTCAAAGGTAGGCAAACCTTTGGCCCTAGATTACAGAAATGACTATGCTAGGGAAGGAGGTGGGATGCTAGAGGTGGTCTGGAGATATATATGGGCAAGAGCCTTGAGCTCACTAGCTGGTAAAGGTAGGGTGTCTGCATATATCTGAACCCTCTGAGCCAACACACTGCATTAAGTATAGGACCCAAACTACAATCATTACATTTAAAACCATGTTTGCCAAGAAGACAGAAGATGGGAGGGAACCTGGGCTCACTGGTGGAGGGATTGAAATTGCAAACACTGTATGCCTGAAACTCAATTATCTGTAACTTTGTAAATTAGTGTCTTAAAGAAATCACTCAGAAATTTCCTGAAAACCACTTCCTTTAAGCAAGCAAGCCAAGAAGCAAGCAAGCATCTTAAACCGAGGAAGATGCTATTGCCCACTCTGGCAAATACCACACTATGCTGAGGGGCTTTGAAAATAGCCTCTTAATCTATCTATAAATCTTAAAGTTCAACAGTACTAGTTCCACTTTGAGATCTCCAATAAGATGCTTCAAGGGAAATATCATGTGCCAGAGCAGGTAGGGCATTTGCCTTGTATGCAGCCAACTGAGGTTCAATCCCCAGCACCACATACTGTCCCGGGAGCCTGCCAGGAGTGATCTTGAGCGCAGAGACAAAAGTAAGCCCTGAGCATCAAGTCAGAAAAGAAAGAAAAAAAAGGGAAGGGAAGGGGAGGGGAGGGGAGGGGAGGGGAGGGGAGGGGAGGGAGGGGGTGGAGGGAAGGAAAGAGGGAGGGAAGGGAGGAAGGAGGGAAGGGAGGAAGGAGGGAAGGAGGGAAGGGAGGAAGGAGGGAAGGAGGGAAGGGAGGAAGGAGGGAAGGAGGGAAGGGAGGAAGGAGGGAAGGAGGGAAGGGAGGAAGGAGGGAAGGAGGGAAGGGAGGAAGGAGAGAAGGAGGGAAGGAGGGAGAGAAGGAAGGAGGGAAGGAGGGAGGGAGGGAAAGCAAAGCAAAAAAAGAAAGTCACAAAGCTGGGGAAAAATGTGACAGAACTAGAACTGTTGGGGCTGGAGCAATAGCACAGCGGGTAGGGCATTTGCCTTGCACGCAGCTGACCCGGGTTTGATTCCCAGCATCCCATATGATACCCTGAGCACCGTCAGGAGTGACTCCTGAGTGCAGAGCCAGGAAGTAACCCCTGTGCATTGCTGGGTATGACCCCGCCCCCCCCAAAAAAAACAGAACTAGAACTGTTAACTTTTGTGAGTGGTATGTAATATACAGTTACCATTTCTTTCCTTTTCTTTGTTCCTGTCTTTTGGGATATAGCTGGTCAGCTAAGCAGCTTACTCCTAGCTCTGTGCTCAGAGGCCCGCCCATCTGTTACCAGGAATCAAAGCAAGCACCTAAACCATGACACTGTCTCTACAGCTTTTAAAAAACTGTTTTGCAAAGTTAATATTCTAATGATTACAAGATACTTTATCATAACGACACTTGCATTAGTTATTATTGCTGCCACATCTCTAAGATTAGATCATATACAAAAGACCCACAGAATTTACACTTGCTGTATGTTTCACTAAAGGGAGTAGCAACTGTAACAGCTGCCAGGGCTGAGCATAGTGCAGTAAGGAAGGTGTTTCCCTTGCATGCAGACAACCCCAGTTTGATCCCCTGCATCCCATATGGTACCCCAAGCATGACAGGAGCGATTTCTGAGTGCATAGCCAGGAGTAACCCCTGAGCATCACCAGGTATAACCCAAAAGGTTCAACAACCCCCCCAAATTTTAAAAACCATTTTAATAGCTGCCAAAGTAATTAACACATTCCTTTTATAAAGACAATGTTAAAAACTGAAGATCATTAGCAGATGTAGTACCTTCCTCTAACACAACTGCTGACAAGATCCTTAGCATAAATATCAATGCTAAAAGCTAATTCTACTTAAAATTCTGATCATAGAGTCCAACAAAAACAAAAAGTTCAATAACCATAAAAAAATATAGAATACCCAAAGTCAGGGCAAACAGGGGCTAGGAAGGCTGGTTAGCGTAATCTACCCCAAGTGTGTGTGGGCCAGAGGGTAGGTAAGTAGTTAAGATAGAGAAGGGGCCAGTATGACAGTAATAGTTGGAAATGATCACGCTGGATAAGAACTGAGTGTTAAAAGTAGGTAAAGAGATATACATAATGTTTCAGTATCTGTATTGCAAACCACAACTCCCAAAAGGGGAGGAAGGGAGGGAAGAGGGAGAGGGACAAAGAGAGGGAGAAAGGGAGGAAGGGAGGGAGGAGGGGAGAGGGAGAGTGACAGGGAGAGAGGGAGGGAGAGAGGGAGGGAGAGAGGGAGGGAGGGAGGGAGGAAGGAAGGAAGAGAGGAAAGGAGGAAGAGAGGGAGAGGGAGAGAGGGAGGGAGAGAAACAGGAAAAGCACCTGCCATAAAGGCAGCCTCGGGAGTGGTAATGATAGGGAAACTGGGGACTGGTGCTAGGAACTGTACACTGGTGGAGGAATGGTTGTTGAAATACTGTATGACCAAGACCAAATCATGAAAGCTTCGTAAGGTTCTATCTAACAGTGATTCAATTTAAAAAGTACTTAAAAATATAATAATAAATAAAAAATATAATTCCCCTTAATCTGTGGAATTCAGAAGCTCCTAAAACATATTAACATTTCCATTCTGGGAAGCCAATGTTAATCCTAATAAAAGATACACTTAAAGAAAAGAAAAGGGGCTGGAGCAATAATACAGTGGGTACGGCGTTTGCCCTGCACATGGCCAGCGGACCTGGGTTTAAGTCACAGCATCCCATATGGAACCCTGAGCACCATCAGGAGTGATTCCTGAGTGCAGAGCCAGGAGGTAAATCATGTGCATCACCAGGTGTGACCCAAAAAACAAAAAATAAAATAAAATAAAATAAAATAAAATAATTGGTTAAAAGAAAAAAGTTTAATGACCAGTAATTCAGTTACTGACAGGTTAACAAAAGAGGATTACAATAATGACTGAACATCTCAAAGAGAACTAAAGACAGGTGCCTGTGGAGAATATATCAATCACTTGTAAGTGTTCTAATAAATTAGAGTTCTGCTTCAAAAAAAGACTACCTGATTCCAGATGAAAGCCTCAAATGGCATTTTTGGATTTTGCTAATTTAAAAAATTCATGTTTTTCTAAAACTTTCTTCTCTGGGCTTTCTAGATTTTAACTCCGCCAAAGGATTTTTTTTTTTCTTTTTGAGTCACACCCAGCAATGCTCAGGGGTTACTCCTGGCTTTGCACTCAGGAATTACTCCTGGCAGTGCTTGGGGGACCATATGAGATGCCGGGGATCGAACCCGGGTCAGCCACGTGCAAGGCAAAAGCCCTACCCGCTGTGCTATCGCTCCGGCCCCTCCGCCAAAGGATTCTAACTCAGCATCACTGCACTATGGTTCCAGGAGTCTGTGGCTATTTCTCATCACCACCAAAGATAATGTCTTCTGGATTTGGAGAGGGGGGAGAGCACAATTCTTCACCCTGGAAGATCTTCTGGAAAAGTGTTTCACCTTGTTTGACCTCATGTTCCCTTCCAAGACCACATTAGTCTGGGAGCAGACAGAAACCCTGGAAGGTGAGTCACTACCCAAGTTTCTCCTTCTTCTGGAATCATTTCTCGTGTTAAAAGAGCCCATAAGAACTCTGGGCTGTATGAGTTCTTTCTTATCTGTCTATTTCAGAATAGGGGGTGAATCATTTCTTCACCACTGATTTTGTCTTCTGTTGTTTTAGAAGATGAGCAGTCAAACAGGCACTGGTCATGCAGGTCCTGGCTGAAGAATAGAATTCAGTGAGTGACTGCAGTGGTCCAGGCCCCTGGAGACACTACGGCATGGAAATGCACTTTATTATCTGCATCTCTCTTAACAGAGCTCTGTACCAGCACTGCCACAAACTCTGCTTCTACTGTACACTGGAGTATGTTCCTCAGGAAAACAACTGTCCTCCAAAATAAAATATTTAGCACTCATTCTTTGATGGGCTGGAGCGATATAGCACAGCGGGTAGGGTGTTTACCTTGCACGCAGCCAACCACCCGGGTTCGATTCCTCAGTATCCTGCCCGCATGGCAGCGTCTGGCAAGCTACCTGTGGCATATTTGATATGCCAAAAACAGTAACAATAAGTCTCACAATGGAGACGTTACTGGTGCCCTCTTGAGCAAATTAATGAACAACAGCACTATAGCACTACAGTGCTACAGTGAACTGCCTGACATCTTCCAGACTCTGTCAACCCCAAGGCACTGTGCTTTATGAAGAGGATAACATCTAGAAGAAATGGATAAATTCCTGGATTCCTATAAGCTCCCAAGGCTGAACCAAGATGGAATACCTAAATAGATCTATTACTATCAAGGAAATTGAAATGTAATCAAAACTCTTCCCAGAAACAAATACCAGGACAGATGGATTCACTAGAGAATTCTTCCAAACATGTAAAGAGGAGCTATTGCCAGCTCTTTTCAAGCTTTTCCAGGAAATCAAGGAAACAGAAACACTCCCAGTTTCTATGAGGCACACATCACCTTAATACCAAAAACAAACAGAGACACCTCAAAAAAAGAAAATTATAGGCCAATATCTCTAATGAACATGGATGCGAAGGCCCTCAACAAAATATTAGCAAATAGAATCCAACAACTCATCAAAAAGATCATACACCACGACCAGGTGGGATTCATTCTGGGGATGCAAGGATGGTTTAACACTTGGAAATCAATCAACATAATCCATCATATCAATGAAAGAAAAGACAAAAACCATATGATCATATCAATAGATGCAGAAAACCATTTGACAAGATCCAACACTCATTCATGATGAAAACTCTCATCAAAATGGATATAGAAGGGACCTTCCTTAATATAGTAAAAGCCATCTACCACAAGCCTATAGCAACATTATCTTCAATGGGGAGAAACTAAGAGCCTTCCCTCTAAGATTAGGGACAAGACAAGGATGCCCACTCTCACCACTTCTGTTCAATTAGTACTGCAGGGGCTGAAGCAATAGCACGTTTGCCTTGCACATGGCCAACCCAGGTTTGATTCCCAGCATCCCATATGGTCCCCCGAGTACCACCAGGAGTAATTCCTGAGTGCAAAAGCCAGGAGTAATCCCTGTGCATTGCCGGGTGTGACCCAAAAAGCAAAAAAAAAAAAAAAAAAGACATTAAGGGCATCCAGATAGGAAAGGAAGAAATCAAGCTCTCACTATTCACAGATGATATGATACTTTATTTAGAGAACCCCAAAACCTCTACCAAGAAGCTCCTAGAAACAATAAGTCGCAGGCTGTCACTGTCACCCCCTTGCTCATCGATTTGTTCGAGCGGGCACCAGTAACATCTCTCATTGAGAGACTCATTGTTACTGTTTTTGGCATATCCAATACGCCACAGGTAGCTTGCCAGGCTCTGCCGTGCAGGTGCAATACTCTCGGTAGCTTGCCGGGCTCTCCGAGAGGGGTGGAGAAATCGAACACGGGTCGGCCGTGTGAAAGGCGACCGCTCCTACCGCTGTGCTATCGCCCCAGCCCAAGTCACAGGCTATAAAATCAATACCCAAAGTCCATGGCTTTCCTATAACCAAATAGAGAGAGAAGAAAGTGACATGAAAAGAGCAATCCCATTCACAATCATGCCTCAGAAAATCAAGTACCTCAGAATCAACTCAACTAAAGAGGTAAAGGATCTGTACAAAGAAAACTACAAAACGCTACTTCATGAAATAAAAGAAGACATGAGGAAATGTAAACATATCCCCTGCTCATGGATTGGGAGAATTAACATTGTCAAAATGGCAATACTCCCCAAAGCATTGTACAAATTCAATGTGATCCCTATAAGGATACCCATGACATTCTTCAAAGAAGTGGATCAAACACTCCTGAAATTCATATGGAACAACAAACACCCACGAACAGCTAACACGATTCTTGGGGAAAAAGAAGATAGGAGGCATAACCTTCACTAATCTCAAGCTCTACTATAAAGCGGTAATAATTAAGACAGCATGGTACTGGAACAAAGGCAGAGCAGTAGACCAATGGAACAGGGGTGAATATCCTTACACATACCCTCAGATATATGTCTAATATATATCATCTAATCTTTGACAAGGAAGCAAGAAATGTGAAGTGGAGCAAGGAAAGTCTCTTTAACAAATGGTGCTGGCAAAACTGGACAGCTATATGTAAAAAAATGGGCTCAGACCTCTACCTAACACCATGCACAAAATCAATCAAAATAAATTAAAGACCCCAACATCACCCAGAATCCATAAGGTACATTTAAGACAAGGTCGGCAAAACCCTCCACGACAGTGAAGCTAAAGGTATCTTCAAAGAGGACTCGCCACTTACCAGGCAAGTGGAAACACAGATAAACAAATGGGACTATCTTAAAATAAGAAGCTTCTGTACCTCTAAAGAAATAGTGACCAGAATACAAAGACAATCTACAGAATGGAAAAGGATATTCACCCAATACCCATGTGATAAAGGGTTGATATCAAGAATTTATAAGGCACTGGATAAACTCTACAAGAAAGAAAACATCTAACCCTATCAGAAAATGGGACAATGAAACAAACAGAAACTATCTCAAAGAAGAAATCTGAACGGCTAAAAGGCACAGAAGAAAATGCTCTACATCACTAATCATCAGGGAGATGCAGATCAAAACAATGAGATATCATCTCACACCACAGAGACTGGCCCACATCCAAAAGAACAAAAGCAACCAGTGCTGGTGTGGATGTGGAGAGAAAGGGACTCTCCACTGCTGGTGGGAAATGTCGACTGGTTCAGCCCTTTCGAAAAGCAGTATGGATGGACATTTCTCAAAAAAGTAGAAACTGAGGGCCAGAGTGATAGCACAGAGGGTAAAGGTATCTTTTTTTTTGCCTTGCACACCACCGACTTGGGTTCGATTCCCAGCATCCCATATAGTCCCCCAAGCACCGTCAGGAGTAATTCCTGTGTGCAGAGCCAGAAGAAACGCCTGAGCATCGCTGGGTGTGACCCAAAAAGCAAAAAAAAAAAAAAGTAGAAATTGAGCTGCCATTTGACCCAGCAATACCACTTTTGGGAATATATCCTGGAGATGCAAAAAAGTATAGTAGAAATGACATCTGCACTCGTTCATTACAACACTATTTACATACAACAGGCAGAATCTGGGAAAATCCCGAGTGCCTGAAAGCAGATGACAGGTTAAAGAAACTTTGGTACATCTACTCAGTGGAATACTATGCAGCTGTTAGAAAAGATGAAGTCATGAAATTTGCATGTAAGTGGATTAACATGGAGAGTGTCATGTTGAGTGAAATAAGTCAGGAAGAGGGGCTGGAATGATAGCACAGCGGGCAGGGCATTTGCCTTGCATGCGGCTGACCCGGGTTCGGATCCCAGCATCCCATATGGTCCCCTGAGCACCGCCAGTAGTAATTCCTGAGTGAAGAGCCAGGAGTAACCCCTGTGCATCTCCGGGTGTGACCCAAAAAGAAAAAATAAAAAGAAAGAAGTCAGGAAGATGGGACAGACGTAAGAAGACCGCACTCATCTGTGGAATATAAAGTAACAAAACAGGAGACTAACACCCAAGAATAGTAGAGATAAGGACCAGGAAGATTGCTCTACAGCTTTGAAACTGGTCTAACATACTGGGGGTAAAAGGCAGCTCAGATAGAGAAGGGACTACCAAGCAAAGGATGCTCCAAGGACCCGCTCGGGATGGGAGATGTGGACCGAAAATAGAGCACAGACTGAACATGATAGCCACTGAATACCTGCACTGCAGACCACAACACCCTGAAGGAGAGAGAGAGTGAAAGGGAATCCACCCACCACAAAGGCGAGGGGGAAATAGGGAGGGGACGGTGGAAGGGATACTGGGAACACTGGTGGTGGAGAATGGGCACTGGTGGAAGGATGGGTACTCGATCACTGTATGACTGAAACATAAGCATGAAAGTTTGTAAGTCTGTAACTGTATCTCACGATGATTCATTAAAAAAATTTTATTATTATTATTATTTTTTTTGGGTCACACCTGGCAATACTCAGGGGTTACTCCTGGCTTTGCTCTCAGGAATTACTCCTGGCGGTGCTGGGGGAACCATATGGGATGGTGGGAATCAAACCCGGGTCGGTTGCGTGCAAGACAAACACGCTACCTGCTGTGCTCTCTCTCCAGCCCCTAAATATTATTTTTTTTTAAATAAATTCAAGAAAAAAGAAAAAGAGAAGAGGACAACAGATTCTGCCCAAAACGGCACTCAACTGCAGGAACACTGGGAGTTTCTCCTTGGCCATACAAGGCAATAAAAAGGAGAGTTGCCTGCCATTCAGGACACTGAAGGAAGGTTACTGATCACTGACACAACCCATTGCAGCACAAGATGACTGATGTCATTGCAAATGAGTGTAGTAATGTTGCAGGTAAGGGGTTAATTTCTTAATTTTTAAGTAGTCTGAAAATAAACCACGAAAGCTTGGTATCCATCAGGATCTTGTTCAGTATAAACAAAATGTAAGAAATTGTATTAGCATTCTCTTTTCAAGTACAGTGAGTTTGTGCTATTAAATACACCAGCTCTGAAACAAGGCACCTGTTTTACTTTTCCTTCACAAAGTGCAAGAATTCTAGTGACAGTTTAAAATTCTATATAATGACTAACATTTGATTAAAAGATCAACTAGAAATATTTAAGAATATAGCAGCTTCAACTTCCTACCTTCTTTTATTATTTGAGCGTATGTAATTCTATTTCTCTTTGGGTAGTCCGTACTGTCTTACCCTGTAGATATCTTTCTTTTCTTTTTTCTTTTTAGGTCACACCTGGTGATGCACAGGGGTTATTCCTGGCTCTGCACTCAGGAATTACTCCTGGTAGTGCTCAGGGGACCATAAGGGATGCTGGGAATCGAACCCAGGTTGGCCGCGTGCAGGGCTAATGTGCTGTGCTATCGCTCCAGTCCTGACATTTTCATCCTTCATTTCATCTGAAACTGTATGTATACAGTTCAATCCCCAGTATCACATAGGAACCCTTGAGCTGAAAGCCAGGAATAAGCCCTAAACAATGCTGGGTGTGTTCCCTCGCCCTTCCCCAAAACAGAACCCCAAAAAGGGAAGGCAAGAATTTTACTTTTTGGGTCACACCTGGCGATGCACAGGGGTTATTCCTGGCTCTGCACTCAGGAATTACCCCCTTGCAGTGCTCAAGGGACCATATGGGATGCTGGGAATCAAATCCGGGTCGGCCGAGTACAGGGCAAACACCCTACCCGCTGTGCTATTTCTCCAGCCCCAGAAGGCAAGAATTTTAAAGTCATTTTCACAAACATTATCATTTCTACTGAATTTCTAGGAAAGACGTATACACTGAAAACTGTAAGCACAATTTAAAAACACAGAAGATGCAAAGAAATGGGAAAATGGCTCATGCACACGAAGAGTAAACATTTGTAAAATCACCATCCTACATACAAGACACTAGTAGATTTTACAAGAAAAAAAGCCTCTAACCCAATCAAAAAATGCGGAGAAGAAATGAACAGAAGTTTCCTCAAAAAAGAAATACAAGTGCCAAAAGGCACAAGAAAAAATTCTCCACATTGCTAGCCATCAGAGATGTAATGCAAATCAAAACAAGGAGACTGAACAAAAACTTTCAAAAGAACAAAAGCAACCAGTGCTGGCGTGGATGTAGGGGAAAAGGGACGCTCCTTCACTGTTGGTGTTGCTCAAGAAAGAGCAATCCTATGATCAAATGATTTCAGTCCTTGGCATTCATCCCAAGAACAAACAAAAAAAAATTTTTGGAGGACCGGAGAGACAGTATAGTGAGTACAGCACTTGCCCTGCACATGGCTGACTCGGGTTCAATGCTGTGCAACTTATATGCTCCCCTGAGCACTGCCAGGAGTAATCCTGAGCATCACTGGGTATGGTTCCCCCCCCAAAAGAAAGCCATTACTGGGGTCCAGGGCGAGGCCACGAAAGCAGTGATAAATGGGCTCTGAACATGAGCTATCGGGGCCACCTACCCTCGAGATCACGACCAGGAGCAATCCCAGGCATCAAGTCACCAGCAGCTCCAGCACCGTGGCTTACTTTATGTTCAGGCATCATTCCTGATAAGGTTTGCAAAGCAAGAACCTTGACAACTGTACTATCTGGATTCTTATGATCCTAGAATGCCTGTTGACATCTTGGGTATCACCAAAGAGTGAAGATACGGGTTGTTTTTGTTCCTCTCACAGGGAGCTTAGATTTATTGAGTTACTCCCACAACAGTGTGCTCAAGGCACACCCAATTCTACCAGGCACTAATAATCCTGTATTGTTTTTCTCCTTCCTTTGTGTCCTCTGCATGGTTTATTTAGCAATGTCCTTTTTGTACAGACACAGGAAGACAGTTGATGTTATGCTTTTGTAACCCCATGTTACATGTTAATTGAGTCCAAATAATATTTATTCCTGGGCATCTGTCATATTTACCTGACTTAAGCCTTAGTTGTCTTTATTTCCTAACACTCCTAAGAGGGGGGTCCCAGTGAGTAACAAGGATGGACCCATGGAAAGCCACAAGCTACCCTGGCATCGGAAAGGGACAAGTTAAGTGCCATAAGAAGTATATGTTAAGAGCATGGTCATGGAACAAACTCTGTCAAGATCCAAAAAGAAGTAACTAAATAAGGAACCTACTGGGGTTAGGAAAGACTAACCTGGCATGAGAACTGTGGTCTGAGATATATAGCGAGATGTTCCCAGGAAGAGTCAAACTTTAAGCTTAATATATCTCTTACCATGTTCATACAAAATGACTAGAAATATTCATTGTCATCACTGTCATCCCGCTGCTCATCGATTTGCTCGAGCAGGCACCAGTAATGTCTACATTGTAAGACTTGTTACTGTTTTTGGCATATTGAATATGCCACAAGTGGCTTGCCAGGCCCTGCCGTGCAGGCAAGATACTCTTGGTAGCTTGTCAGACTCTCCGAGAGGGGCAGAGGAATTGAACCCAGGTCAGCCGCGTGGAAGGCAAACACCCTACCTGCTGCACTATCGCTCCAGCCCACTAGAAATACTAGTAAAAAGTAAATTTACTATAACTGTTTAAATTAATTACTTGCTGAGAAAAGAAGAAAGCAATACATCCTAGATGGGATCCCAGACTTGAGAGGATCTCCTAGTAATCTGGAGTGCTGAACCCTCAGATGAGATTTTGTCCTTGAGTTAATCTCCTAGAACTTCCCCTGAAGGAGTGGCTTTACCTCTGTTGTTATAACAATGTTCAACCCCACCTATAGGAAATCATCAATCACCTGTCATGATTTCTATATAATTATGCTATAAGGGGAGAGATCTAATGAGGCTAGGGAAAAAGAGAAATTACTCTGCTGTAAGAGAGAAGCAGGAGAATGGAACTGTAAGAGAGGAGAGATGAGAATAAAATAAACCATCCTGATTACCAACCAGCCCGGAGCCCAGTTCCTCCACTTCCCATCCCCCGTTCCTTCATTCATCTGTCACCATCAACAGGCCTGGAGAGCTGGCTCTCAGCCACCGAACACTCTCATCCCTTGCACCCACACTTCACTGAAACTCACAGCCAGGGCAATACAAAAGGACAGGAGAATCCACTTTTTATTATTCCCAAAATGATGAACATAAGTGAAAAAGATGCTATATATCTTCCCTGAAAATGTTAGCAAAGCTGGAGCAAAATGAAGAGAGGGATTTTAATTTTTTATTTTTTGCTTTTTGGGGTCACACCTGGCGATGCACATGGGTTACTCCTGGCTCTGCACTCAGGAGTCACTCCTGGCAGTGCTCAGGGGACCACATGGGATGCTGGGAACGTAACACGGGTCGGCTAGGTGCAAGGCAAACGCCCTACCTGCTGTGCTATCATTCCAGCTCTGAAGAGAGGGATTAAACTGTCGATTTTACTGGTACGTCTCAAAAAAAAGGGCAAAAGTAACCAAAGGAAGGAATGGGTCTGGATGCACTGGTAATCAGCACTCATCATTATCAATGCTACCAACGGGTCTGCAGATGAAGGAGACCAGCACTTCTTAACCACAAACAGGCGAACAGCCTAGATTCAAACAAAGCCTACCACTCGGTACTGAAGCCCTGCTTCTCATGGCCCACTAGGTTCAATCCCAAACCAAAGACCACCTCTCTGTCCAGAGCATCTCTGTCCCCCAAATCAGTCACACCTCCTCCTGTACGCTGACTGCTAAAAATATTTACCACTATGTCCGAGCATGTCTTCTAACAAATAATCATAAATTACTATTAAAAGAGACACCTATAACATACCATCTCCTATTCTTTTTTTCCTTTAAATACTGGTACATACTCATTTATGCATGTTTAAATTTTATTTTAAAATTGAGTGCTGAAGTGTAAAATGAACATGCCTAATGATGACCACATTACTTCATCTTTGAACTCAAATTGTCCAACAGCAAAATATTCATTTGCCAAAAAAAGAAAAAAGCCAAGTTTGTTTTTATTTTTTACTTTTTGGGTCACACCCAGCAATGCTCAGGGGCTACTCCTGGCTCTGCAACTCAGAAATTACTCCTAGCAATAATGGGGCAACCAAATGGGATGCTAGGGATCGAATCCGGGGGTCTGCCTCGTACAAGGCAAATGCCATACCCGCTGTACTATCTCTGGCCCCAAACATTTTTTTTTAACTTCTGTATCTCCAACTAAATAAAAGTTACTTCAAATTGAATCACAACTGTGTATGTAAAAAACTTCTAAGAGAAAAACTCTGTGACCCTGGGTTAGGAAAAAGTTTATCAGAAGTAACACCAAAGCACAATATATAAAAGAACAACTGAAATATAAGGTACCATCAAAATTTCAAACTTCTACTCTATGGTGTCTAAGTATAGGGCACTAGTCAGTGTACTTCCAGTCACTACTGAAAGAGAGCATTAAGCCGGGGGCTGCGGAACTCATCCAGGGATCAGGTACCCTTGCCGGCAGCCCTGGCTTTATCCCCAGTGTCCCTGGGGCAGAGTCAGGAGCAGCACCCTGAGCAGCACCGCGTATGGCCCCCAGGGTCACACCAAGATTTGTACACCAAGACTATTAATTGAAAATAAATATATGTCCCTCAAACCCCTCAATATTACTGGCCATTAGGAAAACTCAAATTTAAGCACCATGAAAAATACTTCTATGAATGCCTAAAATGATCTTACCATGAACTGGCAAATATATGTGTGACCAGAATTTTCATACGCAGCCGGCTGTAATGTAAAACAGAACAGGGCCAGAGAGATAACTCAGCAGCTGGAATGCATGCTCCGTACATTTGAGGCCTAGTTGAAGTCCCACATAGGAGGTCCAGGTTCCATCCCTGGGCACTGATAGGAACAACTCCCAACACTTACCGTGGGGACATGGAACTACTCCTAAGACACTTGATCTTTAAGTGTGGCCTGGACTCAGAACTGTGGCTCTGTGCAGGCCCAGCATGATGGGGACATCAGTGCTAGATAAGGCAGGATCAGGAGGTCACACTATTTCCTTCTTAAAATTTTCATTTTTGAACATGTCCCCAGCATTGTTCTGGGCACCATGAAGTGATGGGAATTAAACTTGCACCTCCTACATGCAAAGCAGGTGCTCCAGCCCTTTAAACCCATCTGGCTTGTGTCTCACCCATCCTTGCCCAAGGAAGACCAGTGCTGTTTCTGCTGCCTTTGGGCATCTGTTATCCTCCCGTATTTTAATCCCACCTAAGAGAGATCATTGTGTGTCTGTCCCTCCCTTTATGACTAACTTCACTCAGTGCGATACTCTCCAAATACATCCATGGAGCAGAAAATTCCATGATTTCATGTTTTCTTATAGCTGAGCAGTATTCCATTGATTGTACATGTATCACAAGTTCTTTATCCAATCATTTGTTAATATACTTGGGTTGTTTGCAGAATTTTGGCTACTGTGAATAGTGCTACAATGAACATAGGAGTGCAAATGGCTTTTTTGAATACAGATTTGAGGGCCCTGAGGTAGATGCCAAGAAGTGGGACTACTGGGTCAAATGGTTTTCGAAGAATTGTCTACATTGCTTACAAAAAAGGCTAAGCCTCTGGGCACCACCAGCAGTGAATGAGGGTCTCTTTTCTTCCGCATCTTCACAACTGGCACTTTTTCTTTTTTGGTGTGAGCCAGTCTCACTGATGTGGAATGATGTTGCATCGCTGTTTGGATCTGCATCTCCCTGACAGGTGAGCCAGCGCCAAGTGTCTTTTTGAGAAAGTTTCTGCTCTCCCTTTCCCCACCATTTTTTCACGCGGTTGTTTGTCTTTTTTCTGTAAAGTTCCACTATTACTTTATATAGCTTGAACTTTAACTCTTTATCAGATGATGTTAGGAAAGAAAATTTCTCCTAGGCTGTGGGGTGTTTTTTCGAATCATTTCTTTTCCAGTATAGAAGTTTCTTAGTTTGACACCGTCCCTTTTGTCTATCTTCACTTCCACTCACTTGGCCAATGACATGGAATGATAGAAGATGCCTCCAGATTCAATGTCATTAAGTGTTCCACCTATGTTTTCCTCATATGATTTATGGATTCAGGTCTAATGTCAATGTCTTTAATCCATTTTGATTTGATTTTTGTGCATAGTGTTAGGAAGGGGTCTGAGTTCACTTTTTTGCAGTTTTCCCATTATCATTTGTTGAAGAGCCTTTCCTAGCTTCACTTCATTCTTCATCCATTTATCAAAGACAAACTGTCCACATACCCAGTGATCTGTCTCTGGACTCTTAATTCCATTCCACTGTTCTAAGGGGCTGTCCTTACTCTAGGCCCACACTGTTTGGGTTATTATAGCTGTCTGAGTATAAAAACTGGACCTCTTTAAGCAAACACAAAGCTCCCTAGCCAGTCGTACTCAAGGCCAAAATACCCCCTCTGGACCTTCCCCAGAGGGAGCATCAACCACTTGGGAAACTATGGAACAAATACACAATATCTAGTAACTATTTGTTTTTAGATATGATGACAATATTATAGCTAAACTTTATTTTAAAAAAGACTCTGGGAATGGAAAGATGGTATGGCAAGTAGGGAATTAGCCTTGTACACAGTCAATCTGGGTTTGCTTCCCAGCACTATAAATGGTCCCTGGAGCCTGACAAGGAGTGACCACAGACCATAGACCAAGGAGTAAGCCCTGAGCACCACTGGGTGAGGTCCAAAAACAAAAATAAAAATGACTTTCTCTTTTAGACACACATACTAATATATACTGTTATTTGGAAATCTGTTTCCAAGTAATATGAGCAAATTGAGAATATAAGTGAAATCTTATTATCTTAAAATGGCTGTTTTTGAAACTGGGTGGTGAGCAGAAGTGAGAAGTGGGTTTCAACATTCTAATTGGTCCACCTTTATTATGCCTGGATTTTTCTAAATGGAAAGCTAAAAAACAAAACAATACCTTCTTGGGGTCAGAGCAATAGTGACCCCAGTACAATGGACAGGATGCTTGCCTTGCATGCGACCAACCTGGGTTTGATTCCCTGGAGCCCTCTATGGTCTGCAGAGCCAGCCAGGAGTGATCCCTACATGCAGAGCCAAGAGTAAGCGCTGAGCACTTCTGGGTATAGTCCCAAAACAAAACAGAACATAAACAAAAAGAGATAACTTTCTGAATTCACTGTTTCACGTACACCAAACTTTCGGGGTGAGGAGAACACACTCAGAGAGCTCAGGGATCACTTCTGGCAGGCTCCAGAGACCACAGGTCTGATGGGGATTGAACCTGGGTCATAGCATGCAAGGCAAGGCTGTACCCACTCCGCAACTGCTTTGGCTCCAATGAATCTGTTGAATCTATTTTATTTTAGGCACCATGGGGTTTTTTTTTTTAGGTTTTTTTTTTTGCTTTTTGGGTCACATCCGGCAATGCTCACGGGTTACTCCTGGCTCATTTACTCAGGAATTACCCTGGTGGTGCTCAGGGGACCATATGGAATGCTGCGAATCAAACCCGGGTCGGCCACGTGCAGGGCAAATGCCCTACCCGCCGTGCTATTGCTCCAGCCCTGCACCATGGTTTCTGATACTGCTAATGGTAGTGTTTCATCATGAAACGTTCCAGCACCACATCTCCACCGAAGTATCAGCTTCCCTCAGCTACTGCCCCAGTGTCCTGCCCACCTTCATCCACCTGCTGTCAGTGTCTTCTGCGCATGGGCACAGGGTACTCGGTGCCCTGCATATGAGACAGCCCATTCAAAACAAACAGCCCTCACAGGGTCTCAGAAACAACAGGGAAAGCACTTGCTGTGTACACAGCTGACCTGGATTCATTCACTGGCACCCCTAAGCCCTGCCTGGAGTGATCCCTGAGCACAGACAGAGCCAGGAGTAAGTCCTGAGCACAGCCAGGCCCTAAATTTTAAAAAAAAGTACTTGAACTTTAAATCAATGGACCTGAGAGCTCCATGTAGCATAGAAAAGGATACTGTTCATTATTATTTTCTTATTTACATTAAATCTACTCATGGTTTTAATTATTCTTGAGCAGTTTTAGTATTTTCTAAGAAAATACTAAATTTTCAGTCAATTTCACTGTTGTCATCTCAAGTGTAATGGTATTAAACTGATCATGAATCTTAATGAGAGGCCATTTACTGTGCACGAGGCCAAACTGGGTTCCATATGGTCTATCAAGCTGGTAGGAGTCTTACATGAGTGCAGAGCCAGAATGTAGCCCCAAACCAAAAACAAAGAAAACTTACTGAGTCCCTAACGTACTGACAGTTCTGTCTCCATTTCTGTATCTTGGCAGGACTATTTGTGCTAACATTTTTTCTCAATGTTTAGTATTCAATGGCTCTTCATCATATAGTCCTTTTTTTTTTTTTTAATTTTTGAGCACACCAGACTGCGCTCAGAGCTTCTCCTGACTCTGTACTCAGGGTCAGTCCTAGTGGGGCTCGAGGGACCAAATGGGAGGCCAGGAACTGAACGAGTGTCGGCGGTACACAGACAAGCACCCTGCCCACTGCACGAGTGCTCCTGATCCCATCTTAACAGTCTTTTCAGAGTAAGATTCTAGGTTTCTTTAAGCCCTCCTATTTTTTTTTTGCTCTGTATCATTGCTTTCTGTACTTAACATTAACATTTTCTTATTTCTTCTGACTGCTAATCTAAACACTTAACTCACTCCTTTCACTGTCACTTTACATACATGCACTTAAGTCTGAGCTCATTTTTGTATTAGCACTCTACCAGCATTTGTAATATTTGATGTGAGATGTTTATGTTTTGCCTTCTTCAACAGCTTTATTTCTATGACAATTTCTTCCACTGGAATTCTAAATATAAGTGTTTTTCATTTGGGTCTAATTAAATAAGTAACTAAATGATGTTTCCATTTAGTGAAGGTATACAGTCAGATTTACCAAATGTTCTGTGTACTGGAATAATATGTACAATTTAGCTATTAGTTGCAGGATTCATGAGCTGGAGCTTATTCTTTTATTCAAATCTCTGATGTTTTGTGTTTGTGCAAAACCCAGCAGTGCTCAGATGCCCCCTCTGGCTCAACAGTCAGAGACTGTTCCTGGTGTTACTCAGGGAAGTATGTGGTACCAAGGATCCAAACAGAGCCTCTCACAGAGCACTTGAAAACAGCAACAATGTTATTAGTCGGAAAAAAAAAACAGGACTGGGGCTGGAGAGATAGCACAGCTGGTAGGGCATTTGTCTCGCACACTGCAGACCCCAGTATGATTCCCAGCATCCCATATGGTCCCCTGAGCACTGCCAGGAGTAATTCCTGAGTGCAGAGCCAGGAGTAACCCCTGTGCATAGCCGAGTGTAACTCAAAAAGAAAAAAAAAACCAAAAAAACAGGACCTCATATTCTATAAAAGATGATGCAATGTGCAAAGTCAGCAGAGAAATTAGTAAAATTAAGCCAGAGTGATAGTACAGCAGGGAGGGCACTTGCCTTGCACGCAGCTGACCCAGGTTCAATTCCTGACATCCCATATGGTCCCCTGAGCACCACCAGGAGTAATTCCTTAGTGCAGAGCCAGGAGTAACCCCTGTGCATAGCCAGGTATGACCCAAAAAATAAAAAAATAAAAAAAAGAAGAAACTGGTAAATGTACAAATAAATCTGTACAATTTGATTGTATAAAATGGCACATGAGAATTAGTAACTACCAGAAAATAGTGCATGACAACATAAGACATATAGTGACCGGAGTAGGAGCTTTCCAAGGTCCTGTTTAGCAACACTAATAACACTGATGCTATTTTCAAGTAATCGCATTAAAATCTAAGGAAACCTAAAAAAGAAAACCTAAAGAGAAGGCCCTGCGCAAAACAGTAATTGCAACAAAAGTTTTTTTTTGAAAAGAAAAATATATACATATATATTTTTGAAAAACAAAATTCTTTTTGATAAGCCGGGGCTTATCAGGCTGAAGCCCAGCATGTATCCACTAGAAGCCTGGGTTCTGTCTATGACACGCATGCTGGTGCCCAGAGCACACTAGGGGCTCTGAGTACTGTCCCCTGAGCACTGCTGGGGAGAGTCCAACCCTCTACCCAAAACAAGTTGTTAGAAATAATTTCAGCTAAATACTAGTTATCAAGATAAATATACTTAGAAAAGAAAACAAATTTTAGGATGAGATTTTCTTTAAGGTCAAGAATAGGGCTGGTGGGGCTGGAGCGATAGCACAGCGGGTAGGGCGTTTGCCTTGCATGTGGCTGACCCGGGTTCGATTCCCAGCATCCCATATGGTCCCCTGAGCACCGCCAGGGGTAATTCCTGAGTGAAGAGCCAGGAGTAACCCCTGTGCATCGCCAGGTGTGACCCAAAAACCAAAAAAAAAAAATAAAATAAAAGAATAGGGCTGGTATGGAAAGTATTATGCTAGTGAAATGAGTCAGAAAGAGAGACAGACATAGAAAGATTGCACTCATCTGTGGAATATAGAATAATAGATTAGGAGTCTAATACCCAAGAATAGTAGAAATAAGTACTAGGAGGTTGACTCCATGGCTTGGAGGCTGGTCTCTCATTCTGGGCAACTCAGAGAAGGGAACACCAAGTAAAATGTGGTCGGAGGTCATGTGGGGGAGGGGTGACGCGTGCCGAATGTAGACTAGAGACTGAACACAATGGCCGCTCAACACCTTTATTGCAAACCACAACACCTAATCAGAGAGAGAGAACGAAAGGGAATACCCTGCCATAGTGGCAGTTTGGGGTGGGGGGAGATGGGACTGGGGAGGGTGGGAGGGACGCTGGTTTACTGGTGGTGGAGAATGGGCACTGGTGAAGGGATGGGTTCTCGAACTTTGTATGGGGGAAACATGAGCACAATAATGTATAAATCTGTATCTGTACCCTCACGGTGATTCACTGATTAAAAATAAAAAAAAATTAAAAAAATATTTTTAGTATCTGAATTAAGATCTGTGGCTGCAAAACAAATAAATGAAACAAACAAACAAAGAATAGGGCTGGTATTTTATAAGGACCATTAAGGAGGTACGAACTTGGTGGCTTGGGAAAAGAAGTATGAACCTGCAACAGAGGGACGTGTGGGCGATCTTGGCACGGGGGTGATACTGGCGTGCTCTCTGCCAAGATGCGACCCGGGTGGCCACACATTTGTGCGGGCGCTCTGATGCTGATCGACCATGATCCGGAGGCCAGCTAAACTACTTTTGGTACCAGCAGCCGCTTGCAGTAATGTCTCTAGACTGTGAACTAAGCCATAGCCCCATGCTGCCCCAGGAAGGGAAATGATGCAATTTCTAACATAAATCTCCCTGAGATTTATGTTAGAAATTGCATCATTTCATTTAGTTACTAAAATACTAAAATACAGCAGCTGCGCGACTTCTTATCTCTTCATTCTCAGCAATGGAAAACTAATTATCAAAAGCATTTTGATAATTGTCAAATTGTCAGCAGGGCTGTTTTTTGGGGAGAAACTCCAATAACAATAGTGAGTTTTGTGTTGAAATATGGAATGTGATCAAGGTAAAGAGAAAGTGAAGTGAAATTTATTCAGCTACACAGGCGGGGGTGGGGGGTGGTGGGGTGGGAAGTATACTGGGGTTTTTGGTGGTGGAATATGTGCACTGGTGAAGGGACGGGTGTTCGAGCATTGTATAACTGAGACATAAGCCTGAAAGCTTTGTAACTTTTCACATGGTGATTCAATAAAATTAATAAATTATATATATATATATATATATATAAAAAAGAATAGGGCTGGAGAAATAACACACAGGCTAGAACACGTGAGGCTCCAGTTTGATTCCTGGTACCACATACTTATAATTAGCTTCATTTCTAAGAACTTTCCAGATAATGCTCCTTACTGATGCAGTTAGTTAAAGGGTTGTACTTAAGAAGCTCAGCCTTAGGGTGGGAAAAATAATACACAAGGCACTTGCCTTGAGCATGGCTGACCAGGATTCAACCCCCAGCCTCCAATCCAGCCATTAGAAATCTCTGAGGGGCTGGAGCGATAGCACAGCAGGTAGGGCATTTGCCTTGCACACAGCTGACCTGGATTTGATTCCCAGCATCCCATATGGTCCCCTGAGCACTGCCAGGAGTGACTCCTGAGTACAAAGCCAGAAGTAACTCCTGAGCATCGCAGGTATGACCCAAAAAGCCAAAAAAAAAAAAAAAAAAGAAACCTCTGAGCATAGAGTCAACCCTAAGCACAGCCTGTGTGGCCCCCAAAACAGAAAAATTAAAAAAAAGTAACACTGCCTCAAACTGAGGCTACCAAGCCTGAGTGGGGGTGGGGGGAAGCACAGAGCACACTAGAAGTGACACAGGAAAGTGTCGAGGGTTGGGGCTGTGGTACAGAAACTGTTTGTTTGGGGGCCAACATGGCAGTACTGAGAGCTTCCTCCTGGCTCAGAGATCACTTCTGGTGGTGCTCAGGGCAACATCTGGGTGCCAGGGCTCAAACCCAGTCGGCCAGGCAAACACCTTATCCGTTCTACGCGCTCTGGACTGGAATAGTAACTTTCGATGTCAAAAGCATCAACATTAACAATCGTACCTTAATAATAAAACTAAATCCAGGAAATTTCAAAACTCCCTATTTCTTTATCTGATAAACTACCGTTTATGGGCTCCTAATGGTGTCCAGGGGTCCGGGGCCACTCCTAGCAATACTTACTCAACAAGCCTCAGGATTCGGAGCATCTCCGACCTACCTGCCAGAGTACCAGGACCTGCCCTGGCGTGCCAAGGAGCTTTCAGAGCGCCTCCTAAAGCTGCTGGAGGACAGCAGTGGCAGAGATGCAGTTGGGCACACATACCCCAAAACCCTATGCTACCTACTGGTGCCATCACCTGATTCTTCGGGGTCACAGCAGAATTCCCAGGGGTTCCTCCCGGCTCGACACTCAGGAGTTAACTCCTGGTGGTGCTCAGGGGACCACAGGATCTGCAGGAACAGAACACAGACTGGGTGTGTGCAAGGCAAGCACTACCCACTGCACTCTCTCTCCAGGCTGATTTTTTGGGGGGGTTGGGCGGAGGGGGGTCACACCTGGCAGTGCTCAGTGGCTACTCTTGGCTCTACATTCAGAAATCATTCCTGGTGGTGCTCGGGGACGATACGGGATGCCGGAGATGGAATCTGGGTGGGCTGTGTGCAAGGAAGTGCCTTACCCACTATACTATTGCTCTGGCCCTGATTCTTTTCTAAGTATCATTATATGTTAGTTTACCAGTCAGAAAAAAATAGGTTTAATTATTTAATAATACAGAGATTAAGAAACCATTTTAATATATTATCCTTACCCGATTTAAGACCTGAAATCTTGAAGATGGCACTTGGCTTTCCATTGGTGACAAATCCTAGGAGCTGCCATACTGGCATTCCATTCGAGTCAGGGTAGGAAAAGTAGACAGATCCTCCCATGCCC
This sequence comes from Sorex araneus, assembly GCF_027595985.1. Classification (NCBI taxonomy): domain Eukaryota; kingdom Metazoa; phylum Chordata; class Mammalia; order Eulipotyphla; family Soricidae; genus Sorex; species Sorex araneus. The sequence goes on along the minus strand of NC_073302.1, from coordinate 94,732,876 downwards.
TCAGGGAACGGGACTGTTCCCAGCATAAAGACCACAACATGGTTTATATTTTCATAATCAGGCAAGTCAAAAACAAATTTATCCTCTGCCACCTGCTGTGCAGCTGTTTGTACCTACAAAATAAGAAATTTGTCTTAGCTCATGGTCTGATACATTCCTATAATCCTTATAATACTGCTGTGACCCCTGCTGCCATTTACTACCACCTGTTACAGTCATTAGTCCAAGTATAACACTGGGTTAGTCTGATACTTTAATTAGGAAATTACCAAGGATAGTCAACTATTTTATCCCAATATATAATTAGCCTTAAGATGATCATTTAATGAATATGTAACAAAGGGGACAGGGTAGCTCAGTAAGAGAATGCTTGCCTTGCAATGTGAGACTCTGGACTCAATCCCCAAGGGGTGAGGAAGAGAGCTCACCTGTAGGACAGGTTTCAACCCCAGTTACCGCATGGTCCCTGAGCACCAAGATGGGAGCAACTCCTGGGCACCACTAGGTGTGGCCCCAAAGCAAAAAAACAAAAAACAAAAAAAACCACAAAGATAACCTACATTAGAAGCCCACAAGGATCCTGAAATGCTTTTAATTATATAAACGAATCACTAGTTTACAACCTTATGAAAGTTACTTAAAACAGGTACCTGAGTGATAGTATAGTGGGTAGGGCGTTTGCCTTGCACAAAGCCAATCTGGGTTCGATCCCCAGCACCCCATATGGTCCTTCGTGCACCACCAGGAGTGATTCCTGAGAGCAGAGCCAGGAATAACCACTGAACTTCACAGGATGTGAAAGTTACCTAAAAGTTACCTAAAACAGGGGCCTGAGTGATAGTATAGTGTGGTAGGGCGTTTGCCTTGCACAAGGCCAACCTGGGTTCGATCCCCAGAATCCCACATGGTCCCTCGTGCACCACCAGGAGTGATTCCTGAGAGCAGAGCCAGGAGTAACCACTGAACTTCACAGGGTGTGACCAAAAAGAAAAAAAAAGTGTTACCCAAAACACAGTACCAAAACCTTACGCTTCAATGGGGCTGGAGCAATAGTACAGCGGGTAGGGTGTTCGCCTTGCACACAGCTGACCCGGGTTCGATTCCCAGCATCCCATATGGTCCCCTGAGGACAACCAGGAGTGATTCCTGAGTGCATTGCCGGATGTGACCCAAACCTTCTAAGTTATTAAGATGGGTAAGCAATCCAAAATTACAGTCAATCCTCATTATTACAGATTCAATGTCAGATAGTGACAAATTATTAAACTCACTAAAATTTACAAACCCAAAATTTATTTTTAAGTCTCCAAATCAATTTTTGTTTTTTGTGCTTATATGTGGACATATTTGTATATAAAGCAGCAAAAAAAAAAAAAAAAGGAAAAAAAAAGAAAGCTATGTGATGTATACATTTCCCAGCTGAAATGGAACAAAACTATAAAATGCCTGTTTCATCTCTCTTAGGTAAACAAGTGCCCTTTCGGTTTCTTTGGTACCACATTTTAAATTTTTTTGTGGTTTTTGTTAGTGACTTTGCTGTTTAAATTGGCAAGTGGGGCTGGCTCAATAGTGCAGTGGAAAGGGTACTTTCAGGTTCAATCAGTGGATCTATCTGGCTGCGACAAGCAATCCTTAAGCAGAGCCCTGTGTGCCACCAAGGGTGGCACCAAAACAAAACAACAAAATAGGCATATCTGAGGGCCAAAGAGATAGTGCAGCAGTTATGGCGCTTGCTTTTATGACAATCCAGTTAGATCCCTGGCACCACATGATCCTCTGAGACCTGCCAGGAGTGATTCCTGAGCAGGCCAGGAGGAAGTCCTAAGCACTGATGAGAGTGATCTCAAAGCCAAACCTAACAAAATAAATACAAAAAGTTTAACAGTTAAGGGGCTAGAGCACAGTGGGTAGGGCGTTTGCCTTGCACATGGCCGATCTGGGTTCGATTCCCAGCATCCCATATGGTCTCCTGAGCACCGCCAGGGCTAATTCCTGAGTGCAGAGCCAGGAGTCACCCCTGTGCATCGCCAGGTGTAACCCAAAAAAGCAAAAATAAAATAAAAAAAGGGCTTTTCAGCATTGCGCTCAGGGTTGCTACTGGGGTGCTGAGGAGGCCGTGTGTTTCTAGGACAAAGCTCACAGATCCACTTCTTTTTTTCCTTTTTCTACTCTTTTGGGTTACACCCGGAGATGCACAGGGGTTACTCCTGGCTTTGCATTTAGAAATACTCCTAGTGGTGCTTGGGGGACCACATAGGGTGCTGGGGATTGAACCCAGGTCGAACACATGCAAAGCAAACAAACGCCCTACCGGCTGTACTATCACTACAGCCCCTCACAGATCCATTTCTTCAGACCAGAAGACTATTAATTAGTGCTAAATTACATATATTAACAAAATTCTAAGAGCAATCAAGCAGATTGGTTTGTCAACTTATGTAAGGTTTTTCTTTTCTAATATTTGCTGATTGTAACTAAAATGTTGGGGCTGGAGAGACAGTACAACAGGTCAGGTGTTTGCCTTGTATTGAAGCTGGCTCACCCAGGTTTAACCCCCAGCACCCCGTACAGTCCCCCACACTTCCAGGAGTAATTCTACCTGTGGGTAGAGCCAGGAGTTACCCCTGAGCATCACTGGGTGTGGCCCCAAACAAAAAAAAAAGTTATACATAAAAACCAAAATTTTTACTACTTTTTTTATGACTTTTCTCTATACTGGATTTAAGAAAAATATACTGAAGGAGGAAGTGCAGCAGTAGAGCACCTGTCTAGCACACGTAGGAGGCCCTGAGTGGAAACTCTGGGCACCAAAAAGAGAAAAACTCCAAGACAGCTCCAAGCGGGAGAGCACAGGCACCCAAGTCCTGCATGCAGTGGAACAGCCGCCCCCTCCCTCTAAGCATTGCCGAGGACTCTATTCCCATTTTTGTTTTGGGGCCACACTTTGTGGTACTTGGAGGATCATGCAGTGTTGGGACTTAGATTCTGGGTTTCTGCATGCAAAGCATAGCTGTACAGCACACTGAATCATCTCTCCCTTTTTAAAAAGAAGCCCTCCCTCTTGTTGGAAAAAGAGGAAGTGTCAAGATGACTTCGAGCTGGAGCGATAGCAGAGTGGGTAGGGCCTTTGCCTTGCATGTGGACGACCCAGGTTTGATTCCCAGCATCCCATATGGTCCCCTGAGCACCGCCAGGAGTAATTCCTGAGTGCAGAGCCAGGAGTAACCCCTGTGCAATGCCAGATGTGATCCAAAAAGAAAAAAAAAAGATGACACCTCAAGGGCTGAATTGAACCCTGGCCCTACAGTGTCCCTCAGCACTAAGCACAGAAAGCAGAGGCCCTGACACCGCAGGGTGTAGCCTCACCCTCTTCCCCCAAAGATGGCCTTAAAGAAAAATATGCCTTTTCGGGGGAGCCACTCCAGCTCTGCCTGGTCCTCATGCCAGGGAAAGAGCACAGGTCTGCAGTGTATGAGGCAATCGCCCTACCCACTGTACTATCGCTCTGGCCCACCTCTTTTAAGGAAAAGACTGAACCCTAGCTTCATAGCCTTAGGTAAGTGGATTTTTCTAGTAAGAGAAGAATGCAGTTAAATTTTGAGATGTCATTATTGCTATTTGCCATTCAGGGCTGAAGCAATAGCATAGTGGGTAGGGCGTTTGCTATGCACGCTGCAGACCCGGGTTTGATTCCCAGTATCCTATGTGCTCCCCCGAGCACAGCCAGGGGTGATTCCTGAATACAGAGCCAGGAGTAATCCCTGTGCATCATAGGGTGTAACCCAAAGAGTTAAAAAAAAAATCTATTTGTCCTTCACTTTGATTCATTGGTTCTAATACTCAAGAACTAAAGAGTCGCACCCAACTAAGAAATCTTCATAAGTAATCGCTGCAGCTAAGTTCCCCTGCACATCAGCTAAGTACATTGTGGATGTGTTTCAAGGCTGGTGCCCACTCAGTCTAGGCGGACTAATCTTCACTTTCCTCGCCAACAGCGGGCGCGATCTAGGATCAGCTCATCACCACCACCACCACCACCGAAAAGGGGCCTCCCAGCTTTGTCTCTATCTAATGGGCACACCCAGCTGTGCTCAGGGCTCACCCTAGAGGGGCTCAGGGACCTGTGCGCTCTGGGGCAGGAAATGCCCTCCTCCCAGCTGCACTCTCCCCGGGCTGGGGGCCGGGGCACTCTCCCCCGGGCTGGGGACTAGGAGCACTCTCCTGGGATAGGGGCGGGGGAGCAGTGTCTTCCAGGATGGAGGCAGGGGCACTCTCCCTGGGGCTGGGGACCAGGAGCACAGTCTTCCGGGATGGGGGCTAGGAGCACTCTCCCAGGATAGGGGCGGGGAGGGCGGGAGCACTCTCCACGGGGCTGGGGGACGAGGGAGCACTGTCTTCCGGGATAGGGGCGGGGAAGAACTACCCTGGGATGGGGGCCGGGAGCACTGCCTCCCGGGATGGGGCGAGGGAGCATGTCTCCCGGGATGGGGCCGGGAGCACTCCCCCGGGATGGGGTCAGGGCGCCCTGTCCCCGGGACAGCCGCCGGCCCCGAGCAGCCCCCGAGGGCGCCCGGCCCGCGCCCCGGCCCCGCCCGCCGGCGCTAAGGCCCCGTCCAGCGCGGCCTGGGGCCGGGCCCTCCCGCCGACCCGTGCCCGCGCTCACCAGCCTCCCAGCCACTAAGCAGCCGAACATGGTGGCGCCCGCGCTTCCGGCCAGCGGCAGAGCCGGCGACGCGCGAGCGGGCGGCCGAACAGCCGGGCCCGCAGAAAGAGGCGCAGGGCACCGGCCTCCGCTACATAGCGACCGGGCCGCGAGGCGCGCAGGCGACCCCTGACCCCACTTCCGGTCGCACGCCTCTGAGGGGCGAGCACTTCCGGGCCGTGGGCGCCGCCGCGGCCACTCCGGGAGAAAGGCGAAAGGCGGGGCTAGCGCTGCCGGCCTACAAGTCCCAGAAGGCCTTGCGCCGGTTTCCGGTGACGAACCCGCGGGAGTGCGCCCGTAGACATTAATAGGGTTGGTGGGGGCTTTTTTGTTTTTGTTTTGTTTTCGGGTTTGTTTTGGGGCCAGAGCCGGAGATGCTGAGGGGTTGCTTCTGGCTCTACTCAGGAACTAACTCCTGACGGTCCTGGGCGCACCATGGGGGATGCCAGGACCAGCCTGCGGGCCGCCCGTAGAGCACGCGCCAGCCCTTGGTACTCTAGGTCTGGGTCTGGAATCCATAGTTTCCGGAATCGACAGTTTGGAGGCCTCCTTCCGAGTACAGATGGGCGCGGATCGTGTGACGTTTGACAATTACACATCGATTGTCCTTTGTTACTACTGGGCGATTTCTTACACACTCTCCCACAATTGGCACAAGTATTTCTGAATAAATACAATGATTTCTTCAGGAATTTTCCCCTGACATAGCCAACAGTCTGTTTCTCTTTGACAATACTGTTACTCCTAGGTTGACAGCTTGGGGGAAAATTTTTGTTTTTGAGCCACACCCAGCAGTGCTTGCAGGCTCCATACTGTGCCAAGTTGAAATAGGGTGTGGAGGGGAGTGTCCTGCGGACAAAAGATGTGCCCCAATCCTTTGGTCCATCTCAGGGGAAAGGTTTTGTGTGTGCTGCTTTGACCTGCAAGCCATACCTGCAATGGCTTACTGCTGGCTCTACACTCGGATCAGTGCAGGCAAGCTCAGGGGACCATATACAGTTCCAGGAGTCAAACTCAGGTTGGTCACATGCAAGACAACCCACCTCCTACTGTACTCTCTCTGGCCTGGGAAATAAAATATTTTTATAAATTAATTACTGTTGGTTGTACCAGTTTTTTGTTTTGTTTTTTGATTTTTGTTTTTTTGTTGTTGTTGTTTGCTTTTTGGGTCACACCCGGCATTGCACAGGGGTACTCCTGGCTCTGTACTCAGGAATTACTCCTGGCGGTGCTCGGGGGATCATATAGGATGCTGGGAATTGAACCCTGGTCGGCCATGTGCAAGGCAAACGCCCTCCCAGCTGTGATCTCGCTCCAGCCCCTGTACCAGTATTTTTGTTTGTTTGTTTGTTTGTTTGTTTGTTTTGCTTTTTGGGTCACACCCAGCGATGCTCAGGGGTTACTCCTGGCTTTGCACTCAGGAATTACTCCTGGCAGTGCTTGGGGGACCATATGGGATGCCGGGGATCGAACCCGGGTCAGCCGCGTGCAAGGCAAACGCCCTACCCGCTGTGCTATCGCTCCGGCCCCCCCTGTACCAGTTTTTATTATGAACTTTCCTCCATTTTGCTGGTGGATTAACTAGTGGGGGGTGAGGGTGGGGCACAAGTTAAGACACATATTACAGAGAGAGATGCTGCAGATGATAATCCCAGGTAGGCCCGACACCAGCTGGAGATCTCTGGAGCATTCTGGGGATGGTGGTAGGCTCAGTTCATGCCCCACCAGAAGGTCCAGCACCCCACCCACACCTGACTTCGCGAGGATATAAACAGCCCAGCTCTGCCACTCATCTGAAGCCAAGCTGCTTTTAAATCATACCAGTTCCACACAGTGGCATATGTGGCCATACATCTCCAGATTTCACAGTACTGACAGCTCGGTGCACAGAAGCCCACTAAAGCTCAATGAGCAAGAACAGTAACACAGGAGGTTCAACTAGCAACAAACAGCTCAGTTTTAATAACATCCTCAATTTTAATAACACCATTGCGAGATATATGTTATTGTAACAAGCAATGTAAATTACTTTCTGCCTGAACCAAGGAGCAGGCTTGGTGAGGTGGGTGAGAAACGCGACATTAGTGGAGGGAAGATCACACTGGTGATAGGATTGATGCTGGAACACTGAACACCTGAAACAACTGTATTAGCAACAACTTTATAAATCAGTGTTTCAAGTTTCAAGCTTTTTTTCTTTTTTTAAACGTACATATTATATGAAAGTTACCTGGACACTGGCGTAAGCAGCAAGAGTTATGCTCTCACTTTGAACTACAACTTGAACGAAAAAAAGACAGGACTATTTTTCCTTTTAGTTTTATTTTGGGGGGTGAAGGGGTCAGAACACGCCCAGCAGTGTTCAAGAGCTATGCCTGGCTGTGCACAGGACTGACTGCAGTGGTCCTTGGGGGGGGGGGGGGTCAGGGGTTTGAACCAGGGCCTGCCACATCAAGGTAAGCACCTCACCACCTGTACTGGCCCAACACATGGCACTTTCAGAAAAAGGACAAACCAAGGATCTTATTTATTCCTTAGGTTTTCATCTTGTATTCCCCACATAAGAGGGGAGTACAACCACTGAAAGATGACAAAGAGAAAGGGGAAATATAAGGTTACTGAGTATATTTTTCTTTCCCTTCAATATGGAAATGTTACTGTGTTCACCAGTAGAGGCAAACTCAAAAGAAATTTGTTAATATTGGGGTGTCAAATTGGGGTATCAGTTTGTTACTGTGGAGTACCAAGAAGTGAAAATAAAATGGTTTCGGTTTTGTATTTCTGAGCTACGTGGTGGTATGCCCACGGCTTGCTCTGCAGTTGCTCCTTGTGGGTTCCATGTTGAGTTCCCAGGACTGAACTTGGCTGAGCCACTTGCAAGGCAAGAGACTTAGCCACTATACCAACTCTCCAGCTCCCCCAATGAGTCACTATGTTCATCTTTTTAAAATTCCTAATTCAGAGTTACAACGTTGCCCATAATTTTCAGTCATAGCACAGTGGGTAGGACGTTTGCCTTGCACAACCTAGGTTCGATTCCTCCGTCTCGTTTCTCTCGGAGAGCCCAGCAAGCTACCGAGAGTATCCCACCCGAGTGGCAGAGCCTGACAAGCTACCTGGGGCATATTGGATATGCCAAAAACAGTAACAAGTCTCACAATGGAAATGTTACTGGTGCCAGCTGGAGCCAAGAGCAAAATCTATGAGCCAGAAGACAGTGCTACAATGTTCCAACACCCAACCTCAACCAGTGTACATTTCCTGCCAGATACTTTCCTTTCTTTTCACCTTTTAGGCACTATGGTTTGCAATAGGTTACTGAAAGGGTACCATGCTATCACTTTACCTCAGATGAGTTACTTTTGTGCACCATTTCCACTGCACTGGTTAAGAGGCAAATACTGGGAAGGGGACTGAGGGTGTGAGACCACTCTCAACATGCCACTCCAAGACTGAGCACTATCCTCTGTGCTATCCAAGCACGGACAAGCACCCCAGCAAGCATCGGGGTAAACTTCAGATATCAGTACACTGCAACAGCTAGGACAACAAAAAAGGGGGTGGGGGACTGGAGCAATAGCACAGTGGGTAGGGCGTTTGCCTTGCACGCGGCTGACCCGGGTTCGATTCCCAGCATCCCATATGGTCCCCTGAGCACTACCAGGAGAGATTCCTAAGTGCAGAGCCAGGAATAACTCCTATGCATTGCTAGGTGTGACCCAAAAAGCAAAAAAAAAAGGGGGGGGCGCGGTGGGGAGTCTATGAATGGCAATTTCAATGATTCTATTTAACAGTATGTACAAATTCAGAATACAATATGAAGGTGAATAGTAAGATTCACGGCAATAATATGAAAACTTGGAGCCAGAGTGGTACCACACTTGCAAGTTAGCAGACCAGGCTAACTTCTGGTTGGCCAGCATTCCATATGGTCAGTCCTCTGAGTCGGCCAGGAATGAACCCTGAGTGCAGAGTCAGTAGAAAAGCCCTGAGCACCAGGACAAATATAATAAGCAAATTAGAAGATGAGGTGATAATTAAAATGCACGTAGGAAAACCAAAGTGTAGATAACAGGGACAAAAGTCTTGCATTTAAGTGGGGCTCTATCCCAAGGTAATTACTCTCTGGTCTCTGGCACCCTAATATATAGCAGATTGTTTCAACTGCCAGTTGCAGCAGTTGCTCGATTTCCTATGTGAATTACTTGACCAGTCTAACATTCAACTATTTTAGGATTGCCAAACGTGTAACATTCTGCAAAATAAGCTTAAGGAAACAATCAGACCAAGATGTGTACACCAGGCTATTTACCTAAATATTAAAAAAAAAAAGGGGGGGGAGTTAACATTTCCAAAAAGTTGCTATGCAAACAGTTTCTTTGTAAACAGTGAAAACTCTGTGCAGGCAAAACTCACAACTCTTAAAAACCTTGACTGGGGCTTGGAGAGAGGCTGTGCCTAGGTGGCACTGGGAAAAGCCTGCAGAGTGCCACAGCAAGCACGACCCCCCTGCCGCCCGACCCCCAACAAAAAAATTAATAGGGAAGGATGACAGAACAAAGGCCTGGCGCATATGCTTTGTGTATAGGAGGTCTGGGTTTAACTTAGCAGAACAGCCACTGACCCCTCCCCCCCAACCCAGCACTGCCTATGACCTCGGAATAAACTATGAAATTTTTGAGGTGGGGTGAGAAGGCCACAGTGGGCAGTGCTAGGGGACCACAGTGTTCTGGGACTCAAACTCTGGACTTCTATACAAAACATGCTCCAGCCCTTCAAGGGTGCTCTTTCCTGAGACCCTGTTTTCCGAGTCTTTCAGCACCATGCTGGGATAAAACCGGCAACAAGGCTTTCATCTGTGGGTCACTCGGCTGGCAGTACTCCGGAGTTACTTCTGATAGTGCTCAGGGGGACCAGGATCAAGCCTGGGCTGGCCGAGAGAAGTGCCCTACCAGCTATACACATCTCTCCAGTCCCCCACCAACTCTTAACCCCATGACATCCTCAGTCTACTTTTTTTTTTTTTAGGCAGCACCTTCCTGAAGGGAGAGTCTAACTCAGTTTCACGCATACATCCTCTCCGTATTTCTCAAGCCTCTGCATTTAAGTTTCTGTTCTCTCTCATGGCTTTAATGTCAACAGCATTTATTAAGCTGTAAAGATAGAATTCTAGAAAAAAGATATCTAGGAAGAAAATAGGCTTTTAGTAAATATAACAGATTATGCCATAGAAATTAGTGGCAACATAATCATTGTAATAGAAATTAGTAACAACAAAACCATAGAAAGTTGAATTTCCAAGGACTGAAGATGAAGTACAGTGGGCAGGGTGCTTGCCTATCAGGGGCCCTGAGCACCGTGGGGTGTGGCCCCAAACCAAACAAAATGCACTTCGGGTTTAGGGTAGATCAAATACCACTCTCATCTATTTATTCTTTCAATAACCCTATGGAGTGTGCAAACCCGGATTGGCCACATGCACGGCAAACTCCCTATCTACTGTAATATCCCTCTGGTCCTACAATGACATTCATTGGCCTAGGCAAACAGCCTCATTAGCAGAAGGATCTAGGACATATTTGTATCTTTAATTTTTCTTTGAAGTTTTGTTGGATCACCGTGAAGTTACAAACTTGCATGATTACAGTTCAGTCACACAATGCTCATGCACCCATCCCTCCAACAGTGCCCATTTTCCACCACCATTGTTTCCCACCTGCCACCCTCACCCCATGCCACTCCGTCTCTGTGGCAGGTACCATCATTCTAATTTTGGAATCAGCATCTTTTAGAACTGACTGTCCTATCTGTGAAGTAAGAAACTCCCAGGTACAGGAACTCCTGATTGTTACATGTGTAAACCCACTGTGTTGTAGAGATCAGATACTGCCTTCAATGTCAAACTCCTCAAATTCCACAGCAGGCGGCTCCGCGCATTCTTCCAGGCTCAGCCGAATCCCCAGCTTCTTCTGACATCTTTCTTTGCCCTTCCCCCCTGGCTGGCCATGGAATTTTATTTCCTCCCTCCCGACCCTTCCATACACTATACTATAGGTCACCCAAACCATCCCTGGAGTACTGATTCTGCATCCAGACTCGCTCCTCCAAACTCAGTCTTTATGCTGCAGGGCAATTTGTCTAGAGCCCGACTCTGCTCTCCTTTCTCAGACGAGAATTCCACATAGCAGGTCGGAGAAAGAGCTCAATGGGCTGCATCACACAGGGGAAATCCAGATTCCATCTCTGCACCACAAGGACCCGGAGAGTACCACTGAGGGTGACTCCCAAGCACTGGACTAAGAGTAAGCCCTGAGCACACTTGGGTGCCAAAATCTGACGCCCCTCCCCCCCACACACAAAAGAATAGCGCTGTATGGCTTTAAATGAAAACAAGAGTCAAATGCCATAGCTAATGCTGCTGATATTTTCAATTTGGTTTAATTTCCTTATGTCTTGAGTAATAGGAAAACACTAGCATTGTTGGCAGTGAACATTTTACCCCACAAAGGCCAAAATGGCCGATGCTGTCACCTATTAAACCCTAAGCTGCATTACACACAATTTTGACCCACCCAGAGATATTTTTTCATTTATTTTATCTCAAAGATAAGTCAAGGACTGGATCATGGGTAAGGTCTTACACCCAACCAACTCGGGTCAGCATATTCTCCCCCACACTGCCAGGGGAGGTCCGTGAGCAGAGTCAGGTGTCTCAAAAACCCAACACCTACATCCCATCCCCAGCCAAGATGTCAAGGAGAAGGTGACATGTGACCACCTCTATCTGCAAATCTTTGAGGCTGTTTGCCAGTGATCAAAGAATGTCACTGCAGGGCCAGAGGGATATTACAGTAGGTAGGGAGTTTGCCGTGCATGTGGCCAACCCGGGTTTGCACACTGCGTAGGGTTATTGAAAGAATAAGTAGGGGCTGGAGCGATAGCACAGTGGGTAGGGAGTTTGCCTTGCACGCGGCCAACCCAAGTTGATTCCCAGCATCCCATATGGTCCCCTGAGCACCACCAGGAGTGATTCCGGACTGCAGAGCCAGGAGTTAGTCCTGAGCATCACCAGGTGTGACCCAAAAGGCCAAAAAAAGAAAAAAAAAAAGAAAAAAAGAATAAATAGATTAGAGTGGTATTTAATCTACCCTAAACCCATACCTTAGGATGAGCCTCATGCATGAAGGGACTAGCAGAGGAACCCAGGTGTGCGGGACTAAGGGCTGAGATCTCCAAGCCTGCTTGGATTGGGAGTGGGCCTTCTCCACCCAGACCCCCCCGTTTTCCAGTAGCTTGGCAGCCAAACCCACAAACAGACCCCAGTGCCGTGTAACCCCACCAAAGGCCAACATCCAGACACTATCAGACCAAGCTCCTGGAAGCGCGCGGCCGCTGCCTTTTTCTCCTCCTTAGAGAACCTGACAAGCTACCAAGAGTTTACTGCCTGCATGGGAGAGCCTTGCAAGTTCCCCATGGCATAATCATATCCAAAATACAGTAAGAGATGTACACATACCTCTCGGAGAGCCCGGCAAGCTAGCGAGAGTATCCTGCCCACACGGCAGAGTCTGGCAAGCTACCAGTGGCGAATTTGATATGCCAAAAACAGTAACGATAGGTCTTATTCCCTTGACCCTAGAAGAGCCTCCAATCCTTGGGAAAGATGAGTAAGGACAAGCTGCTAACATCTCAGGGTTGAGTATAATAGAGATGTTACTGGTGCCCGTTCGAGTAAATCGACAACAAGGGGGATGACAGTGATACAGTGATAACCCTATGGAGATTATCATCCCTATTTTATTCACAAGGAAATGGAAATGGAAACATATTGAGATACTTATCTAAGACCACAGTAGTTGTAAAGTCAAGTCTTTTTTCAGATTTAAAAGAACTGCAAAGGGGCTGGAGGATAGCACGGCAGGTAGACCTTGCACCTACCGCTTGCCTTGCATGCAGCTGACCCGGGTTCGATTCCTAGCATCCCATATGGATACCCTGAGCACTGCCAGGAATAATTCCTGAGTGCAGAGCCAGGAGTAACCCCTGTGCAGTGCGAGGTGTAACCCAAAAAACAAACAAACAAACCAAAAGAACATATGAAAGAACTGCAAAATAACTAATTTTTAACATGACAAACTTTTATTGCTTGCAACAATTCATCACAATGAAAATAAAATACACAAACATTTATAAAAATAGTTTTTATTAAAAGCAGTAGAGTCTGAGCAGGAGACAGTACAAAGAGTGTAAACAATGTAAACATCACTACATTCAGCTCAGCCTGATTGAATGCCAAAAGACAACTCTAAATGTTCTATGTGCTCTTACTAGTAAGATACATAATCCATGGTACACAGAAAACATACTCTAATTTTCATGAGGAAAAACGTGTCTTATCGCAGACGGTCCCAGCGCCAGATGCTGGCGTCATCACACACAGCAATGAGGATGCTGCTGTCCCTGCTGAAACTGGTCTGCCGGATGGCCGAGCCGCACTTGTGGTGAGTCAGGGTTGTGCATCTGGCGGCGGAGGAGGAGAGAAAGGACACATAATGGCTTTTAGCACTCTTCATACAAGTCACTAGCATGTACTAAAAAACAGCAATTACAATAGCAGTGCTACAAGATTTACAGACAACTTTCGAAGGACCAGAGAGACGGCACAGCACTTGCCTCGCAGCAGTTGCCCCGGGTGCTATCCCTACACCCTGTATGATCCGAGTCCACCAGGAGTGATCTAAGATCAGAGCCAGGAGCGAGCCCTGAGCACAAGTGGAGGTGGCACGAATCCCATCTTCCCAAGAAAATGTGTGAAATATATTTCATCAAGAGTTTAATTTCAAAAACATCTGGAAATACTATTTTATGACACTGGACACAGAACCCAGGGCCTCACATATGCAAAACAGGGTCTGCCAGGTAAAAACTGTTTCATTCATGTTTGGATTATGGGGCCACAGTTGTTTGGATTATCTCTCACAGTGCTGAGAGATCACTCCCAGCCGTACTCCGGAACCACGCACACCAGGAATCAAATGTGGGCCTCCTACACACAGAACACTTGCTCCTGAATGCTAGTTCCTATTTTTTTGCACATGCAGTTTAAGAGGCACCATACAATTTATATGAAGAAAGTTAATTTGGAACTAAGGTACTCATAAAATAATTAGAATTTAAAGTACTTTAAAATAACACGAAAGGGCTGGAGTGATAGTACAGTGGGGAGGCCATTTGCCTTGCACGTGGCTGACCCAAATTCAACCCCCGGCATCCCGTATGATCCCCCAAGCACCACCAGGAGTAATTCCTGAGTGCAGAGCCAGGAATAACTCCTGAGTATCACTGAGTATGACCCAAAAAGCAATAAATAAAGAATAGTATTTTGGATAAAAAGGCATGATTTATGAACAGGAATTTCTAAATACTTACTTGGCTTTATGAGGATCTTCTACTTCTAAATCCCAGACATAAAGTTTGCCAACCTGATTGCCTAATGCAAGCATCTGTGCAAATAAGAAAATACAAAATCATCAAAATAGGCTATAATGTATAAGTGCATTCTAAGACATTTTTCTCATTTTAGAAAAATTTCAACTCCAGTTTCTGGCTATTGTTCTTAATTGTTCCTCATTCCTGATTTATAAATGTAGTAAAAACAGTATTACAGCCCAATTTTGCCTCCCATGGTGGTTTTAGTTATCCAAGATCAACTACATTCACGAAAGGTATTTTCTGAGAGCAATCACATTTCCATAACTGTTACAGTAGGGGTATATTTGTTCTAATTTGCTATTTTTAGTATGACTAATGTGTAAATTAAGATTTAACATGGTAAGGGGCAGGAGCAATAGTACAGCGGATAGGGCATTTGCCTTGCACATGGCCAACCTGGGTTTGATTCCCAGCATCCCCTCTGGTCGCCCAAGCATCGCCAGGAGTAACCCCTGAGCATAACAGGGTGTAAGCCAAAAGCAAAAAAAAAAAAAAAAAAAAAAAAAAAAAACACCAAAACAAAACCCAAAAAAGCAAAAAAGATTTAATATGTAATGCATGTCTAGTATAAATGGGTTTAGTGCTATCTGCCATTTAGGCATCACTGGGGGTTGGGAGACATCCCTGGGGATATGAAGAAGGGGGCTGTACTTCACAGGTGACTTCAGTAAATAATAAAAACATTTTGCAAATTTATGAGGAGCTTTACAATCTAATTGGTTAGTACTTTATTTTTGGTTTGTTTTTTGTTTTTGCTTCTTGAGTCACACCCGGTGTTGCACAAGGGTTACTCCTGGTTCATGCACTCAGGAACTATTCCTAGCAGTGCTTGGGGGACCATATGGGATGCTGGGAATCGAACCCGGGTCAGCCCCATGCAAGGCAAACGCCCTAGCCACTGTGCTATCGCTCTAAGCCCTGATTAGTACTTTCTTGTGTCTTAGCAAAGTATAGCCATGGTTACTGAAAAGCTCTTTCAAAGCTTTTCTTTTCTATTTTTTTTTTTGTTTTGTTTTTTGCTTTTTGGGTCACACCCAGCGATGCTCAGGGGTTACTCCTGGCTCTGCACTCAGGAATCACTCCTGGCGATGCTTGGAGGATCATATGGGATGCTGGGAATCGAGCCCGGGTCGGCCGCATGCAAGGCAAAGGCCCTACCTACCTGCTGTGCTATCGTTCCAGCCCTCTTTCAAAGCTTCTTATAGAATGCTATACACAGGTAATTTATTGCCACAAAATCTTTACATTCTATCTTTTAAAAAGA
This sequence comes from Sorex araneus, assembly GCF_027595985.1. Lineage (NCBI taxonomy): Eukaryota > Metazoa > Chordata > Mammalia > Eulipotyphla > Soricidae > Sorex > Sorex araneus. The sequence continues at coordinate 94,717,418 of NC_073302.1, read as the reverse complement.
GGGTTAGGGTAACTAGCATTATGTCACTTCCAAATTTATTCATCTAGGACAGCAACATAAAAATATTAACACTAAGCAATAAATCTTAATAAACGAAGTTATGAAAACTGAAAAACCTCCTACCACAACATCTGTCAATTCCATCTACTCACAGATGGTGTGCAAAACCAAAAGTAGGATAATTCAAAGGTTAAACCATCACTGTATATTATGGGTACAAAAAAACCCAAAACTGTAACACTCTAAAATAATTTCAAAATAAAAAGATTTTACTACCTTTTGCCAGAAATCCATAGAAAACCTCATGTACCAAATATCACACTGGCTGTAATCAAACCGTCCGAGAATAGTGACATTAGATTCACTGGGTTTAATTTTATCTATGTCATCTTCCATTTTGCCAGGTTTCCAGCATACAATGGCATTTTCACAAGACTGGAAAGAGAAATGGAAAAAAAAAAAAAAAAGAAGAACATTACCTGCCAGAACTGAATCTTAAGTATCAAAAGTGCCTTTTCTTTATAATCACTTTAGAATCGACAGCTCTGAAAGTTGGGTTACCCATCTACCTACCATGCAGAGCCATATGCATTTGTTTACATTTAGCCAGAGTTCATATTTAAGAATCATTAGCCAGAGTTCATATTTAAGAATCATTAAGTCTCAATAACAGAAATTGACCATACAAAAAGTACAATACATGCTGAAAATATTAAAATAGTTTTCCAGATTGTTTGTAAAACATGAGTCTGAAAAACACACAGCCAAAACCAAACTTGGCCCTAGAACTCTGGCATTCAAAGATCTGAGGCGCAAAGATAACATTGTGAACATTTATTTTATTTGAACATATGGTCTTAATATGGCTTCGGCTTACTTAACTCCATCTTTCCCCATTCAAGTGCCACTTCTAATCCCATGTGCTCCTCTTCCTTTACTGATCTTTAATCCTTCATCCCCCATGTGTGTGCTATATGATAGGGAGGTGATCTTGAAGGAAAACTAATGAAGTCAAAGAAAGGATCTTAGAAACTGGATTATACAAAAGGCAATGAAAACAGTGGCTTAACATAACACATTGACATGGGAATGGGACTCAAAATTCAGTTACCATCTTTTCTATCTAGTGATATTTGCATACATTATACTTAAGCAGCAAGTGATAAAAAACACAAAAAATTTCACAAAAGGAGTATATTTTTTACAATATGCTCAGTTGGTCACCCATTAAAAATGTCTGAAAATGGTTTTCTTCATCTCCTGAATGTATACAGAAGCCAGTGATGTAGCTGTTGAACACCTGTGCAATGCCCAAGACAGCCGCTCCACAAAAAATCTCCAAATTCAACATGGACATAAGAGACCCTGACGAAGGGTGTATCCTGGAGCTGTACCGGACAGCTGCCATCAGCAGCCTTCACAGCAGGGGCACTAGCCCTAAGAAGATAACATTTTTTTTCCTCCATGTTTTTGGGTATACAAAACCCCAAGTACACATGTTACACAAATTCTTTTCTGCAAAACACTCCAGAAATCACCGAGTATGACTTAAGTGCAATTAGGCCAACCACCTAAATTCCAAGACTCATTTTGGCCCCCAGGCTAGTGAATCAGAAGAATTCTAAAATAGCTCTCTTTAAGGGCTTCTTTACCAACTACACCAATAAAGGGTCCTTGATTTCAGGAGTCCCCAGGGGCCGACGCAAACAGTACAGCAGGGTAGGGTGCTTGTCATGCATGTGGTCGACCCACGCTCGATCCTCTGCACCACATATGGTCTTGAGCACAGAACCAGTAAAAACTGGCTCCCCCTGAAACTACTGCGTTCAAGCCCAGCACAAGGGAATGAGGGAAGGAGCAGCTACCTGTGCTCTAGCTGTGTTCCAAAGGCATCGAGAGGGCCAGACTGGTACAGGGTAGGCATCTGCCCTGCTTGCAGACCCAGGTTCCATCCCCAGCATCCATATGGACTTCCCTGAGTACTGCTAGGAAGTAAGTCATTCCTGAGTGGGGCCAGAAGTAATTGCTGAACATGGTGTGATGCAAAAAGCTAAATAAATAAAACCTGAGAACTTTGAAACATTCCAATTTTCAGCTCAAGTGTCAGAGCAAAAGCTTCCCATATGAGAGTTGAGGACCAACCTGGGCACCACAGGAGTCCCCCCACAACATGGCTAGATGTAACCCCAAGTGGAGGGGGGACTGGGGTAGGGGGGAAAAAACACAACAAAGCTGGGGGAAGAAAACTATTTTGGGCCGGTGAGGGGTCAGTTTCCAGTCGATCCAACCCGGGCTAGAACCTAGGAATGAGTCCCATTCCTGAGAGCTGCTTCTCTAGAATCTGTCTCTCAGGGTGCATGAGGTCTGGAGGTGGGGGTTGATCTGCGTGGCCTGGCTAGGGTCAAGAAGCAGAAGATGGGCTAGTCCAGTTGCCCCAGTGAGCTTTGTGCAGGTGGGTGCTGACTCAGTGTGCCAGGGCAGAGAGTGCCTCAGCCCACTTGGAAGCCCTGTGGTGCCCATTCCCAGAGCAGCCCTTGGCACAGCCACTCAGGGGCGGGGGACGGACTCTCCCTATGCGTCCTTTCTGGAGAGTTTTAAATTTTGATCATTAAACACACAGCAAACTTAAGACTCTGAAGGTAGAAAGCAGGTGGTTAGGAATCTTGGGACGCAAAGAACCTTGGGACTTCTGCACTTCTCTCACCTGACTTTACAGTTCAGTGCTACAGGCAGCAAATGCTTCTCCTTTAAAGGGTGTAAACAGAATTCTACCTCCTAGTCAATGGTCCGGGAAACTGGCAATGCAGATGCAGCGAGAAAATTTTTCAACCAAATATTCCAATCACTTTCTTTTTATAAAGTTTCCTGTAGCCATGGCCCACCTCCCTACATAAACCAGGTAAGATCCGGTGGGAAATCCTTCTCATGTGTAACTGGGCATTCTTTCCCCCCTCAAGTACAAAAGGCAGTTCACCCCTTTTGTCAACACTGTCACCAAATCAAAATCATGTTCCTCTTCCGAAAGTTTGAAGTGCCATCAAGAGACACTTGCAGTAGATCAAAATTGGATCCAGTCTCATGATGTAATACCCCAAATATCCAGATTTCAGTAAAAAATATCCCATCACAGTAAAAACTGTTGAATTCAAAGTTACTGAGAAGAGACAATAGATGAACACTGAAATAGCACTGCACTACTGACAGAACTTGCAGCAGAGGTAGTTGGACGGGCTGAGCATGCTCTGCGCGCAGGAGATCTGGGTTGGATCCCTAGACACTGTTAGGTGTGGCCCCCAAACAGAAAATAATAGAAAAAGGAACTTAGAGTAGTAATCCCAAAGATGCTTCAATGAGTAATTATAAACAGTTAAAAACAAAAGGTCTCGGGCTGGAGAGATCGCTAGGTATACCCCACAAGTCTCAGTAAAGAAAGCAGTAGGAACAAATGGAAATTCTGGAATGGAAAGAAAAACCAAAGACCAAAGCTGAAGAATTGAGGGCTAAATAGAAAAAAGTGAAATATGCAAACTTTGTAATTCACAGTGCTTTCAATAAGATTTTTTTTTTAATCAGTAAACTTTAAAGTAATAGAAATTCTCAATCTAATCAAGAGAAAATGGAAACGACAGATATAGACACACACACACACACACACACACCCACCCACACACAAACAGCCAATATACATTCTAGACTTCCAAAAGAAAGGAAAGCAGGAAGTAATTATGGCATGTGAAGGCTCAAAACTCAGGGCAAATTATGCTCTCAAAAAACACATAAACCTGCAACAGATTCCAGGTGAGTGAACTCCAAAAAGATAAAATGGAAACTTCTTGAAGACAAGAAAGCATTTCCCCAGTTAAGACTGAAAGAACGCCTAGCCCACAGTGGGAAAATAACCCCAAACAATGGCAGAATTCTTCAAAAGGAGGAAACACAGCATTCTCTAAACCTTTAAGTGTCAACACAAAATCCAATACACCTCTGAAGAATGAAGGGGAAATGAGGACCATCTCACAGGAAGAGAAAACTAAGAGGATTTGTTTCCCACAGAGCTAAAAGAATGGTTACAAGAAGCTTTATAAAAAAAAAGAAAATTACTCCAGAAAGAGTACCTAAGGGGGGGCTGGAGCAATAGCACAGCTGGTAGGGCATTTGCCTTGCATGCAGCCTACCCGTTTCTATTCCCAGCATTCCATATGGTACCCTGAGCACCGCCAGGGGTAAATTCCTGATTGCAGAGCCAGGAGTAACTCCTGTGCATCGCTGGGGCTGGCACAAGAGCACATCGGGTAGGGCGTTTGCCTTGCAGTGGCCCACCAGGGTTAATCCCCAGCATCCCATATGGTCCCCTGAGCACCATCAAAAGTAACTTCTGAGTGCAGAACCAGGAGTAACCTTTGTGCATCACCAGGTGTGTCCCAAAAACAATCAAACAAAAAAGTGCCTAAAACCTGCCAGGAAAAATAGAAAAACCAAAATAGTAAATACGGTATTCTTCTTGAGTTGTTAAAAATTACAATACTATCTTAGATAGTTCTCAACTGTGAAGAAAAAATAAAGCAATTATAGACACACTTCGTGTGAAGAGGTAAAATGTTGACACAGTAGATATTGTGTGTTCAGAACAAAAGCTACACAAATACACTCAACTTACTGATTTTTAAAAAAGAACAATATGTGCAAGTACATATGAACTGAACACAGTACTTTATACACACATCTGTAAGAAATTCAACTTAGTAACATGCATCGATTATAATAAAAAGATTGGAAAGATGTGTATCATGCAATCAAAAAGAAGTAGGAACAGCTATTTTACTTCAAAGCAAGGGAAATCAGAGACAGTATTACTTCATAAGAACCAAGTCACTACATCACAGAAACATTAAATTTGCATATGCAACAGCTGCAAAATGTCAAGTGCTGAAAAGACAAAAGGAAAATTCACAACTACAGCTGCATACCAACTACTGTTTCACAGTAACTGACCCACTCAGGAGTAAAATACTCATCTATTCTCATCAAGCTCCCACAGAGCAGAACTGGAACACGATCATAAAACACATCTCAAAAAATTTAGAATCAAAACCACACATTATCACAATTGAAGCAAGTGAGACATTAAGACAATGATAACAGGCAATCTTCCAACACCTCAAACCCAACACCATAAATCACACAAATTTACAGCATCAATTGCAGGCAGTTAGAAAAGTACTGGGTAAGGGACAAGGCTTATTATGTGTGAGCCCCTAGTTCATTCCTTCTCGGCACCCACAAAAACCTTGGCTCAATAATATAAGCCCTCACATTAAAAAGCTAGTAACAGAAGAGCAGTGCAAAAGAACAGCAAGTAGGGCTCTTGACTTGCAAGCAAATGACCTGGGTTCAATCCCAGAGTAAGCCCACAGCCCTAGTGAGTGTGACCTCCCCCAACCCCATGAGTACATGCCTCAGGCTGGGGGCTTGCCTGTGTGTGACTCCAAGTCTGACTCCAGGACCTCACATGGTTTCCTGAGCACCATGAGGAGAGGTCCCTGACACCCCCTTCAAAACAGCACATTCTTCAAATGTCTGAAGACCACGGGTGGAGGCAGTGTGGGAGCGGAGCTAGTCGAACAACAGTACTGTCTCAAGAATAAAAAAGAAACCCTAGCCAAAACTGACAAAAAAGTAAAACCAAAGTAAAAACTAGAAAGATTACTGGTATGAATGGAACCATAAGTGAAACCAGATCCCTTACTATAAAACCTGCAGAAAGCAACAGACTAATTATCACGATACAAATGTTTACTTTAGATGGATACCATCAATTCAAGATAGTACAAACTACCAAAACCTATACAATATGACAAAGTAAAATATAAACAGCTTTTTGTTTAGGAACACTAATTTTAATTTCCAAACACCCATTCAAAATTTTTAGGTAACAAGAGCATTCTATCAACCGTTCAAAGAATTAACACCCAGGAGGCCAGAGTGAGAGTAAGGCCGGAGTGAGAATAAAGTGGGTAGGGTGTTTGCCTTGCACATGGCTGACCCGGGTTTAATCCACAACATCCCATATGATCCCTGAGCACTGTCAGGAGAAATTCTGAGTGCAGAACCAGGAGCAACCCCTGAGCATCACTGCGTGTGACCCAAAAAGAAAAAGAAACCTACTGAAGACTTAAAATGTCATTCTACATAATCTTTCAGGAGGCAGGCAAGGCTTCCCAATTTGTTTTACGAAGGATCATTAGTACGGAAACAAAAGTCAGTACAAAAGAGAAACCTTACTATCATACCCAGTGAATACAAACACAAAAATCCTTCCATAAACTAGAATTCATCAACATGGAGGAATCATAAAAGGTACCTACTACTAACACTGCTATTCAACACAGAAAACCAAGTCTGCCAGTGTGATTAGGCAAGAAAAGTGTGGCTTATGTTGGCAGGAACAAATGACTTTCATGTATGAGGTCCTGGATTGAATCCTCGGCACTACGTGGTCCCGAAGCATCTCTGGGTGCGCCCTGTATCCCCACCCACAGCACTACTAAATGTGGTCCAAAAACCAAGAGTACCATTTGAAACCACTTAAAAAAATATTAGGTATAAATCTAGCATAAGCATGCATAGGACTTACATGCTAAAAACCACAAATGCTGAGAAATTTTTAAAAAAGCAAAGAAGTTCTAAATAAAATGCCACACTTTTTAAACTGGAAGACTTTGCAAGAGTAAAGCTACACGATTTCAATAAAAACTCTCCCCACCCAAACTTCTATACAGACAAGATTAATCTAAAATTTGCAAAAGGCACTAATGTAACTAAAGTAATTTTGAAGAATAAGGAGAGAAATCACTACCAATTCCAAGGTTTATTAACTACAGTAATCAAGATCATATTAAACTGCACTCATGTGCACAGAATAGGAAACCAGAAACCACCTCACACAAATATAGCCAAATAATTGCACCATAGTATGGTGCAAAGGCAATTCAAATCTTCTAACAAATGCTGCCAAACAACTGAATACCTATAGGCCAAAAAAAAAGAGCTACTGAGTCAAGAGAAACCGTACAGGAATTAAGGCACTTGCTTTGCATACAGTTGACCCAAGCTGATCCCCAGAGCCAAATACAGATAACCTTAGCACCATCAGGTGTGGCCCAAACCTCTCACCAAAAGAGAAATATGACTGGCATTTAAAATTAGCAAAAATTAACTTTAGATGGAGCACACACTTGAAATAGAATACAAAACAATGCAATGGACATTTATTTAAAGCAGTTTCTTCTTACAATGAAGAAAACGTCCTACGGAAGTGTCTTTAGTAAATGTAGCTCTTTGTACCCTCAGCAAATAAAAAAAGTGCAAAGTTCCACTATGGATAATTGCTTTAAAAACAAACAAACAAAAAAGACATACAAAAAACCCCAAGTGCTTGGTTAAGAGGTTTTAAAAAACAAAGCATGACCCAGAAAATGTTCTTAAAAATCAAATTTTATCCAAATTAAAAATGTTTTGCTTAAGTCCTTATTAAGAGGATGAGAAGACAAGCTATACTCTAGAAAATATCTGCACACTAGTTACATTTAGAACTCTCAAAATTCAACAGTAGAAAAACCAACAACAAAACCCCAGTCCAATCAGAAATGAGTAAAAGATATGAAGAGACAATACTGAAAAGGATATATGGATGGTAAATAAGCACATGAAAAAGATGTTCAACATCACTATCCATCAGAGAAATGCAAAATTAAGACCATGATGATATGACACACCTATCAGAACAGCTAAAATAAAAAATAGTGACAATACCAAATGCCGGCGAAGACTCGAAGACACTGGATCTTTCTTACATTTCTGGTGGGAATGTAAAATGGCACGGCCACTCTGGAAAATAGTTTGGCAGTTTCTTAAAAAACTAAACAAACTTAACCATGACCCACCAATTGCCCTTTCTAGGCATTTATCCCAGAGAAATGAAAATTTAAGTCCACATAAAAACCTGTACACGAATGCTCATTTGCAGCTTTGTCATAGCCCCAAAGCAGAAAGGACCAAAATGTCCTAAAACAAATGAATAGTTATTGTGATGGTGGTCCATCCATACATGGAATACTACTTAGCAACAAAAAGGGAGAGAATCACTGGTACATACAATAAGGATGGCACTATGATAAAAGAAAAGAACAAACTTCCTTTTTTTACTGCAACTTTCTGAATGACAATTTCTATGTGATGACAAAGAACTAAACACACATATTGTACAAAGGTAAATTTTCTATCTGATATTGTATTATAGTTATTTTAACCAATGGGAGTGAAGGACAAAATAGGACCTCTCTGCACTATCCTTCAAACTTTGACTCTTAAGATTTTGGGGAAGGAAAAAAAAAAAAAAGAGTGGTGGTTAGGTGTAAAACTACTCGTGAGGCCAAGAAAAAACTAAATTCGCTTCTGCCCAAGAAAAGTGCCCTGAAATCCACACCAAGAAAAGGAACTGAATAGCAATTTCTGCAAATTTGTCAATGCTAAATGTTCAGATGACAACATCTTTATCAGCAAAAAGTGTATATTTACATATATGATTACAACAACATGCATGCTACAGCCAGGGTTGGCCAATCACAGCCCATAAGCCAACTTAGCCATCTCTTTGTACATACATTTACTGAAAGACACAAACACACACATATACCAAAAAAAAAAAAAAACCAAAAAAAAAAAAATACAAAAACCAAACATCATTGGCTTTAGATATTACTTATTATACATTATCAGATAGCAGGGGACAGGATCATATTACAATTTAACAATTTACACCTCACTCGGAACACAAAAATAACTCATCAGGACGGTTTATGCCTTAAACAAGTTTCTAAATCTTTAAAGAAAATTAAAAAAAAAAAATGAGAAAAAAAAAAATCAGACAATCTCCCATCTGCCATCCAATTACCAAACAGCAAAACAGCATTAAATAAACTATTCTCCCTGCAGTTCCAACTCACACAATGGAAGTACAGCTTAACAGCAATTACCATACCTTGGAAAGTATCAAATCACCTAACCATCGCACACAATCCACATAATTCCTATGTATGTCTCTGGTAGAAAAGTCAGGAAAGTGAATTTTCTGAGAAATAAATGGCCTGAAATGGAAATGTCAAAAGTTAAGAGGAAAAAGTATAGTAGAACCACAGTGATTTTTCATTTTTGGACTTATAAAATCGTGAAAAAATAAAATGACTAGAAAACAAAGTACCATCACACATCTACTTGCAAACTAGTACTTCATTCCATTTTTTATTCCATTTTCAGCTCTCAATAGTTCATCCTATACACTGAAAACTATCATTTACAAAAATTTCAAGTTTCTTACTATTAGATACACTTAATCATTTCTATACTGGCTATCCCAACCAGTGATAATCAAATATATCTGATTATAGCACTTCGAGTTTTCGCACAGAAAAAAAACTATTAAAACCAAGGAACAAAGAAATATGTAATAAATCTGAGCAACAGGGATGAGCTTGTAGTTCAGCAGCAGGGCACAAGTCTTGCCTGTATGAGGCCCAAGATTCAGTATCAAGTACCACAAATTGGAAAAACAGAATACAAACCCAAATAAAATCAAGCAGCAATTAATGGTCTTTGTTAAGTCAACAGATCTAATTGCAAAAGCTATCGTTTCAGGAATATTTCAAAGTTTGCTAAAGTTTGAAAGATAAGAGTTCATCTTTTATCTAGTTTCTGAAAAGGGAAAATGCTTCTGATATGAATTTGACATCAGAACTTTTTCTGTATTTAGCAAAATAGAATGTCACGAACATTGTCTTTAAAGAGAAAACTGTAAGTAATAGATGCTTCTATTCATTCTATGCTTAATGTATAATGTTTCTGATTTAGATACAACTATCATGGTATTATGATATGCCATGATTTAACTATGTATTGAGCAATTCACATTCCCTTTTTTACAGATTTCCCTCACAGGAAGAGTAGTGAACTAAATAATCTCTAACATTACTTCCAATTCAAATTCTATAGCATTAAAACATTATTAAGGATCTGAATTTCCCCCCTAATTTTGGGGCCACATTCAGCGGTGCTCAGGGGACCAAATGGGAAGCTGAGGATCAAACCCAGGACATCTGCAAGACAAGCACCCAATTGCTGCACTACTGCTCTGGCCCATCATATATATACATATATATATTATATTGTGTGTATACATATACATACATATATATAAGCAAACACATTATCCGCTGTACTATCACTCGAGTCCCCCAATATATATTTTTAACTAGCATGTTAATTCGTTTCAAGCCAATTACACAAGTGCTGTGTAATTCTCTACTGGAAAAGACCTGCATTATTAAATGCTATTGTTTCTAAGTAGTGAAACATAACAGCTCTGTTTATAGGAAGAAAAAATTAGTAGCTCCTTGTGTTTTCAAATACAAATGTGAAACCTAATTTTTAAGAGATTTTTCTGGGATTTAATGAATGTTAGTGAATCGAAAGTGCAAAGTTAACATACAGAGAAGATGCTAACAGTTTTCTACAAGTCAGAAATAGGGTCGGTGAATAAAGGAAGTATTCAAAGCCACTGCCTTATACCCCTTAAGTCCAGTCCCAGAATTAAGTTATTCAGAATTACATTTTAAGTGAGGCTGGAGTGATACTACAGCAGATAGGGTGACTGCCTTTCAAGTGGCTGAAACAAAACATCCCACGGGGGATGCTGAGGATTGAACCTGGGCGCTCACACAATAGGCAGATGCCCTCCCTGCAGTACTTTCACTCAGGTCCCCTAGTAATGTATTTTGACAAATCTTTAATCTCATAATAAACTTAAGAGGCATAACATTCTTATATTGAAAGGCCATGATCAGTGATACAGTTCAATGATTAAGAATATGCCTCCTCAAATGTTAGGTGTTCAGTTTGGTTCCGTGCACCCACACACAAAATGCCATGCATGCACCTAAGCTGTAAGTGAAATGCACGCCAAGAGGAAAACAAAGAGGATTTTGAATACTAAGAGATGGCCATTAAAAATCACTAGTGGTGACTACGTTATGGTCTAAAACTTACATAGTTATTAAAAACACCCTCTAATGTTGGGAGTCATAAGAGGAAAGTGTTGGAAACAGCGAAACACCATCTATGCCATAGTGTAATAAAAAAAAAGTTGTTATAAACACCACAATGATTACCTGTTTGTTTTATTTGGGTTATAATCATAAGATTCCTTAATTGCATTTATCATTCTCTTTGAATTGATTCTCCAAAGTTTAAGCGAGTGATCCATACCACAGGACATTATTTTTTCACCCAAAAGATCATAATCCTGTATGTAAAAAAGAAAAGCTTAAATCAAATATATAAATCGATCAAGATGTGAAACTGACAGCCGTATCTAGAATCACGATGAGTCCGAGTCCTTAAGCTTTTGCGGGACTTTGTGACTGAGAACTCCAGGTTCAACAGGACTGGGAACGGAGACCCTCTACCCATATCATCCTCTCTGGCAACTCAGCAGTCACGCCATAAGCCACCTCTGGCTGGTGCCAGAATATCTCATCGGCCACCATCCAGATTGCATGTCCTTCTCTTCCTGAAGGAAGCATAACATGACACTCATCACAATCATGCCGCCGGACCCCGAGCTAGGCTGTTTCACTCTGGGCACCCCGTTGGGGGTGGGTGAGACCCCTGCCCACCCCAAGGGACCCAGCCCTGGCAGCCGAAAACCTCCAGAACTCAAGCACCTCCATGCTGTCAACACACTCGGCAAAGCCTCACCCATGAGAGAACCTATTCTCTTCATACTACATACCCTACCCATACTCGAAGAGTACACAACACATTTGATGGGGTTCAAAGTAGGAGGCAATCCGGGCTGGAGCGATAGCACAATGGGCAAGGCATTTGCCTTGCATGAGGCGACACGGGTTCAATTCCCGGCATCCCATATGGTCCCCTGAGCACTACCAGGAGTAATTCTTTTATTTTTAAATAAATATAGATTTATTGTGATTTTCCATGCTTTGGGCAGCAAAATGTTTGCACACTATAGTTTAAAATAACTAAAATATTAAACTACACATAATCATTGCAATTTTTGCCCTAAATCATCAGATTCTTTTTATAATTTATTGATTTTTTAATTAGTGAGGGTACAGTTACAGATTCACACATTTTCGTGCTTGTTTTTACCCTCATGCAATGTTCGAGAGCCCATCCCCCCACCAGTGTCCATTCTCCACCACTTATGAACCCAGTATCCCTCCCACCCCCCATCCTATCCCCCCCACCCCACCCCGCCTCTGTGGCAGAGCATTCCAATTTGTTCTCTCTCTCTCCTTTTGAGTGTTGTGGTTTGCAATAGGGGTATTGAGTGGCCATCATGTACAGTCTCTAGCCTACTTTCAGCGTGCATCTCCCTCTCCACTCGGATTTCCAATCACATTTTACTTGGTGTTCCCTTCTCTATCTGGGATGACTTTCCCCCAGCGTGTGAGGCTAGCTTCCAAGCCATGGAGCCAACCATCCAGGAGTGATTCTTCAGTGCAGAGCCTGGAGTAACCCCTGACCATCGCCCAGTGTGACCCCCCCCAAAAAAAAAGTAGGCAACCAATCTTAGAGGGAAATAAATTTTTTACACACACACACACACACACACAAAAGCACATGGCCTCAATCTTTAACATGTCAGTGATCTCTAATGGAAGGGCTTAATGGGGGGCTGGATCGATAGCACAGTGGGTAGGGTGTTTGCCTTGCATTCGGCCAACCCAGGTCCAATTCCCAACATCCCATATGGTCCCCCGAGCAACGCCAGGAGTGATTCCTGAGTGCAGAGTCAGGAGTAATCCCTGTGGATCGCCAGGTGTGACCCAAAAAGTTAAAACAAAACAAAACAAAAACCAAAAGCCACAAGGGCTTAATGGCCCCTCGGTGAAACACGACAATCTTCACACTCTTTCCTCTAAGGATACATTTTTTTGTTACAGTTTCAGTGGTTTTTCATAACAAATAATACAACATATATTACTCCAGTTCCCTTCTGGGGCAGGGATTGGGATTCAGGATGGAAGCATCCAAAATATGGTGGTGGGAAGGTAATGGTGGTGGGATTGGTGCTTGAGTATTAAATGTAATCAAATATTGTGAACTTCTTTATAAAATTAAAAAAAAATTATTTTTAAAGTGAGGTTTCCCATTACCCACATATCTAAGTCAAACTTTTAGCTCCACTGGTTTTCAGTCTTTGTGACTCTGAAAGTACATCTCCTGGCTAGAAAGAACCAAGGGCTTGGAGAAAAGCTTTGCAGGCCACAGCACCGCCTCCCAAGCACAATTTCAGCATAGCAAAACCAGAGTTGGATTTACAGCAGTTATTTTCCCGCTAATGTCATGGCGCAAGCGCGAGGCGGGGGTGGGAGTGAATGCAAACCTAAACTCCTGCATGAAAAAAGCATGTATGTGTGCGGGGCTGGAGAGATAGTGCAGCGGGTAGGGCGTTTGCCTTGCATGCGGCTGACCCGGGTTCAATTCCCAGCATCCCATATGGTCCCCTGAGCACCACCAGGAGTAATTCCTGAGTGCAGAGCCAGGAGGAACCCCTGTGCATCGCTGGGTGTGACCCAAAAACCAAAAAAAAAAAAAAAAAAAAAAAAAAAAAAAAAAAAAAAAAAAAGCATGTGTGCCCTGAATGGTCTCCCTGGTCCCCAACATGCCAATTTAGTCTTTGAGATTAATTCAATCTCAAGTACAATTTTGCAATAATCTAAACATTTAAAATTTGGTGCTTACTGAATTCATAAATCTGCTCCCTACAACTTTCTTAATTACCTCATTGTTAAGGAAAACAAGACACTATTGGAGTCAGCAGTCCTTATTATATAAAGATTTTCTCTTTGCGGGGCGTGTGTATTTGTGTGTGTGTGTGTGTTCCTATGATCTTCCCTTTGTGGAGGTGTGTGTGTGTGTTCTTATGATCTTCCCTTTGCGGGTGTGTGTGTGTGTGTGTGTTTTCGTTCCTACATCTGAGTCAAACCTGGGGTGCTTGGGGATTGCGCAGCAATGTTCAGAGGTCCTGAGCCCTGGTCTCCTGCACTGAAAGAGGGCTTATGTCCCGTATCCACCTAATATAGATACTGATAATACATCCATAACGCCACATTACAATTTCTGGAAAATTCAAATTTAAGTTTAAAGACTCAGTAACGTACTGCCAAAGAGCTAGCTCAAAGGGCTGGAGTACAGAAATCTGGGTGTGAGTCCCAGGATGTCAGTCTCTGACAAGAGTGCCCAAGCACAGAGGCAGAGTAATCCTGGAGTACCCCGGAATGTGTCAAATCAAGCAAAGCAAGACTCAGTAATCTGAAGTGTTTGCCTGGCAAGCTTGAGGTCTGACTTCAAACTCTTAACACCATTTGAACACACCCACCCAGAACTAAGGTGTTCCCCACAGTTACTGTGAGGAACTCCAGACAAAAGGGACAAGAAGATGGCTCTAAGCGTCAGAACCATCTAGAGTATGTAGTAAGCTGCATCAGTAATGCCTCTGTTTCACGTGTAAAGGGATCCTGATAGCACCATGGCCTGGAACCCCAGAAATAGGAGAACAGAGAGCTGTGGAACAGGATAAATGGAAAATAAGTTGTAACAGTGTGAAAAAGTAAACCTGACTAAAGATACTTAGTCCTTGCAACATACCAACAGATCTTAATACATAAAAATTAAAACACACCATCAGAAGTCATTTAAAACAGTGTGAACACAAAACACTTACTAAAAATACGTATTTCAACTTACAGTAAAAATATTTCTGAGAAAAGAAAAAAAAAAAAGAAAGAAATATTTCTGAGAGTCAGTCTCGGGCTGGGGCTGGTACCGGCTCCGGCTTGCGCTCCGCCGAGATTCGAACTGGGTGGCCATGCGTTTGCATGGCCGCTTTGATGCTGAACGACCAAGATCCAGAGGCAGCTAGATTACTTCTGAACCCAGCAAGTGCTCGCAGCCATGACCCCAGACTGTGAGCTAAGCTTTTGCTTTATGCTGCCCCAGAAAGGGAAATGAAATTTCCCACTTAAATCTCTATGTACTTAATTACTAAAACACAGAAATCCCAAACCGCGCGGCTGCGTGACCTTTTACCTCTTCATTCTCATTAGTGGAGAACTAATTATCAAATGTTTCCTTGTCAATAGGGCCGTATTTTGGGGGGGAAAAACTCCAAGAAGAACAGTAAGTTCTGTGTTGAAACCCCAACAACAACAGTGAGTTTTGGGTTGAAATATGGAATGTAATCAAGGTAAATAGAAAATGAAGTGAATTTTATCAGTTATGCAGGTGGGGGTTGGGGGTGGGAGGTGTACTTTTTTTTTTTGGTGGTGAAATATGGGCACTGGTGAAGGGATGGGTGTTTGAACATTGTATAACTGAGACATAAGCCTGAGAACTTTGTAACTTTCCACATGGTGATTCAATAAAAAAAATTTAAAAAATTTTCTGAATATTTTTAATTCAAAAATATTCTGAACTCCTACCTAGTTAAACCTTCTCCTTTGTAATTAAGCAAAATGTAAGGTAATGTTTCCAGATTAATAAAATATTCAGCTGGTAGTAATATTTCTGAGAATATTGTGTATGGCTTATAAAACATAAAAAGACTTCATTCGGGAGAAACAGCCAAACGCCATGTCTCCAAAAACATGATCACTGTATCACTGTCATCCAATTGTTTATCATTTACTCGAGTGGGCACCGGTAACATCTCTACTTTCCCAGCCCTGAGATTTTAGCAGCCTCTCCTTACTTGTCTTTTCCCAACCACTGGAGGCTCTTTGAGGGTCAGGGGAATGAGACCTATCACTACTGTTTTTGGCATATCGAATACGCCATGGGTAGCTTGCCAGGCTCTGCCCATGTGGGTGGGATACTCTTGGTAGCTTGCCGGGCTCTCCGAGATATATATATGTATTTCATCACTGTCATCCCGTTGTTCATCGATTTGTTGAGCGGGCACCAGTAACGTCTCTCATTGTTACTCTTGGTAGCTTGCCGGGCTCTCCGAGAGGGGCGGAGGAATCAAACTCAGGTCGGCTGCATGAAAGGTGAACGCCCAACCGCTGTGCTACCGCTCCAGCCCATATATATTTATATATATATATATATATATATATATTACATATTTAATAAAATAAATTAAAATAAATACAACACACATACATATATATTACTCTATGATTTGTTGCCTACTGTCTAACTCCACTGAATACGGTATGGTAATTATGGGAAATGGGTAGGAAGTGTCTTATGGCCACACGGTCCGGAAAGCAGCCTGGAGCTTGGCGGCAGTTGAGTAGTGGAAGTTGGCTGCCGGGGCTGGGTCCCTTGGGAGGGGGAGGGTTCTCACCTGCCCCTCTCTGGGGTGCCCCGAGTGAAAACAGCCTGGTGCAGAGTCCAAAAACATGATATTGCCAATTTTTCCACGGCAGACTGGTCTGGGCTGAGAACTCAGGAAGCCTCGGAGCGGAGGGCAGATTCCCGTCTGCCTAAAGCCAGCAGCCCACAGCCCCAACCAACACGCTCCACAGGCGCACCTCAAACTGCCAGGCCACCAAACTGTTCCAGGTCTACAGCTCCTGGGTGGCACACCACCTCAAAATCTCATAGTCCTGTCGGCCCTATCCTGCAAAGCTTCACAGAAGCCCCGGGCAGGCGCTGGTGCTGAGAGCTCACCTAATACCAAGCAACTCTGCACATCCTCAACGGCTTTGGCAAAGTCCTTGTGACTTAGAAAAATTGTATCAAATTGACTCTTGATAATCCTATTTACTTTTGTGTTGTAACGAACAATGAGGCCAATTTGTACCTCACAGGGTCAGGGTGGGGTGGAGAGTGGGAAACTGGGGACACTGGTGTAAGGAAGGTCACACTGGTGTTGGAACTTTTTTTTTTTCTTTTTGGGTCACACCTGGCAATGCACAGGGGTTACTCCTGGCTCTGCACTCAGGAATCACCCCTGGTGGTGCTCAGAGGACCATATGGGATGCTGGGAATCGAACCCGGATTGGCCGCGTGCAAGGCAAACGCCATACCCGCTGTGCTATCACTCCAGCCCCAGGTATTGGAACATATAAGACCTGTAACAACTATTATGAACAGCTTGGCAAATCAAGGTGTTACAATAAAATTTTAAAGATTGTTTTTTTCCTCCACATTAAGATGAAATTTTTTTTCGCTTTTTCTTTTTGGGTCACACCGAGCAATGCACAGGGGTTACTCCTGACTCTGCACTCAGGAATCACTCCTGGCGGTGCACGGGGGACCATATGGGATGCTGGGAATCGAACTCGGGCAGGCCTTGTGCAAGGCAAATGCCCTACCCACTCGCTGTGCTATCGCTCCAGCCCCTAAGATGAAAATTGTAACCAACTGTTCAGCAAGCCTTCCCCCAAAAAAGAAGAAAAGCTTTCTTATAAGGGAAACTTACAGCACTCAAAACTTCATCTCTGTGTCCTTCTACACCTCCAAATATTGCCACAAGAGTGTCTGTTTGAATATTCCATAATCGCAAGGCATGATCTAGTACAGACAAAAATGAAGATGAACAAAACTTGTTTAAATATGTAACAGCTTCAAAAGTTTGTACATAAAAGACCAAGATTGGAATCCATATTACACACAAACAAAATATATAACCTACAGACTTCCTAAATATGACTTCACTGTTATGAATAAGACTGTATACTAATAAGCATTTGATTCCACTACAAGATTTTTGCAGCAAATCCAAAAAACTGTGCAGGATAATTTTAGTTTTTGAGAACAGTCAAGCCATCTTATTTTTCATTAAACTAAAACATTACAAGGCACAGCAGTATTACTTGTAAAAAATGCCACATACAGTTCAAAATGTAACAATGGACATTAATATTACATATTACACAGGTTATAAAGAGACAGTAATATCAGCAGTGAAAACCAACAATAGTATATAATTGGAGGGGTATAGCTGGGTCTTGAGCCACCTCTGGTGGTGCTGAGACACCCATGGCGACAGGGATACCGTCAGGACCAGCTGCGCTCAGGGCAAGCACCTAAGCACTGTATTCTCTCTCTGACCTGGAACAGTTTTCTGGCATTGGAGAGAGCTCAACAGGAGCAGCTGGTTTGCAGGAGTCCTGGATTCAACCCTCGGCGCCACACGGTCCCTGAGCATGGCCAGCAGCAATCCCAGAACACTGAGGCAGAGGACCCTCCACTACTGGGCATAGCCAGAAAAAGATCTTCATTACATTTCTGTGTGTGTGAACACTAGTTTCCATTCTCTTCATAACAGGCAAATCTAAAATTGTCAGACCATTTTTCAGCTGTGGTTACATTTTATATTCACACTCTCAATGTATGAGGAATTCCTCTGTACGTGAGGATTCCAATTCCCACATCCTAATTAATGTACTTTCAGATTACAGCCAAGCTAGTATGTATGAACTGGTACCCCTGCTTTCCATTTGTACTTCCCTAACAACAGGATTATTTTGCAACTTTACTTTTGCAAAACATTAGACTCCACTACTTGGGAAGATACCTTTTCCAAACCTGTCCATTCTTCAGGGTACAGCACACAGTGAGTGGGGTGTTTGTCTGGAGTCTGATCCCCAGCCTGCAATGTGGCATCAAAGCACAGGAGGGTGATGCCTGAGTTCACAGTCAGGAATAAGTCCTGATTTGTGTCCAGGCTGTGTCCCTTCCCCCAAAGCTTCTGCCCACTTTCAACATTTAATGTTGAATTCTATGTCCCTTATGATAGATATAAGACTTACAAATATTTCCTTCTATTCTGTAGGTTATCTTTTCAATTAATGCTAATGTTTGTGTTGCTGCTATGGCCCCAATCCCCTCCCCCCCAAAAAACAACAATACTGTTTGTGGTAAAGTACTGGTTCATTTCCAAAAACTTTTATTAAAAAATCAAAATCGCCAGCATTGCTAGGATGTGGAGATAATGGGAACCCTCATTCACTGCTAGTGGGAGTGTCAACCGACTCAAACTTTTTGGAGAACACACATTGCAAATTAAGAACTGAGTTTTAAAAAAACCTAGCAATTTTGCCTCTTGCTAGTTACACTAAAGGTCTTTTAAAAGTTCTTATTATTACTTTATTATTCTTCTTTATGTTTACTTCTAGCAGTGCTCACAAGGGTTTTATTCCAGGGGCTCCTGGGACCATGTGTGGTGCCAGCCAAATGCCCTGCCCTTTACATTACCCCTCAAGGAAAAAAAGCCCCTCAATTCTGAGAAGACATTCAGACTCAGATGTTCACTGCAGCACTAGCCAGAACATAACAAACCAAGTGTCCAAAATGAGTAAAGTAACTGGCATCCACACAATGGAATACTATTCAGCTATCAGAGAAGAAAAACCATGTGATTTATACCATGTACACGAACTCGGAGAGCTAAGCTGAGTGAAGTTAGCCAGGAGGCGGAAACACATGTGTGTGGGCCATAAAAAAACATATTAAGGGAGAAACAAATGACCAAAGAAATGAATCTCAGATTGGTATGCAGAATTGAGCTTGCCACAGGGGGTGGGAACGACCGAAAATTATAGAGCAAAGTGGACACTGAAGTTACATATGGATGATTATCATTAATTGCATTGTAAATTGGTGTCTTAAAAAATAGTAATTATGAAATAAAATAAGAAATAGCAATTATGAAAGTCCCGGCACATTGAAATTCCAGGAAGCAACTTTAAAAAGTTGTGCTATTAGGACATTTGAGGCCCCTTTTGTTTTTACCTTAGGTAAAGGAATAATAGCTAAGCGTCTACTTCCTATTACCAAAGCAGAGAGGGGCAGGGAGCAGAGCAGGCGGAGCACACACTGCGCACTCGGGGGGCCTGAGTCTGCTCCTGAGCAGACCGAAGGACCACCCCAAGACACAGGCACAGAGTGTATGTGATCAATTGTTCTACACCTTTGGTTCTGGAACTATCCCAGGCAGTTCGGGACTCCTGGGTTGGTGCTGAGAAGCACAAGCAGTACTGTGGCAAAGCATGCTCTCTACCACTTAAGCACTGCATTGGTCCTATGAGCTCTTTTGAAGTGTTTACCACCAAATTTAAGGCTTGGTAGTTTCAAAAAACTTACACTTAAGCATGTTCAAGAGGGTTTTCTTTTGTTGGCTTTTTTTGAGGGGGGGGTCACACCAGTGATGCTCAAGGGTTACTCCTGGCAGTGCTTGGGGAACCATATGGGAAGCCAGGGATCAAAATAGGGTTGGGGGCCTGGAGCGATAGCACAGCGGGCAGGGCGTTTGCCTTGCATGCGGCCGACCCGGGTTCGATTCCCAGCATCCCATGTGGTCCCCCGAGCACTGCCAGGTGTGACCCCCCACAAAACAAACAAACAAAAAAAAAAGCAGGGTTGGGCCACATGTAAGGCAAACGCCCAACCCATTATACTACTGCTCCGGCCTCCTAAAATCATACTGGAGCATGCTTTAATGAGTTTTAATGAGAACATCTATGAGTATGGGCAATATGAGTAGACTATAGCTTTAACAAGCTTTCAACTATAAACTTGACTAGATAACATGAAGAAAGCAAGGATAAATTGTAAGCAAGAAAAAATGCAGTTCAGAAAGCGCAAAAATGATTGAGAATTAAATGGCATTTGTGAACTATTTTTTTTTTTTGAGTCACACCCAGCGATGAACAGAGGTTACTCCTGGTTCATGCACTCAGGAATTATTCCTGGTGGTGCTTGGGATGCTGGGAATAGAACCCAGGCTGGCTGCTGTGCTATCACTCCAGCCCCCATGTGGCATTTCTGAACCAGTTAAAAAGAATATGCCAAAATAGGGGTGGAACAAAGCAATGTTTCTCTTTACAAGAAGAATTTCAAAGAGCTGATGCTGGAGACCGAATCTTAAGTAGTTCTACAGGAAATCGTTTGTAAAACAAAACTTGGTAGGCCAGGCTGAGCTCAGTATTGAACCACTGGTCTTGTATGTATAAAGCCCTAGATTTAATCTCAGGCACTGCACAATCTGTTGTTATCAAAAATCAAAACCATGAAGAAATGATTTTCAAAACCATCTGTAAAACTTAAAAATTGTTTTGCTGATATACAATTTGATGAAGCTCAATACCTTATTCAATTAAAGCCAAAATTCTAGATCAATGCAATATAGTAAAGAATAATACCTAACCCAACCCTAAGTACCTTGGGTCCCTTTTTCTTAGGAATGACAAGGTAGTCTGACATTTTACTAAAAGTTACCATTTCAAATTTTTGGCTCCCCTACCTTACAACAATTGTGCCTATAAGAGGAAAAAAATCATTTCTAAAAAAAGTATGACTGAAGAAGCATTTCCTTCTCTTACCTTTACTTACAGACAAGAGAAGATTTGGATCTCGTGGATGGAATTTCAGTTCATTGATAGCATTTCCATGGCCAACGTAGTGCTGAAGGGGGAAAAAAAGCAAGTCTCAGATCTGTCAGTAAATTCTTTTTCCATTAAATGAGTGGAAAGTTTTTGTGGTTATATTTTAAAAAAAACTAACAAATTTGTAGGGCAACAAAAATGCTCAAGCTCATCTACAGATATTGTACTGAAATTAAATCAGGCACACGTAAGGGTTTATTTTTATATACCGTATTAGATTAACTCAGGCACGGGTTCTTTTGGGGGCCACCCCCAGCAATGCTCTCAGCTCTGCACTCAGAAATCACTCCTGGGGGTGCTCAGGGAACCCTATGGGATGCTGGGATAGACCCCAGTGCCCTACCCACTGTACTATCTTTCCAGTCCCACAGATAAGGATTTTTAAAATATCCTGAGGGGTCAGAGAAAGTATACTGGGTTCAAAGGATCTCCCCTTGCACGGCCAGCTGGGTTTGATCCCCCACTGGGTGTAGTTGCCAATGCACACCCTCCTGTCTAAAATGATGCTCACAGCTGGGATATGCCTGCTTTTCTTCAGGAGAGGGGAAGTGGAGTGCAAGAGCACTTGCCTTCCTGGTCACGGTGAGGCTTTGGATTCAATTACCGGCACCAGCAAAAAGAAAAAAAGGAAAATATCACAAATAAAAACTCTCCACAGAAGGGGCCTGAGTGATAGTACAGCGGGTAGGATTTTTGCCTTGAAAGCAGCCAACCTTGGTTCAATACCTGGCATTCCAAATGATCCCAACTACTACCAAGAGTGATTCCCGAGTGTAGAACCAGAAATAAGCCCTGAAATACCAGGGTAGCCCCAAAACAAAAAATATTTCCACAGAGGCTGGAAATGTGATTCGGTCGTGGAATGCATGTCTCTGTAAATGGGAAGAAAAAGTGGGTGTGTGTGAGGGTCACACCTGGCCGTGCTCAAGGTCAGTATTCCTGGCTCTATACTCGAGATCATTCCGGGCGCATCAGGAGGGACAGCATGTGGTGCCAAGGATCAGACCCAATTCAGCTACATGCAAGGCAAACCCTCTGCCCATCTACCAGCTGCCCTATCTCTCTGGCTCCCAAAATCCCATTTCTGGGGCTGGAGCTACAGCACAGTGGGTAGGGCATTTGCCTTGTATGTGGCTAACTCAGGTTCAAGCCCCAGCATCCCATACGGTGCCCCAAGGAGTGATTCCTGAGCGCAGAGCCAGGAGTAACCCCTGAGCACCTCTGGGTGTGACCCAAAAAGCAAAAAGCAAATAACTAAATAAAAAATAAATAAAATTCCATTTGTTTTTTCTATGCTTTTGGGGCCATACCCAGCAGTCCTCAGGCATTACTCCTGGGTCTACACTCAGAAATTACTCCTGGACGTACACGGGGACCATATGGGATGCCAGGGATCGAACAGGGGTCAGCCACAAACAAAGCAAATAAATGCCCTACCCCCTGCACTATTGCTCCAGCCCCAAAAGCCACTTATTTTTTTTTAATCTGTATTACCAAAATATGACGAATCTTTAAAAAACCTGTCCGTAGATACAACAAAGCAATAAGCAACGTATAAATTAAATGACAAATGTTTACACTGTTGGGCTGAAATAACAACGATGAGAAGACACTCTGCATGCTGAAGCTCAAGTCTGATTGCTGGCACATAATGGCCCCCAACGCACCAGAGCAGACGATGGCGCAGTTGGGAGGACCCCCTGAAATCAACAGTGTAGCCTCCAAAAACAATTTACTAGTTTTAAGTTCATATAAAAAATTTTTATATACATGCACTTTAAAAAATCTACAAGTTTGACCATTAACCCACCTTTATACACTGCATTGTTATGGGATTAATTATCCTAATTATGCCTCTGGATCCAGCCACAGCTAGCAGAGGATGGCTTGTATTGCTATCATATGTCCATGCGCAAGTATAAAAGTTTTCATCAGCCTAAGAAATGCTAGTTAAGAAATACATTTTTGAAAAAAGAAAAATACATTTCTATAGGTAAGCAAGTCAACTATGACCTTCAAAGGACCACTAAAATTTTGACATAGCAGTTCCCATTTTCCTCCGTATCTGACAGATTTCAACAATCGGTTATTTAAAATCTAGACATGATGAGGCAAAATTTGGCCCCCACTAAATTTTAATTACCCTCTTAATTTGCATAACCACTCAACTGAAGCAGAAACCATAGCATGTAAGTGAACGGGCATAGCCGTGTGCCATAAAACTATTAGAACAGGTGACAAAGGGCCAGAAGGCTGAGGCTTGCGCACAGGCGCTGCATGTGGAAGCCCCAATGTGGCATGGCCTTGGAGGAGCCAGGTGCGGCCAATCAACAATCAGATGCCTGTCCTGAGGCTTCAATTTGATTACTTACTCCATCACAATCCTTGGACTATGTGCCTCTAGAGAAAGAGAACCAGTTAGTTCCCCGCCTTCTCCTAAGTGAGACATCAATATGGCTCTAATTAATCACTATCTATGCAAGGATAAATGTTCTTGCTTTTTCTTGATTTTTCAATGGCATCCTGGAAGAAACAGCCTTTCACCAAGTTTGTTTGTTTTTGTTTTTGCTTTTGCTTTTAGGGTCACGCCCAGCAATGCTCAGGGATTACTCCTAGTGGTGCTCAGGGGACCATAGGGATGCTGGGAATCGAATCCTGGTCGGCCGTGTGTAAGGCAAACACCCTACCTGCTGTGCTATTGCTCCAGCCCCAACCTTTCACCAAGCTTTGACTGCATTTAACCCATTGGCTTTTAACTGTTCAGGAACCGGGGCTGGAGCAATAGCACAGCGGGTAGGGCGTTTGCCTTGAACGCGGCCGACCCAGGTTCGATTCCCAGCACCCCATATGGTCCTCTGAGCACCGCCAGGGGTGATTCCTGAGTGCAGAGCCAGGAGTAACCCCTGTGCATTGCCAGGTGTGACCCAAAAAGAAAAGAAAAAAAAACTTTTCAGGAATCTATATCATGCAGTTTTGTTTACTAAACAAATCACAAATTTCATTTTTGCACTGAAGGCCTTGTTATCTAATATTTAGTTTAAGTATCAATCAATTCACATCTTGTAATCAATCTAAGTACAAGGATTAGAAAAATAAAAAGCATTAGCTATGTTAGAATCAAAGTGCAGCAGCCATTTTAGTTATTAGTAGCCATTTTGCTATTCTGTATGATTATGTAACAGACAGCTGTACCAGGCATGAACCGGAGATAACATCTTGGAAAAGGAAACAGAATAAAATTCACAAAAATTCACAAAAAGCTTGCCGACAAACAAAATTCACAAAAAGCTTGCCGACAGTGCCAGCCAACCGATAAATATAAAAAATCCAATGGTCAGTCAGGCATGGAAAGAATAGAACAAAGGGTACCATAGGTGGTACTAACCTAGCAGCAAGTAACAAGTGTCTGAAGTCCCTTGTACCGTGTTATATAATGCTGGAAGATAAATACCCCCTGCTTTTGTGACAGGCAGCCGCTCGCTCCAAGGAAGCTGCCGCTATGTCCGTGAGCAGAATGGGGTCCCTAGCTCGAGCTAGCCAATAAAGATCCTTTGCTTATTGCATTTCAACTTGTCTTTGTGTTGAGTTCTCTGTGGAGATTTCGACCCGGTTTAATAGCTACTACAAGAGTAGTTCTCTACTGCCAGATTTCCAATGTTCATCTCCAGCCACCTCACCTTCCTCTATATCCACCCTACAATGAACTTCTAAAAATCAGGAAAACTAAGTTTGGTAGGTATCAGGAAATCCTTGGAAGATAATCAATGAAGGAACAGTATTAGCTGTAGTTCAGAATGAAAAATACTTCAGGGAACTAATTAAATTTACAAAAGCTTTGGTGTATTTATAGAAAATCCAAATATTTAGCCCCAAATACTGAAAACCCAGGAAAGGATACATCAGCATCCACATAAGATTGCAACAACCGGATTTCTCCTTGTGAGTGGCATTCATACAAAGTAACCTAGTGAAAACAAAAACACACATCTCAAATGCAGATCACCCTATATTTTTTAAGCATTTTAGTTACAACCATGTTTTAAAAATCCTACAGAAACTCCTGCCTTAAATGAGTCATTTAACTTAAGGAAATCATTATAAAATTTAACCTACTACATAATTACCAGAGTATATCCAATAGTATGTTAAGTTTCTACTTCCAATGTCTCAAACATGTATTTCAATTGTACCAATTCTTTAAAGATTTAATACTATGAATTACAAACACTTCTCAAAGTTGTGGCATAAATTAAGTTCTTAAAGGATATGTATAATTTGCTCAATGATTTCTCTACTGGCTAAAGCACATAAATAGCATTTTTCGGTTTTGGGTCACACCCAGCTATGCTCAGGGCTAATTCTCGGCTGAGGCATCACTCCTGATGGACTACAGGGGGTGCTGGGGTCAAACTGAAGTCACATGCAGGGCAAAGCACCCTATCTGCTAAGCTATCTCTCTGGTCCCCAAAGAATTTCCTTATTTCTTATAATCCAGGCCAACAACCTATCATTAATTTTAGTAAGGAACAAGAATTTTATGAAGATCCTATAAAACTTATATCCTCTAATCTAAAAATTCAAACAGCAGAAATTTTAGCAACTCAAAAACTTCAATGTCACTTTAAATGAATAGGGATTTTACTGGAAGCCTGAAATACTGCTCTAGTTGTGAGGTATAATTTTGGTATGAACATGATCAAGCTGGTAAGTACAGTATTAGGACTACAGCAGTATCTTAAGAATTTAATTAGACTGTTCCCAGTTGGAAAACAAAAACAAAAAACACTTCAATCTTTTCTGAAACTCCAGCACTCTGGGCAGCAACATCCAGCTGCTAAGGCGCTTGCCTGCAGGCATCCAGTGACCGAGTACTGCACATGGCCTCACAAGCACTGCCAGGCATGATCCCTAAGCAAGTAAGCCTTGAGCACCTTGCATGTGGCCCAGAAAACAAACCCAAAGACCCACAGAACATGAGTTTAGGGCCAGGTGAAAGCTGAGAAGGCCTGCTCCCTGAGTTCTGCCAGAAGTAACCCCAACATAACAAGCAGCAACTGAGTGTGACCCAAAACCAAACTAAGCCAAACAAAGTCAAAAGTCGATCACACATACTATCACTTTTCTTCTGGACTGTTTTCAAAGAACTAGACAGCTACTAACAGGACATTCTTGTCTGAATGTCTAAACAGGTATCAACCCATGTTTGCAAGGAATTTTGGAACTAGACAACTATCACAATCTACATCTGACTGAACGTCTGAACAGGTATGAGTTGTTATCAACTTTAGAAGAAAACTTCAAAAATGTCAGAACTTCAACGACTAGGCAAATGTTTAATACAAATAATTACTTTTTAATAGCTCCAGACTTATACTTTGCATTTACATAAAGACATTTAAGAGTTTTAAAAACATCACACACATTTTACCTTAATCTGAATGACAAACTATTAAATTCATTCCAGAAAAAATTGTCAGTTTTTGCAATAACCCAAAATATCTAAAAGCAAACAAAATTCTAAGTACAAACTGCTTCATGAACAACCGGAAGAAACAAAAATTATTTTAGTCATTAATACTAGTTTTTATTAATTTCTACAATGCTTCACTTTACCAGGGAAAAAAAAGGTCAAACAAGGCATAATCTTTACATCAAATGATTACAGTAACACTCACTCTGTTACTTCCTACAGTTGCAAATACTAATGGATCTCCTTCTTTACTGTGCCAATTAAACTGAACTCCAAACAACGGTTGGTTATGATCTTCCTATTTAAAAAAAAGAAAAATATAAAATAATTTACAAAGTATTTTATAAAATAAAAATTACATAAGCCGAAAAAGGTGTAAACTACTACCGCAACCTCTTCCTAATTTTCCAAAATGCTAGCTACTATTTGCATATCTAATATAATCCAAGGAAATCTCATCCCATTTTAATTTTCAAATATTGGTGTGATTATTTTATAAAGACACCAAGAGGTTGTTAGATCAAGAGTACTTATGTTGAAAGTACTTTTACATTTGACTTTTCTCCCCCACCCGCCACCCCTGTATTAGGGACCAATCCAGGAGCAGTCTCATGAGTATGCCCTCATTAACACTGAACTACATTCCTATCTTCACTTTCAAAATAAAAACTTCCAAGGGCCAGAGCGATATACAGTGAGTAGGGTGGTTGCCTAGCACACAGCAGACCTGGGTTCAATGCCCATATGGTCCCCTGAGCACCCCAAAAGTAACCTGAAAATCACTGGGTGTGACCCAAAAAAGCCAAAACAAAACACCAAAACCCACTATGGGGCCAGAGCAACACTACAGTGGGTAGGGCACTTGCCTTGCATAAGACTGACCCAAGTTTGATCCTTAGCACCCTAAATGCTCTGCTATGCCCACGGCCCAGCGCCAGGAATAAGCCCTGAGCACAAACTGTTTATCTTTTTTTTTTTTTTTCGCTTTTTGGGTCACACCCAGCGATGCACGGGAGTTACTCTTGGCTCTGCACTAAGGAATTACCCCTGGCGGTGCTCAGGGGACCATATGGGATTCTGGGATTCGAACCCGGGTTGGCCGCATGCAAGGCAAAAGCCTTCCCACTGTGCTATCGCTCCAGCCCCCAAACTGTTTATCTTTTGAAAGATCAGTTTTATGCTTCTGAAATATTTCACCAAAATATTTAAATAGCAGTAAAATAATCTAATTTACACGACATATTTGCCTAGTATAGACAAACCGCAACTCAAAACCCACACAAAGGGGCCAGAGACAGTGCAGCTAGTTCCCACAGCCGGCCCACAGGAAGGCCACAGTGCAGAGCAGGGGGAAAGAGAGCCCGAGCACTGTCAGGCGTGTCAAATCAAAATAACCCACAAACAAACCCCCAAATTAAACTAAAACTGTATGAAAAAGAAAACATTCAAAATGGCAACCAGTAATTCTTTTTATAAACAAAAACTATTGAGGAAATGATTCAAATAACCTCAATCCTTTGTATTCTCAAGTACTAAGCATTCAGGGGAACAAGAATGTTTAGTGGTAGTACAAATTTCTCATGTATTATACCCGGGCTTCAATCTATAGCACACAAAATAATTTTTTAATCTTTAAAAAATTAAAAGGCAGGGGGCTAGAGCCATAGCACAGCAGGGAGGGCGTTTGCCTTGCATACGGCTGACCAGGTTCGATTCCCAGCATCCCATATGGTTCCCCGAGCACGGCCAGGAGTGATTCCTGAGTGCATGAGCCAGGAATAACCCCTGTGCATCACCGGATGTGACCCCCCCCAAAAGGGAAAAAATAATAAATTAAAAGGCAAAAAATAAGTTCTATTTTAAAAACTATATAAAGGTGTCAGCTTCAATTTATACCAGCTCAAAGTCATGTTCAATTTTTTTTATAACAGATACCAAGAAGTGGCTCAAGTCTAAGTTGGGACATGGTCAGCATATGGTTCCTTGATCACTGGTCTGATGAGCCCAAAGACCCAACAAAGCAGTAACTTTATTGTTTGTTTACCACTGAACAGCATAGTGGGTAGGGCATTTGCCTTGCACGCAACGGACAGGAGTTCCTCTCTGAGAGCCAGGCAAGCTACCCCTGGAGTATTCGATATGTCAAAACAGTAACAAGTCTCAAAATGGAGACGTTACTCATGCCCACTTGTTGACAGTGCAGTGACAGTGCTACCACTGAAAAATAATTCTATCTTTGGCCACATACCTTGAGGCTATTCACACATCTGAAAGAGTATTTGCATTTCTTTGACTTCCATTTTCCCTTCCCCCAACTTTTCCTTCCAGGTGCATTTGGAGTGTTCGTAGGTGTGTCAGGGCGTTCAGTATTTGTTCCACTTTCTATACTGACAGCATCATCCTAAAAGCAAAAAATTTAGCAAAGCTTACATCAAATACTGTATTTAGAACAAGCCATCTTCTATCCATCAGGTAGTGGAAAGAACTGCTAGAAATGGGAAAATTACCTGTCTCCAAATAAAGTTACAAGAACAAACCAGCTACAAACCAGATTTACAGGTACTTGGCAATTACGCAAAAATAAAATTCAAAAACGGTAACAGATGGTAATGATGTAGGCAGGCAGAAAGACAGGGAAAGAACCCATGGCAAGGAAAGGTCTAGTTAATAAAGCCCCTGGGTGTACACTGAAATTTCTGGGATGTAAAGTCCTAAGGCTGATCCACCTTATGGATCCAGAAAGCAAGACCTGAAAATATCTTCTCCAGCAGTGGGCTCCAGGGCTGGACCCCTCCCCAAGGAAAGGGCCTAAAGGAAAATCCTCCAGAACCCTCAAGCCTCTCCCTTAATCTGATTAACCCTTGCAGTTGAGCCCAAAGACTCCAGAGCATTCCA
The DNA here is from genome assembly GCF_027595985.1 of Sorex araneus. Classification (NCBI taxonomy): domain Eukaryota; kingdom Metazoa; phylum Chordata; class Mammalia; order Eulipotyphla; family Soricidae; genus Sorex; species Sorex araneus. Next base: position 94,687,574 of record NC_073302.1, on the reverse strand, counting down.
GACCAAGGCAACAGAGGATATCCATATAAGTCAGTCCAAAGTCTCTGGCCCTTGAGCTCAAAAGTCTCATCCTCTGGAGCTGTCATTCTTTCCCTTCCACAAACCTCCAAACAAAATCTGTTTTACTTCACTGCTCTTCTTTTCTCCTGAAATTCTTTTCAGTGAGGCATAAGCCCGGTAACCCTGAGGCCTAGGACTTGCCTTTTCCTGCAAAGAGCAAGTGCTCACCCCGACCTGAGTCCCTGGCTCCCCAGAAATCTGGTGGTGGGAAGACGCCCAGGCTTGCCTCAGGCCCTGCTGAGCAGAGGCTCTGGAAGAATGGGTCTGGGGTGACTGTCTCTCTCCTCCCCGCCTCCCACAGAAGCCACCTGTGGGGACCCAGGGCCTTCAGTTAGACATTTTCACATGTCAGCCACTTGAATGTAATCCCTGTCTCTTATTCACAGAAGGCACAGCTGGGGAGGGAGGAGTTCTAGAGTCTGTGGCCTCTCAACAAGGTGGCCTGACGCACAGCATAGGCTCAGGTGAAGGCCAGGCCACTGGACTGCTGAGCCTGGAGGCTCTGTAGCTGCGTGTGGGGGGCTAGAATAGAGATCAACATTAACGTAGTTTTAGACACTGTTATTATTTCCTGAACACATCAATCTGAATTTCTTAAATCGTACATAAAAGTCTGTGCTACATTTTAACGAAATCTGACTCAAAACTCAATGTCACTCATGTAAAACTCAAGTGATGACAAATGTACTGCAGGAAGCCTTCCACCTCACTCACAGGGATCTTCAGTGCTAGTACCAAGTGCAGACATTTTCTGTCTCAGTAGAGGATTTCACAACCTCATTTGATGATATAGCACAATGTTGTTTGAAAAAGAACAAAATTGGAGCTGGAGAGAGCACAGAGAGGAGGATGTGAACCTTGCTTGCAGTTCATGTTCAATTCCCAGCATCCCATGTGGTCCCCAAAGCCCCACCAGGAGTAAGCCCAGAGCCCCCAGAATAAGTCCAGTGGCACCAAAAAATAACAAAAGAACCCCACAAAAAATAGACATTTAAACCTTAAGGAAAGTGACCTTAAGGAAAGGGTCATTAAATTCATTCCAGGAAAAGCTGTTTCATTTTAGAACCTGTTGCTTCTCAAAGTTGGTTTTGCGTAATCATGTACGGTACAAAATCACATTATGAATTAGGCCATTGTAACCATTGTTACCTAGGTCACAGTAAAAATTACTGTGGCCACAAATATATGTATACACATATATACAGAAATACACACACACAGAAAGCCAAAGTGATGATATGCAGGTAGGGCATTTACCATGCAGGCAGCCAAGTCAGGTTCAATCCCTGGCATCCCATATGGTTCCCCCAGCACAACTAGAAGTGAACCCTGAGCAGAGCCAGGTATACTCCCTAAGCATTGCTAGGTGTGGTCCCACTCAAAAAAAAGTGACTAGGTGGCAGAACATATTCTAAATAAATATCTTAATTTGGGGGGGGGGGCACACAAATAGTTCTGACCCTTGAATTATTTATTCCTAAATATACCTATACCTATTTTAAACATATACTTTGAAAAAGTATATAGTGTATTTTAAATTTATCCAGGAATCACTCTTGGCAGTACTTAGAGAACCATATGGGATGCTGGGAATTGAACCCAGGTAGTTCACGTTCAGGGCAAACGCCCTACCTGCTGTGCTCTCGATCCAGCCCACACAAAGTCTTTGTAGATAGAAAGATGTAAAACATCTAAAGTTCAGGGGCTGGAGTGAGAGCAAAGCGGATAGGGTGTTTGCCTTGGATGAGGCTGACCCCGGGTTCGATTCCCAGCATCCCATATGGTCCCCTGAGCATCGCCAGGAGTAATTCCTGAGTGCAGAGCCAGGAGTAACCCCTGTGCATCACCGGGTGTGACCCAAAAAGAAAAAAAGAAATCTAACGTTCAGTCTATCTATGAAAGCAGCATTATTTGTGGCACTGGGAAGGCAATATAGAGGGGCTGGAGAGACAGTGTACTGAGTGGATAAGGCGTTGGCCTTGCAGGTCATGGACCTATATTCGATCCCCAGCACTCCATGTCCCCCCAGACCCAAGGTAACCTCTGGGCATCTTCAGATGTGGCCCCAACAAAGCAAAACCAAAATAACCCAGAGTGGAATTTCATTTATTTTGATTTTGGGGCCACAGACCGAGGTGCTAAGGGGCTAGGCCCAGCTCAGTGTGTAGGGGTGGGGGTGGCTCCAGAGGGTACTGGGGAACCATGAGGTGCCAGGGAGCAAGCCTGGGCCTTCCGTATGCAAAACATGCCACTCCAGCCCCAATCTCAAACAAGCGGAACTCTATCTTTTAACTTTGGAATCACACCCGGGCATGATTATTCTTTATTCCTGCTGAGTGCTTGGCGGCTGCTCTAGTCTACACCAAGGTCTGGGCCAGGGCGAGGTGGCTGGGTGTATTGATCTGTGCCTCTGGTGTCGGCAGGCAGGGAGATAGGGAAGGCCCCCTCCCAAGGCAGCAGCAGGAAATTTCCTGGGTTATAGCCAACCTTGTGAAAGTTGTGAAAGCCAACCTTGAAGAAAACAGAAACTAAGGCCTGATAAGACTCTCACTATTGCCAGCAACAGACCCAGAGAAGCTGCAGCAGAAACAAAAGGCCAGGAAGGGCATTTCAAGACCATCACCACTCCCAACAATTTCCATAGCAACAGACTCTTACCTAAGTAGAAGCCCTAAGTGGGGGCAGGTGGGAAACCTCTATACAAAGGCCACCGTGGACAAAGCAAGGGCTGCAGATGCTGTCCGAGTCCATGTGCTGCTTGTGCCCACGTGGCTGCATACAGGTGTCGCCCACATCTCCAGTCTTGAGTTGTGGACTTTCATGCCTTCGTGTCTAATGCTAGATAAGTCTAAGGACTCTCTCCGCTCTTGGAGGAGCCCGGGTTCTCTCTCGGCAAGTCACTCTCCACTCTCCCACTTTCTCTTTCCCTTCAAAACCTCCAAATAAAATGTTTTACTTCACTGCTTGCCTACTCCTGAAACTCTTCGAGGCGAGACAAGAACCCAGTAACTTTGGGTCACAGGTAAGAGCTGTGTATGCTGATGGGTGGAACCCTGGGAAGGAAACCATGGATTAGGGGGTCATGTCAGGAAAAAGGCTGGGAAACACTGCTTTAAGTTGAGGCTCTACTGTATGTTCCTTCTAGAACAGCATGAAGACTTAGTTAATTTGACAGGCCCCAGACACGTTCAGCTGTTTGTAGTGCATGCTTTGCCCGGTGGAGGTGATGTCAGTGGGCCCCACTGGTTGCTTATGTGAGGCGGGGAGGAGAAAGTCACTTTCTCCCGATCCTCCTCTGCACCTGGGACCGTGAGGGTGGGGGGCACTGACCCCAGGGCCCTCTGGCTGAGGAACAAGCCCTCACTCAAAGGGCTGCCCGGAAACTGCTCTTTTCTCAGTCTGACTCACCGGGGACTTTCTACTGCTAGGACTGGATGCTGGGGATAGGTGATTCATAAAATAAGCAAATCAGATACACGCCAACAACAAAAAAACCCCACTTTTGACCTTCATTTAGTCATATTTGTCTATAAGAATACAACGCATGCAAACATCTATACTTCCTCCATTGCTTCCCCTAGCCAATGTCCAAGATCTGAGATCCCTAGATGTAAATTACAGAATCTGTGAACAAAATTAACATTTTAAAATAAACTTACATGGGGCTGGAGTGATAGCATAGCGGGTAGGGCGTTTGCCTTGCACATGGCCGATCTGGGTTCGATTCCCAGCATCCCATATGGTCCCCTGAGCACCACCAGGAGTAATTCCTGAGTGCAGAGCCAGGAGTAACCCCTGTGCATCGCCAGGTGTGACCCAAAAACCAAAAAAATAAAAAATAAAATAAAATAAACTTACATGGCAATTTCCACCACTGTAATAATTTATCACTTCTATTACAATGTAAATTTTTAGCTGTGACTTTATTTTTTTTCTTTTTGGGTCACACCCGGCAATGCCCAGGGGTCATTCCTGGCTCATGCACTCAGGAATTACCCCTGGCGGTGCTCAGGGGACCATATGGGATGCTGGGATTCGAACCCGGGTCGGCCGCGTGCAAGGCAAACCCGGCAGTGCCCAGGGCTGACTCCTGGCTCTGTGCTCTGTAACAGTTGCAGATTTCAATTAGACCAAGTGCTAGAACTAATGTACTAGGTAAGCACTGTATCACTTTATTAAATGCTATATTTAAGCAAATTTATCTTATTTTTCTTTTTCATTTTGGGGGTCACACCTGCCAATGCTCAGGGGCTCTGCACTTAGGAATTACTCCTGGTGGTGCTTGAGAGACCATATAGAGTACCAGGGAGTCAACCCAGATCGGCTGCCTGCAAGGCAAGCGTCCCACAGGGTGTACTATCACTCCAGCCCCTCATCACTCTTACTTAAAATTGGGAGGAGCCTCCTGTACTCAAAGTCAGCCCTCCAACGCCTTCAAACCATCTCCCAGGGAATTGATCGCAATAACTACACCGGTGATGGGTGGAGCGCTGGAATTATGTGCGTGGGAAATCGTCATTAACGGTAATGGAAATCACAGAACCTCAGTTAAAAAAAAATCTATCTCCCAACCCGGGATCCCCGTTTTTAAGATGAGACACTGAGGCAACTAGGTCAGCTCACAGTCAAGAAACAAGCAGTAGGAGTTTAGCTTCTCGTTCGGGTGTGTGCTCCTGTACACACAAATATCAACCGGCAAAATTTTTAAAAAACGTAGAAGTAAAATTGAGTTCAAGGACTGGAATGATGAAGCTGAAAAAACAAAACGGCAGTTCCCACTCTATGACAAGTGGGCGGCTGGGCAGTATTTGAATTAACTCTGCAGGGCACCCGAGCTCCCCGGCAGCTTCAGGGACCAGCCCCACCGGCGCGTTCCCCGCAGCAGCAGAAAGCCTTCTCCGTCGGAGCGGACTCGGCGGCCCCGACTCCGCAACGTGCGCGCCCAGGCAGCCACTGAGTGCAGACCTGGGCGGGGAGACCATCTACCCCCGGACCCGCGACACCGCGCAAAGAAACTTACGCAGGCCCCCGGGCTACGTGAGCGACTGTTTGGGATGAAGACTGCGAGGACACTAGCGGACGGCCGTCACAACCCTTACACGGGCACGGTCTCGGTCCCATCCTACTCCCGTGTCCCAGGGCCCACTCAAGGCACCGGCTTCACCGCTGGGCCCGAGCACAGCAGCGCGAGGCCGACTCCGGGCGGGCGGCGGCGGGACACGCGGAGGGGGCGGCCGGCCCGCGAGGCCACGTGCGCCCGCACCGCGCCGAGTGTCCGCGCGGCCTCCCACGCCCCGCGCGAGGCAGCGCCCTGGCACCCCGCTCCCTCCGGGCGCGACCCCCGCTCGGCCCGGCGCAGGGAGGAGCGCCCTGCAGCCCCGCCGGCGCCCCACACGCGGAGCCCGCCCAGCCACCCGCGGGGCCGGGCCGGGCCGAAGACGCCCCGCGCGCGCCCCCGCCCCGACTCTCCAGCCCCGGCCCGCGCCCGCGCCCCCCGCCCCGACTCTGCAGCCCTCTCCGCCCGCGCCCCCCGCCCCGCGTGACTCTCCCCGCCCGCGCCCCCCGCCCCGACTCTCCAGCCCCCACGCCCCGCGTGACTCTCCCCGCCGCGCCCCCGCCCCGACTCTCCAGCCCCCGCCCGCGCCCCCCGCCCCGCGTGACACGCTCCAAGCCCCTCCCCCGCCCCGGCACGCGCGCGGCGCTTGAAATATTCTTCGGAGCAACTTTCCCCGGAAGTGAGTCCCGGCGAGGACGGCACTCACATTCTCGTCGCCGGAGAGGTCCGGGTTGCTGTTCTCGTCGCTGCTCAGCTTCTGCTTCTTGGCCGCAGGCATGTCGCTTCCCGCCGGCGCCGCCGCCACTTCCCTCTCGGACATATTCCTCCGCCTCCCCGCGGGCTCCTGCCGCCGGGGGCGGGGCCTCCGCCACACCGCCGTCAAGCACGCCCGGCCGGAGCCTGCCGCAAAGCTGCCGCTGCCGCCGCCAGCTCCGCCGCCACCCCCACTGTCGCAAACCGCGCCCAGCCGCCGAGGCGGGCGTGCGTGCGACCCCGCCACACTGCTGAAAAAGGGGCGCGTCGCGCGCCCTCCCGCGTGGCTTCCTGGCTCCTTCCCTTCCCTTAAGCCCGTCTTGCCCCTTTCCCGCCGCCTTCCCGGCAGTTTGCGCGGAGAGGGGCGATCCGTTGGTTTTCTAGGGTAGCGTTTCGTACACTGCCCTTCCTCACTACCACCTCCTCGAAAAAGGAGAGGCGGAACTCGGGAGATATGCTCCCACTTCCTTCTCCCAAAGCCGTTTCAGCCGCGATCGGCCCAATCCTACTATCCCGGACCCGCTGCAAGGACTCGAAAGTCTGTGGAATGGACTAGACCACCGATATCTCGGGAGACGGGGAGGAATACTCGAAGTCACCTCTTGCCCTAGCAGTGCATGCCACCTTTCCTGCCTCTTACGCTCGGAGGTGCATGCTCTCACCTTAGACGTAGAGCTTTCCGCAACCCAGCGACGTCTAGAGCGGAGAAAACCTAAAAACGTGACTTCTTCTCCCTTGCCTCCCCCGCTTAGCGAGTGGAAGCGGCCCGCTGAGTGATGCGCATGCGCTGGGACGTGCTCTCGCGCTGCCTCGTCCTGCCCGCCTACCCGGCCCCGCCCCTCCTTGGGCCGGCCCCCGCCCGGCCCTGCCCTCCTCTCTAACCGGTTCGGGGTCCCTTCCCCTCCAGACCTTTGGCGGCTTCCAGGCAGGCTTCTGGCCATGGGTCTGTTGAATACTCTTAGCGTCTGTGGGTATTTGCGGGGTCTGAATCTAACCCATGCCTCGTGGTTGTAAGACATGCGCTTTTCCCTGAGCCTTACCCCTCGCCCACGTGGACTGGATTCTTAATGACTATTTTATTGATGAATGTTTATTTCGTTTTTTTTTCTTATCAGTTGGGTGTCAATATTGAAAAGGTTAGGCAGTGGGGGTGGAGGTGGGATGTTGGAGGGTGGCAGAAGGGAAACGGGACATTGGTGGTGGGAAATGTGCATGGGTGCTGGATCATTGTATGAAACCCAATCTATAAATAGCTTTGTAATGTTCTGCCTTGCATATAATCAATTACAAAAAAAAAATTTTAAAGCTAATGTAGAATTCATGCCCACTTCAATCAGCTTAATCAGTGACAATAAATAGTAGTACTTCTACATTTCAAAAAAATCTGATATTCTAGATTTCCTTTAGGTGAGTTACAGCCAGAAGTCATCTTTTGAGCTGTTGCTCTCTATTACTATTGTTTCTTGAGGCTATAGGGGGGAGGGGGCGCACCTGTCTGGACCACATGAGTCCTGTGCACCTGGGCGGCTTGCTGCCTCCCCCACCTCCTGAGCTCTAGCCTGTTGAGCATCTGGTACGCATTGTCAGGTCCCTGAGCAATAATCTCTCCCACGTTCCCACGTCATATAGACTGTGGAACTTAAACTAAGAATTTTTTTTGTTTGGTTTGGGGCCATCGCTGGTGGTGCTCCAGAATCACTCTCTGTGATGCTGGGGTATTGTAGGATATCATTGGTTTGTCCTGTCTCCCTTGCCACAAAGAGTTTAGGTAATACCCATCACAGTGCTCCTGAAGCACCTCCATTCCTCTGTGTTTATTGGAATGTAGCGCTAAACATTTTAGGACAACATTGATATGTCCTGTTCCCTTGCCACAGGAAGCTCACCTTTATTACAGTGCTCCTCTGGCACCTCCATTCCACTGCATTTATCTGTAAACTCCTCTCTATGCTCTCTTCCCCAACAGATCTATCACCTTTACCCCCTAGTCGGACTCTGTTAACTTGTAAGGTCAGATTCCTCAGAAATCTATGATTTTTTAATAATATTTATGAGTGAAACATTACCTTTCTCCTCTCCTTGTCTTTTAAATAGTTTAGTTTAAAACAATGTCCTTTTTGTATGGACAAAGAAAAACAGTTAATATTATGCTTTTGTAACTTGGGATTTAATTGGCTTCAAATATTGTTCACTCCTGGGCATCTGGTTTCTCAACTTAAGCCTCAGTTGCCTTTAGTTCCTAACACCCCAAAAGCAGGGTCCCGACAAGGAACTGAAAGGACCCAGGGTAAGCTGTGAGCTACCCTGGCATAGGTATGGGCCAGGCCAAAGAGCCATAATTCTTAACTGTAAATTAAGAGCTTGATTATGGACAAATGCTGTCATGATCCAAAAGCAACGACGAGACTAGGACCTTGCTAGGGATAGGAAAGACTACTCTGGCCTGAGCACTGTAGTCTGAGATTGAGATGACCCCAGGAGAGCAATTCTATAAGCTTAGAGTATCTCTTACTATGTCCATACAAAATGATTAATATTATGAATGCTTATATGTTTGTTGGACAAGGAGAGGGGAAACACCCATGGGATTTCACTCTTAGGTGGGTCATCCTGCTACAAGAGAATCTGTCCTAGAAGCAGGATCCCCTGAGGGAAAGAACTTTACCCCTATTGATTGTGACCACACCTATGTGTAAGCCCCAACCTCTCATGCTGGGGGATTTAACTAGGCTGTAAGAGTGGGCCCGGGAGATCCAGGTCTAGAGTGAAAAGGAGAATGAAGTAGCATGGGGGAGGGAGAATCAGAGGAGAATGGAGATGGGAATGGAATAAACTGCAACTGAGACCAACCAGCCTGGCCCTCTTTCCTTTGCTCGCCTGCACATAGCCATCAACCTCCCCAGGGTGGGGGAAGTGGCGTGAGACTACCTAACGTGGGTGGTGGGAGAGATAGAGCCCCACTGCCTCTTTTTGTGATTACCAGGGTACCCTGTGTGGTGCCTGGGATTGAACTCAGGTCAGCCTGTTTCAAGGTTGTACTATCCTCCTATAACTAACATTTATTTGGACACATTAGGGGAAGCCAACAAAACTCACATGTTTCCAAAATGCTACCATACCTGGAACCCGTGCCAAATATATCATTGCCACAAGAAAGAAGACAAGAGGGGCTGGAGCAACAGCACAGCAGGTTTGTCTTGCATGCGGCCGACCTGGGTTCGATTCCCAGCATCCCATATGGTCCCCTGAGCACCGCCAGGGGTAATTCCTGAGTGCAGAGCCAGGAATAACCCCTGTGCATCGCCGAATGTGACCCAGAAAGCAAAAAAAAAAAAAAAAACACAAGAAATAATAAGTCCCAACCCACCCCCTATTTTGGGGTGGTGTGGTTGGGTCATACCTGGCTCTGTGCTCAGGGATTACTGCTGATGAGGCTTGGAAGACTGGTTTGCCAGGGATAGAACCCCGGTCCCATGTGAAAGGTGAGCACCCTGCCTGCTGTCCTATCTCTTGTCCCCTATCCCCTATTTTAGAATTTAATTTTTTTTTTTTTTTTTTTTTTTTTTTTTTTTGCTTTTTGGGTCACACCCGGCAATGCATAGAGGTTACTCCTGGCTCTGCACTCAGGAATCACTCCTGGCGGTGCTCAGGGGATCATATGGGATGCTGGGAATCGAACCCAGGTCGGCCGCGTGCAAGGCAAACGCCCTACCTGCTGTGCTATTTTGCTCCAGCCCCTAGAATTTAATTTTGACCAAGTTTTGTCTACCACATGATGTTCATATGTGAAAATGAGGTGTAGCTCTGAGCTGTAGCAGTGCACTGTAGCACTGTCATCCCATTGTTCATCGATTTGCTCGAGTGGGTACCGGTAATGTCTCAATTGTGAGACTTGTTGTTACTGTTTTTGGCATATTGAATACACCATGGGTAGCTTGCCAGGCTCTGCTGTGTGGGCAGGATACTCTCGGTAGCTTGCCGGGCTCTCTGAGAGGGACGGAAAAATTGAACCCTGGTCGGCTGCGTGCAAAGCAAATGCCCTGCCCACTGTGCTATTGCTCAAGTCCCCTGTAATAGTAAATTAGGAAAAATGACATTAAACAAGCAATACTCTAATAGCAAGAATTGTATGGAGCAGTTGCTGGTCCGTCTAAAAGTAATAAGTCCTCCAAGAAATGAAAAAAATTAGGGGGTAGGAATGTATCTGAATGTAAGAGCATATATTTCATGTATAAGGACCTGACACACACAGGAAAAAACATTTTTATCTTCTAAAGATTTTGTTAAATGTTTATTCGTGAATCACCGTGAGGTATAGTTACAAACTTATGAACTTTCATGTTTGGATTTGGTTTACATCCCTCCACGGGTGCCCATTCTCCACCAATGTTCCCAGTATCCCTCCCACCACCCCCACCCAACCCCCACCACCCCACCTTGCCTCTTCTGCAGGGCATTCCCTTTTGTTCTCTCTCCTGTTGGATGTTACAGTTTGCAATAGAGGTATTGAGGGGCTGGAGTGATAGCACAGTGAGTAGGGCATTTGCCTTGCACGAAGCTGACCCAGGTTCGATTCCCAGCATCCCATATGGTCCCCTGAGCACTGCCAGGGGTAATTCCTGAGTGCAGAGCCAGGAGTGACCCCTGTGCATCGCCGGGTGTGGATACTCCCAAAAATAAATAGAGGTATTGAGTGGCCATCATGCTCAGTCTATAGTCTACTTTTGGTACACAGTTTTCAACCCGAGTGGGTCCTCCCAACATTCCCTACTAGGTATTCCCTTCTCTATCTCAGCTGCCTTTTCCCTCAGCATCTGAGGCCAGTTTTTTAAAAATGTTTTTTTTTAAAAATGTGTTTTAAAAAGCTACATATCAAAAGGTGTAGATATTTCAGCAGAAATGTTTTAAAAGCTACTTTTAATGGCAAGAATGATACTGTCTTTAAATATCTTGACATTGGACTGGAGAGATAGCTTAGGGGTTAAGACACTTGTGCTGACCCATACAAAACTTAAAAACCACAGGGAGAGGAAAAGGACAGGAACACAGCAGGTAAGGCACTTGCCTCACACACTTCCAATTTGGGTTAAATCCCTGCTGCTGCGTATGGTCCCCAAAGCACCTCCAGAAGGGCTCTTTCATGCAGAGCCAGGAAGAAACGAGCTCTGAGCAAGCAGGTGTGACCCCCAAACAATATACCAACAAAACCTTTGGGAAAGGATAGTGATAACACAAGTGAAGTAGGCAGCCTCAGTTTCCCTTGCCAGAGAGAGAGGAAGCCACAGTTTTCTCTAGCCTGATACTTCATTTCTCCCCCATCCAAGTCATCCTCAAGAACCTGTCTTAACATTCCAGGAATTCCTCAGGACCATAAAATTCTGCTCGGAAGGCAAATGGTTAGAAAGGCAAACCAGTAACTTTTTTCTATCCTCTGTAACATTTGCCAATTGATAAATGTAAAGATCCCAATTTCCACCTAGAAGTGTCTATAGGAAGAGCCTTTTCCAGTAACTCCCTCGCATCTTCATTACATTTGTTGATTGATAAATTCAATTAACCAGACAGCCTTTAAAAGGGGTTACACACAAAACTCCCTTTTAACTAGTCCTACAGTAAGTTCCTCCCCACTTGAGGAGCTTCTTTTCCTACTCTTCTACTTTACAATAAACTTCTCTACTTTCCAACTATGAGTCTGAGCATCTTTATTATTCAACATTTTCAAGATTAAAATTTTTGAGAATATTGAATCACCTGGGAATCAAGAACAAGCAGAGACCTGCCACCACCGCTTCATCACAAGGCAATTGCCTTGCCTGCAGCCTACCTGGATTCAATCTCCAGCACTATATGGGGCTCCCCCATACCATTAGACACGGCTCCTGAGTATAGGGCCATGAGTAAGCTCTGGCCCATGTGACCCAGAACCCCAAACAAACAAAACTTTGCTGGTATAGATTCCCCAGACGGTGTGAGCCAGTGTTTCTTAACTCTCTTCTTACTGTGGCCCCTTCTGATGTTATTTCCTTCTTGTTTTCTCCTGTACTGCAGGCTAGCCCCTAGTCTTGCGTGGTGTCACCAGATTGCACCTTTGATCCCTTTGGAATGTGTTGAGGGGCTGAGGGGCATGGTTGGGGTAGGGGGGATGGGTGTCATGTGGCTCCCAGGGGAGAAAAAAACCATAGACTATTGAGACCACCCAGAAACACTGATGTGCAAGGGTAGCCATTGGGGTCTACTATGTAAGTGCCATATTTTTTTGGGGGGGAGCAGGGCTCAGGGGACCCCGGGGGTGCTGGGGATTAACATGGTGGTGGGACAGGGGTGGGGTTGGGGGATGGATGGGAATTTGGGTGCGAAAGATCTGCTCCAGTCAGTCCTTTGAGGATCTCCCAGGTTCTCTATAGAAGTTTTTTAAATTCTAATGGCTTAAATATTAAGCAGAATTTGAATAATAATACGGTTTTCAGAAAATACACATTAAAGTAGATATAGCTACTAAAATAACTAACAAAGAGGAACTTTGCAGAGGAAATTTATTTCAGAAGGCGTCAACTGGGGAGAATAATGGACTATAGCTTTTAAAACCAAAACAAGACCGGAAAGAAAAAAAAACACCAGAAAAACATCATGTTTCTTTGAACAAGAAGTTTCTAAGGGGCGTGAAAGGGACCAGGTGTTCCTCATAAAACTGCTCTTACGTCAGCTAAATTGATGCACTCATTCTGGTCTACTTGATTTCACTTGCTCTTAATTCACTGAGCCCTCTGGATTCCAGGAAAAAAGATGCTAAGTCAGACCACCTGGCACCACTGACTTGCTACAGCTTGGTGCTTTGCTCCATGAAAAGTCAACCAATTCAGTAGGAAAGAATGTGGCTTTCCCTTGGAGGGCTGGAGCCATAGCACAGCAAGGAGGGCATTTGCCTGGCATGCGGCCAACCTGGGTTTGATTTCCAGCATCTCATATTGTCCACCAAGGACCCGCCAGGAGTAATTCCTGAGTGCATGAGCCAGAAGTAACCCCTATGCATCTGCCGGGTGTGACCCAAAAAGCCAAAAGAAAAAAAAAAAAGAATGTTGCTTTCCCCAGCTTCAAGGGAGAAGCAACCAATGGAACGGCAATGCCAAGTCCCGGCATGAGTTTCTGATTAACACCAACCCTTCAGCCTCAAAGGCTACTCATTTCCATGCCGGAGAGACAGTACAACGGGTAGGGCTTTTGCCTTATACACAGGTGACCTGGGTTCTAGGTTCCATCCCTGGCGTCTCATGTGGTCCCCCAAACACCGCCAGAAGTAATTTCTGAGTGGAGAATCAGGAGTAACCCCTGAGCATCGCTGGGTGTGACACAAAAAGGAAAAAAAATGTGCGGCAAACTATGAGGACTTGTAGCTTAGATCTAGCAGTCACAGCTTTTGGGTTGAATTCCAGAAGCACTAAACTGAACTGATTAGGATCCCTAAGTTACACTTCTTTACCTAACAGGATCCTGCATGAAAATGAAATAAGTTGCAGTGTCAGTGGCTGGCACAGCTCAATGTGTTGATATCTATATTTTTTGTTTGTTTGGTGGTAAGGCACATCCAGTGGTGTCCAGGGTCGCGTCCCTTGGTGTACAGTGGTTTATGTAGTGCCAGAGATTGAACCGGATTGTCTGCACACAAAATAAACGAAAGTGAACACACTGGGCTATGCCATGTAGATAATTGTACTCTGAGATTCACACAGTGGTGGAAACACCTAACAAAGCTTCTCTCACAATGAATGCCACTTATGACCCTAGTTAAGGTAAAATTAGAGCAGTGAGATCAGGTTTCAAGAGTGACTGATTCTCTCTAAACTCCCTAAAGCTTCTGGTACAAATGGAGTAGGTAGCTGCAGACAGTGTCCAGGACACAGGTGCAGTGGAATGAGTGCTTGCTAAGGCCCAGAGTTTGGTTAAGGAAAGAAACTTTGTTAAAATTTGAAAAATAAATAGATAAATAAATAAATAAATAAATAAATAAATAAATAAATAATTAAATAAATAAAACTTGACATACAGGGACTGGGGTGAAAGTACAGTGAGCAGCCTTTCGTCTTGAATGCCAGGAGTAAGTTCTGAGCACTCCTGGGTATGGCCCCAACCCTCCAACTCTGGAAAAAAAAGAAATTCTTTTTACATTCATAACTAAAAGACCACAGGTGGGGCTGGAGCCATAGCATAGCGGGTAGGGCGTTTGCCTTGCATGCTGCCCAAAAAGCAAAAAAAAAGAAAAATAAATAAAAGACCACAGGTTTTTTGGTTTTTTTTGTTTTGTTTTGTTTTGTTTTGCTTTTTGGGTCACACCTGGCGATGCACAGGGGCTACTCCTGGCTCTGCACTCAGGAATCACTCCTGGCTGTGCTCAGGGGACCATATGGGATGCTTCTGATCAAACCCGGGTCAGCCGAGTGCAAGACAAATGCCCTACCCGCTGTGCTATTGCTCCAGCCCCAACCACAGGTATTTTGAATGCTATATTTGTGGTGCTTATTAATACAAAAGACAAATTACCTATGAAAAACCATAGATCTCTCCACACTGAATTCTCCAGGATTTTTCAGAGACGCTTGGGGCTGAAGCGTTTCTATATATGCCATGTTTTGCATATATGCCATGTTTTGCATATATAGAAACTGAGTGTCATTAAATTGTTGCCCCAACACACAAATCTCCTCAAAGTGACAGAGACAGGAATCATAAACAAGTCTGACTAGAAGAAGAAAGTCAAAGCATCTTTGCCTCATGATGAAAGACTGTAGCAGCTCTGATTTATGTAATTCTACTCACAGAGCTTGATTTCTAGACTTCTCAGCCTTTCGTACACTGTCAAAGAATATTAAAAATCCAACCTACTTGAGACAAAAAGGTTGTAACTAGACACTGCAGCACTGTCATCCCGTTGTTCATTGATTTGCTTGAGTGGGCATCAGTAACATCTCCTTTGTAAGACTTGTTGTTACTGTTTTTGGCATATCAAATACACCATGGGTAGCTTGCCAGGCTCTGCCATGCGGGCGAGATGCTCTCAGTAGCTTGTCGGCCTCTCTGAGAGGGGCGGAGGAATCGAACCCTGGAACCCAGGTCGGCCTCGTGCAAGGCAAACGTCCTACCCGCTGTGCTATAGCTCCAGTAACTAGAGAGACTGAAAAAAATCCAAATAGAAACTTGGTTATATATCAAATTTATGTTGGATGGTTATGTAGCAACTATGTAGCCAATAGCTACCTATCTAACTCAATTTCTTAATTTGGATTAAATGGCTGGAGCAATAGCACAGCGGGTAATGCGTTTGCCTTGCACATGGCTGACCCGAGTTCGATTCCTCTGCCCCTCTTGGAGAGCCCGGCAAACTACCGAGAGTATCTCAGTGGCATGGCAGAGCCTGGCAAGCTACCCATGGCATATTCGATATGCCAAAAACAGTAACAACAAATCTCACAATGCAGACGTTACTGGTGCTCGTTCGAACAAATCAATGAACAATGGGATGACAGTGACAGTACTATGATAATATAAGATGTTGACAGTGGTGGAAATTGGGTAGAGGTAACCAAATTCTCTATGCTGTGTTAATTTTCTTTCGTAACTTTTTAACTTTATATAATTCCTCCCCCCCCCCATTTAAAAAGAGCTTCTACTAGGGCTGAATCACACAGTCAGGGGTAGGTCACCTAGCAGACAGTCGTGAGGCCCTAGTTGAGATCTGGTACTGAAAGGGAGGCCTCAGTTTCCCCTCGCCAGCTGCTGTGAGCAGGCCTGCTTTTGGCTGGCCCAGCCTACATTTTTGATTCCCTGCAAATTCCTGGGCTTTTCTGATGAACAGGCAGTTAACATTTGTTTATCTTAAAATCCTGCCCCAGAGCTTCAGCTCACAGGGAGGCTAAGATAATGAACAATACCCGAGGCAGATGGCAGGAAGGCTCAAACCAGCCTGACCACCAGGTAGATTCCCTGCATTCTCTGAAGTGCAAGACCCGGTCTCCTATAAAAACCCCACAAAAAAGAGGGGCCGGAGTGATAGCACAGCGGGTAGGGCGTTTGCCTTGCACGCGGCCGACCCGGATTCGATCCCCGTCATCCCATATGGTCCCCCAAGCACCGCCAGGAGTAATTCCTGAGTGCAAAGCCAGGAGTAAACCCTGAGCATCGCTGGGTGTGACCCAAAAAGGTAAAAAAAAAAAAAATCCCACAAAAAGAGCTGTAGCTAACTTAGTCCTACACTAAGTTCCTCCCCACGTGGGAGCTCCTTTTCATTTCTCTTCTGCTTTCCAACTCTCAGTCTGAGCATATTTATTTTAGAACCTGGGTATCGCGAGGAGCAGATACCGCCACACTTCTGCCTCAGCTGCATCAGCACCACACAATGTGAGTAAGGTCCTAGTTTCCTGGCAACCTAGCCAAGTGCACTGTCCTAGGTTGTAGGGAGCCATTTTACAAGCCTGGCTCTTATCTTCTAGTCAAACAGAGGCTTGCTTAAAATTCCTGTAACAAGGTTGCCACTATTGATCTTACTGATCTTATCGTTTTGCCATTTGTTTCTCACTAGCTGACGCCCATGCCTGATCTGCACTTTTCTGCTGTTTGTATGGGGATCCAGATACGCATACCATACCACCTCCTCCCAGCAGAGAGGTATAAGTACTGTAACTGCCAGTGAAATAAACTCTCTCTCTCTCTTCCTCCTTCTTGCTCTGTGTCTGTTCATTCGGCTGCGTCCCCTCCTCAGCCCCACGAAGGGTCCTCCCTGCTGGACAGGATGGGACCCCCATACTAGGTCACTGCAATAACAGAGAGAGAAGAAAAAAATGTTTATTTTTATAGAATCTATCTCCTATTGGACTAGAGCAATAGCACAGCGGTTGGGCATTCGCCTTTCTCGAGGCCAACCCGAGTTCGATTCCTCCACCCCTCTCAGAGAGCCCGGCAAGCTACCAAGAGTATTGAGCCCGTGCAGCAGAGCCTGGCAAGCTACCCATGCGTATTGGATATGCCAAAAACAGTAACAATAAGTCTCTCAATGGAATACTATGCAGCTATTAGGAGAGATGAAGTCATGAAATTTGCTTATAAATGGATAAACATGGAGAGTATCATGCTAAGTGAAATGAGTCAGAAAGAGATGGACAGACATAGAGGGACTGCGCTCATTTGTGGAGTGTAAGGTAGCATCACATGAGGCTGACACCCAAGGACGGTAGATATAAGGGCCAGGGGGATTGCCCTATAGCAGGAAGACTGCTTCATGTGCAGGGGGGAGAAGGCAGATGGAATAGAGAAGGGATCACTAAGAAAATGATGGCTGGAGGAACCACTTGGGATGGGAGATGCATGCTGAAAGTAGATAATGGACCAAACATGATGACCTCTCAGTGTCTGTGTTGCAAGCTATAATGCCCCAAAGTAGAGAGAGAGTATGGGGAATATTGTCTGCCTTAGAGGCAGGGGGAGGATGGGAAGGGGGGTTATACCCGGGATATTGGTGGTGGGGAATTTGCACTGGTGGAGGGATGGGTGTTTGAGCATTGTGAGATTGTAACCCAAACATGAAAGCTTGTAACTATCTCACGATGATTCAATAAAATTTTTTTTAAAAAGTCTCTCAATGAGAGACGTTACTGGTGCCCACTCGAACAAATCGATGAGCAACGGGATGACAGTGATCTCCTATTAAATTGCTGAGAAATCTAGGCCGAAAATTCCATTAGCTTTCAAAATAAATGGTTGATCTGTTCTGGAAAACTTTCTTTTTTTTTTTTTTTGCTTTTTGGGTCACACCCGGCAATGCACAGGGATTACTCCTGGCTCTGCACTCAGGAATTACTCCTGGCAGTGCTAAGCGGACCATATGGCATGCTGGGAATCGAACCCAGGTCAGCTGCATGCAAGGCAAATGCCCTACCCGCTGTGCTATCGCTCCAGCCCCCAAAGATCATTTCTTGAGAAAGGAAATTGATAAAATCCAGACTCCTTTAATACCGATTTCTAGTATTTTCTATGCTTTATATAAGGAAATGTGTTTGAAAAGCTAAATTAAATTTTTTCCCTGTTTCAATTGAAGTCTGCATCTCATTCATTTGACATTTTTTGTCTTGTCTGCTTCGTAAATAGCAGCTGTTCACTGCCACTAATGCAGTGTGTAATCTAATGTTTGTAGGTATAGTTTCCTATGAACAGAACATCATAAGGCTTCCTTGAACGTTTTAAAAATCAATCGGGAGTTACTACATGCTATTATGTAAAAAGCAGTAAGTGGGGGTAGGCAATAAGAGATAAGAGGAAAGAGGACACATTCCTTTCCTTCGCTTATTTAATTTTTGGAGGGGGTTTCTTTAATTTATTTCCCCTTTTTGGCCACACCCAGCTGTGCTCAGGGCTTGATCCCGGCTCTGTGTTTAGGGAGCACTCCCAGCAGGGAAGGATTGAACCCAGACCTGCTGTGTGCAAGGCCAGTGCTCTACCTATTGTACTACCTCACTGACCCTACAGTCCTTATCTTTAAAGTTTAATATTCTTCCATAATATTGAAAAATGGGGAAAGGATTGTTCAAATCATACAGAATTTTGCTGACACTTTAAGATCCCTGGGTAAAAGTATATCTCTTCCTGATAAAACTTAAACAGACAAACTAGACTGCTAGAATGACACTTTAAATTTTTGTCATTATTTATATACAATGAAGTGCACAGATTGTCAATATACAATTTTATGAGTTTTTGTTTTATATTTGTTTTTCAAAATTGTTTGTTTTGGAATCGCATTCAGTAGTGCTGAGGGCTTACTCCTGGCTCTGCACTGGGGGATCACTCCTAGTTGTGGACTCAGTGTGGGTGCATGCCTTCTGTGGTCGAGAGCCACCTCCCACCAAAGCGGAGAGATGATCAAAGTGGCCCGTTTAATGCAGAGTTGCAGGCATACTGGAGAACATCTGAGGGGAGTGAGGGATAGGACTGCACATAGTTTGGTGGATCACATACAGAGATAAAGCCTAAAGCCTGTGGTGGAGGCAATTCCCTTGGGGGGATTATCTCAAGGAGACACCCTGTCTCCCAGCAACGTCTATATTGCTTTTCTCTTTCCCTTTGGTTGTACATATTGAACAATTAGGTTTACTTTTTATTAATACTAGCAGTTATTTGGATAAACACAGTAAGAGATACAGGTTCCAAAGCTTACTTCTCTGGACTCCAAGGGTAAACTCAGCTGGCTTTACCAGAAATCCCAGACTATGTCCCCAGGCCAGTAAGCACTTTCTTGACCCATTTTAACAAGCAGGAAACTGGCTGGTTAGGCAGGGAAAGGGGAGCAATGTTCCCAATCGGCCAACAGGGCTTAACTTTGCCCTGGGGACTGCTCCTTCCTTTCTCAGTCTATCAGTTTTCTCCCCGCCATTTTTGAAGGGTCAGATGGATCAATCAAATGCAGACATGTGCACATGTAGTGGTGTTTTTACTCAGTTCATTGTCTGTCTCTCTATGTGGAACACTTGAACTTGAATGTTGAAGCCAGAGTGAAAATCAGTAGTAAAAATTAGACCTGGGGAAGCAGATATCAGAGTGATAAGCAGTCCAGCAATTTAAAGGATCTACGAGGTTTTGGAACTTGTTAGACAAGGTTTAAACAAAGATTTCTTATCAGAATGTTGAGCCTACAGAGAAAGCAAAATTCTCAATCTGGATTTCTTATTGGAAGAACATTAATGGCTATTAACAGTTGTAATTCTTCTGAACTTCAGAATCTGTACTATCTAGGAAGAGCTGCAGAAGTAGTGCCTAAAACTAAAGTGAAATAAAGCATTCAGAGGATGCAAGGCTTTATCTTACAAGACTCAGCCAATCTTAATGAGGAATTTAGCCAGTTTACAAACAGAGGTACAGAAGCCATCAGAATAAAGTTTTCTTATGTTTCCATAAACATTGACAGTCCAAGTATTTTTTCTATGCTATTATCAAAGTTTAGTTAAAAAAGAAAAAAGGGCTCTTTCTGTGTCTGAAAGCATGTTTGTATTGTGGAATTGTTAGTTAGAAAGCTTATGATTTGAAATAACGACGGTACAAGAACTATTGAACTTAAGCCAAAGAAGGTTTACTCATGTTTCATAAAAATTGATGGTTTAAAGGTCTTGTGCTGTTGTGTCAATGTACATATGCATCTGCATTGGATTATTAGAATGTGCGCTGAAATAATTGTGGTAAAAAACAAGTTCAGAAGGCCATGTGGGAGAAGGGAGTTGCGGGCTGAATGAGGGCTAGAGACTGAGCACAGTGGCCACTCAACACCTTTATTGCAAACCACAATAGCTAATTAGAGGGAGAGAACAGAAGGGAATGCCCTGCCACAGTGACAGGGTGGGGTGGGGGGAGATGGGATTGGGGAGGATGGGAGGGATGCTGGGTTTACTGGTGGTGGAGTATGGGCACTGGTGAAGGGATGGGTTCCCGAACTTTGTATGGGGGAAGCATAAGCACAGATGTGTATAAATCCGTAACTGTACCCTCATGGTGATTCATTAATTAAAAATAAATAAATTTATTAGAAAAAAACAGGTTCAGAGAGTAGTTAAAACATGAATTTCTAGAGTTATAAAATTGGTTGCAAAATTTATTCTACAAGTGTTTTATTTGATCTCAGACTTTTGGTAACTAAAATTTCTAGAGCTACTAAGCAAATAATTATAATAGATTAATCTCAGTTGTCAGTCTGATAGTCTGAAGCCACACCATTGTGCCTTGGTTAAAGTTTGAGATAAGAATGGAGAATTTCATGGAAAATGTGGGAAATTTTACTGACTATTGTTAAATCAGTCTGTCCAGTACATGAAAATGCATGTTATTATTCTGATAACTTGATTCCATGCAAAGCTTTGTCACCGGGTACCAACCTAGTCCTGACCATCAGAGACCTTTGTACACAAGTATGAAATCCTTAATGTTTTATGGTAATCTATGAGTGTTTTAATCTTTATATTTGTGTTTTCCTAGAAATCAGAATTCTAAGATGTCTCCTGGTTAATTTCTAATGTGAAGTGAACTTTTGCCAAGTGGATATATGTTGTAAGAACTTTCTAAACCTTTTTGAATATCTACAGAACTGATAATGCTTTTGAAATGGTATGGCAGAGTAGTTTTGTCATGTTAAATGAGATGATTGATAACTAGTGTCCAAATTTTGGAAATCATGTTGTACTGAGTTCAGTAAAATAACAGTTTAAATTTGTGGGACGACTATAAGGAATATAGATGTATGCCTTAAGTCAGAAAGATAATGGATGCAGATATCATCAGCTAGAAAAAGGAAAGGAATCCTGTTAAAGTGAAGTTGATTTTGAAATAGGTTGAAGGAAAGTTACAGGACAGAATGAATATAAAGGAAAGTGTAGAAGGTTTGAGGTTGTGTTTGAAGGAAAGAAACTGATCACTGTTTTAAGAAACTCTTTAAATCACATGCAGAATTGTTCTAGTACGTTTTTTGGTAGGATCTATGGAAAAGATATTGAATGGATTTTCTGGACTCCTGTTACAGTGCTCTTAGATAATTGAATTCTTCAAAATTTGCGGAAAATCAAGGGTTTTTTAAGTGGGATTAAATGAATTAGACATGTTTAACTGTACACTGGACTCCCAGTACAGTGCTCTTATTAATGGGAAGTCAAGGTTTTCAACATGGAATTGAATGGGTTAAATATGATGTCAAATTGTACACTTTCTCTACAGATTTTAGCTTCTTTGGCTAGGACCTACAACAAATGGGTGTGTTGCATCTCACTGTGAGTAAAGTGAAATGTTTTTCTCTTCTTTGTACCTTCGGTGTGTTTTTGATGCTTCATGGCACTATGTTGGTTTGCATAAATCCAGACAAAAGTCTTTCCTCTCTGTAATAGGGTCTACCCCTCATGCAGATAGGAAAATCAGTTATGGGACCCCAAAGCCCTCTTTCAGGGAAACAGTCAAGGGATTGGTCTAAATGACAGGAGCAGGTATTTAATAGGTACTGTTTCAAGTACCCTACAAACCTCAGGGAGACCCTAGAGGCGGGCCGGCTCAAAGAAAGAATGGAACTCACCAATGTATGGAGAGTGAGGAATCCGGGAATCTGTGTGACTGACACAGCCTGGGCCTACTCTCAGCATCAAGAAAAACCCTGGAAACCAGGATCTCTCTCAGCCCTGAAGAAGGGAGGGGATGGCCTCCTTTCTGCCAGGATGCATCTATGGAAAATGAGGCCCAAGGCCACCTCCAGTTCAACCTGAAGGCTCGAGACCATCCAGTTCATCGTGGGACATTTATGGCCAGGCCTGGGTAACTCTGACGTGCCACATAGATTTAATGCCATTATTGGTGTGCCTCCTGTCTTTAGCCAACCCCCAGGACTTCTCAGTAAATAACTGGGGTACCCCAAATGGAGAGTTCTCCAATCTTGCTGTATTTATGCAAAAGAACAAGTCAGATTTGTTAAGCCATCAGGCAAATTTTAAAATGAAGGTGGAGAGAAAACCATGTTTCTGTAACTTGCTTTTTAAAGAATCAGATTCAAATTCTACAGAGTGATCTAGTAAATGTATTCTAATCTTGATCTAAAAGGTATCCCTTTTGGGTAATTCAGGTAAAATGTGTTTTACCAACTGTAAAATAAGCAGCCTAGTCTTTAGGACTCAATGTTGAACATGCTGTCACTAGTCTGACCAGGGTATTGGAAGCCAGAGCTTTAGCGGGGGAACCTCAGCTCAAAGTGCAGAATTAATTGCTTTCCCCCAACCTGTCAATTGGCTACAGTGCCAAGAGTGGACATCTAAGTATTCACTTTTAGTTCTATGAACACAGTCATTTGGAGAGAACTAGAATTTTAACAGCTCTTAATTCTTGTTCCATCATGGGATTAATACCCCATCCAGAGAATACTCATCTAAAATACTCTGCAAAAGAACAATAGGCATTGGAACAAGGTTTTCAAAAGGAAGTTGATAAAGGGTTCCACTAAGCTTCCAACACTAGTGAAAGACATCTTTCATGGGAAGGAACTCAGAACTGTGCTTTCTGTTTCATTAATGAACCTAGCGGAAATTCTGGGCCTCCTTTCCTAACACTTGTAACTTCAAGGAACTTACCAAGGAGAGGATTGGCAGCTTGACATGCAAATGATCAAATGCTCATATTCAAGGTATAAATATCTACTGGTTCTAATTGATAGCTTCAGTGGATGGGTAGCTTTTCCAACCTGAGAAGTGGCTTGGTGCTTCTAGGCCACTAGAAAAATCTGGACATAGAAAGTCATTTTCTAGCAACCAATGGGTGAAGCAGTTATTCTTTTCCATTGTTTTTATGACAGAAATGGATATGTCATTAAGTTGCTTTGTTTTCTGTTGCTTTAACTCTTATGTTTTCTAAGACAGCAAACTATTTTGTCCTTACTAAGTCAGAAAGGACCTTCCGCATCTCCAGAGTCTAATCATTTCAAAGTGCCATCCCTCAGTCTAATTGATCTGATCTTTTCTTTCAGATAACTTCAGGAACCCAACCAGTTCATTGTCTGGGGCCCACTAAACTAAGGTAGCAGGCTTCACCCCTTGTGCAGGCAGGGCCAGGGCCCCTTTGTCAGCCTGAAGTAGCTTCAGAAGATGGACCTTCAGCCATTTTCCCTTAAAGATTCAAGGTGGTGAAATCTCTAGGGGGGAATATGATGTAGGCAGGTTGATAGGGAAAGGTCCTTGACAATGAAACTTAGATTGATAAAGTCTCCAGGAAGGAGAATCCTGAGACTGACCCACCCTGTGGATACAGAAAACAGACCTGATAAGACCTTCAGTAGACCCTGAAGAGGTTGGACCCCTCCCCATGAAATTCTTCGAATTCCCTCGACCTCTCCCTTAATCTGATTAAAATGTGATCCAGCCTAACCCATTCCCAACCTCCCTGGTAACCTCCTTAGCAACGGACTTTTACCTGGGAAGAAGCCCCAACGTGGGGGCAGGTTGAAGAGACCCTATAAAAGACACCTTGAACAAAGGAAGTGTGCGCATATGCTGCCTGAGCCTTTGTGCTGCCTGTGCCCACATGGCCGAGCACATGTGGTGTCTGAGCACATGTGTCGCCCGCATCTCCCCCCTTGAGATGTGTACTTTCGTGCTTTCGTGTCCAGTGCTAGGATGTGTGTAGAGCTCTCTCCATCTTCGGAGGAGCCCACGTTCTTTCTTGAGCGTGTTACTCCTGCTGTTATTTTTCTTTTCCACTTATCCCTTCCTCCTTCCCTCAGAAACCTCTAAATAAAATCTGTTACTTCACTGCTTGTCTACTCCTGAAATTCTTTTCCGAGAGCGAGACAAGAACCCAGTAACCCTGGATCCCGGGTGGTAGAGGCGGTTGGAGAGAAAGTGACCGTCTTCCTCCTCCCCGATTCACGTAAGTCACCCATGGAGCCCACCGACATCACTTCCCTGGACCCTGGGGTCCTCTCTTTAAGTTATAATGGCTTGTATCAAGACAGTGCTTTTCAGTGGGTAGGGCATTTGCCTTGCACGCTCCTGACCCGGGTTCGATTCCCAGCATCCCATATGGTCCTCTGAGCACCGCCAGGAGTAATTCCTGAGAGCAGAGCGAGGATCTCAGAGTAACCCCTGAGCATCACTGTATGTGACCCAAAAAGCAAACAAACAAACAAACAAACCGAGACAGTGCTTTTATGCTTTATAGACTGGCCCATTTTGATGTCGGGGTAGCTTTGCCACTTGCCCCGGGGTCCATTCAAGTCCCACTGCAGGATCTCCCTTTGTGGGGTATTAGGAACTACAGCAACTGAAGCCTAACCCAGGTAATTATGGCAGATGCCCAGAAGTAGAGTAGTAGATCTATTTCAGGCAATCAACTCCCAAATACTAGGAGCACAGCATTAACGGTCTTTCTGTGTTTAAGCAAGGAACACTGCTCTGTAGTAAAATATTAAAGGCTATAGGGGAAATAGGAAAGCAAGTAAATCACTGTTAACACAAAGAGTTCAGAAAGTTTGACTTCCAAGTAATGAAGACTGACTTGGGGAGTGTGAAAATGAGAGGTAAAGCACAAAGGAAAGGTTAAAGATAAACTCGGGATTAGAGGTGTTTATAAGAGCACTGTAAGCTTCTTTTCTTTTTGTATTTGTATGATTTGGGTCCATACCCGGTGGTGCTCAGGGGTTGGTTCTGGCTCTGTGTTTAGGAACCACCCCTGGTGGTGCTTTGGGGACCATATGGGGTACTGGGCATTGACCCAGGTCAGTGGTGTGTGCCAGGCGAGCATCCTACCCACTGTCCTATCTCTCCAGCCTCAAGTGTTGGTCTTTTCTTTTTTCTTTTTTTTTGGTCATTAACTTTTCCAGTTTTCTAGAAAATAATGTACTTTTCCCCTTTCTCTTTCTTTCTTTCTTCTGTGCCATAGTGGGTACTCAGGGCTTACTCCTGGCTTTGTGCTCAGGATTACTACTAGCAGGGCTTGTAGTGTTGGGAATTGAACCTGGGTCAGCATGTGTAAGGCAAGTGCCCTGCCCACCATATTGTCACTCTAGTCTAAGAGAACATTCTTTTTTTTTTTAAATTTTATTGGATTACCATCAGATAGTTACAAGCTTTCATGTTTGGGTTACAATCTCACAATGATCAAACAACACCCATCCCTCCACCAGTGCACATTCTTCACCATCAAAATCCCGGGTATACCCTCCCTTTCCCACCCTCCCCCTGCCTCCATGGTAGTCAATATTCCCCATACTCTCTCTCTACTTTTGGGCATTATGGCTTGCAACACAGACACTGAGAGGTCATCATGTTTGGTCCATTATCTACTTTTGGCACACATCTCCCATCCCAAGTGGTTCCTCCAGCCATCATTTTCTTAGTGATCCCTTCTCTGTTCCATCTGCCTTCTCCCTTCTGCTCATGAAGCAGTCTTCCAGCTGTGGGGCAATCCTCCTGGCCCTTGTATCTACTGTCCCTGGGTGTCAGCCTCATGTGATGTTATTCTATACTCCACAAATGAGTACAGTCCTTCTATGTCTGTCCTTCTAAGAGAACATTCTTTTGATTTTTCTGTTTTGTTTTGGGGCCACCAGGCTGTGCTCAGGGGCTGCCCCCTGACCATTGTTCAGAGATTGCTCCTGGCAGTACAGGGAAACAAACCCTGGCCTCCCTCCTGTGTCCAAGGCCTTGAATTATCTCCCTGGCTATCTCCCTGATTCCAGTAATAATTTTAGTGCTAAAAATTATGGTAAAGAAATATTCAACACATGGGGTTGGAGCGATAGCACAGTGGGTAGGCATTTGCCTTGCACGCGGCTGACCTGGGTTTGATTTCTAGCATTCCAAATGGTCCCCTGAGCACTGCCAGGAGTTATTCCTGGGTGCAGAGCCAGGAGTTAATCCCTGTGCATCGCCGGGAGTGACCCAAAAAGAAAAAAAAAAAGAAAGAAAGAAATATTCAACACAGAACATAGTATATGTCAAAGAGGGTAGGGGAGAAAATAATTTTAACTTAGTGGAAATATGGGCATTTCATAAAGAGGTGGTAATTAACTTGGGAAATAAAATCTTATCTGTGTTTTTCTAATAGATTTTGAAATAGAAAAACCAGTGAATGAAAAAACTTGTTCCAAACACTGGGAAAGAATACTATACTGGGGATAAAGAAAATTTTATCAGAATCAATAATGGCCTGAATTTCCCTCACACACCAAGTACTGCCTACTGATGGTCAGCTCAGATTCTGCTTTTCTTTTTTTTTTTTTCTTTTTGGATCACACCCGGCTATGCACAGGGGTTACTCCTGGCTCTGCACTCAGGAATTACCCCTGAGTGCTCAGGGGACCATATAGGATGCTGGGAATTGAACCCGGGTCGGCTGCGTACAAGGCAAACGCCCTACCCGCTGTGCTATTGCTCTAGCCCTCAGTTTCTGCTTTTCTTAAAAGGATGGACATGATGTAAAGATATTTGTATTAAAGTCACTGGAGAAGCCTACTCCAAAGCATAAGACATAACTTTAATACTTGGGTATATGGTTTATAAATTAAGATTTTTTTTTTTTGGTCACATCCGGCAATGCACAGGGGTTCTGCACTCAGGAATTACCCCTGGCGATGCTCAGGGGACCATATGGGATGCTGGGAGTCGAACCTTGGGTCAGCCGCGTGCAAGGCAAACGCCCTATCCGCTGTGCTATCACTCCAGCCACAATAAATTAAGAATCTTATTCATTTGGAAGGGGCTAGATCATGAAAAGCCTGATATGATTGTTCCATAAGTAGTGGGCTTTCAAAGGGCAGTCTTGTCTTCGATAACTGTGTGGAGGGGAAGCAGGGAACCGAAGATGTTGGGGGAAAATTTCTCTAACTAGTGCATTCTTTCTTTGCGATGTGAAAAATAAGTATGCAAAAAAGACCAGGATGGGTGGTTTGTTTGTTTGTTTTTGGTATGTTTGCTTTTTAAAAAAAATTAAAATTTATTTATTTGCTTCGGTTTGAATTAGGTTTGAGAGCCATAGATGGCTGTGTTTAGGGGCTACTTCCTGCTTTTAGGGGTTGCTTCTGGCAGTGCTCCAGGGGCCATTTGGTGCTAGGAATAGACCCCAAGTCTCCCATATGCAAATCATGCGATCAGCCTGTTATCTCTCTGACTCCCCACAAAGCCAGGTTTTTTTCTCCAAGCCAAGGACTATATGAAAGTTTAAATAGGAGAAGTCAAGACCACAATTAACTCACATAGCAAATGGCAGGTCTCTCAAAAATGGCACAGTAAGTCCAGACTTTTATTCCTTTCCAGGTTGGGTCATACCCAAGTAACAACTTAAGACTCCCGAGGTCACAGGCACCTAGGAAGTGAGCTACAGGTACACTGCGGAGACCGGGAGAAATGTTAAGATTCAAAATTCCTGGTTTCAATTTCTTGCCTTGAGTGGCAGAATAAGAGACCAGATTTTTATTTAATTTTATTTTGTTTTTTGGACCACACCCAGAGGTTCTCAGAGCTTACTCCTGGCTCTGTGCTCAGGGATCACTCCTGGTGGGGCTTGGGGGACCATTTGTGGTTCTGGGAATTGAAGCCAGCTTGGCTGTGTACAAGGTAACTGCCCTACCCACTATATTATCTCTTTGGCATAAAAACATTTACTGGGGGGAGGCGAGGGCTAGGGGAGTGTGCACAGCCATGAGTCTGCAATGAGGGATCACTCTTAGAGGGGTTGGGAGATCATATAAGGTGCTGAGGATCAAACCTGGGTCAGCTGTGTGCAAGGCAAGCTCCCTGTCTGTTGTACTATCTATTCAGCCACCTGAGACCCATTTTTTTTTTTTTTGGCTTTTTGGGTCACATACAGTGATGCACAGGGATTACTCCTGGCTCATGCACTCAAGTTTTAAATCCTGGCGGTGCTCAGGGGACCATATGGGATGCTGGAATTCAAACCTGGGTTGGCCACGTGCAAGGCAAATGCCCTACCTGCTGTGCTATCGCTCCAGCACCTGAAACCAAATTTTTATAAAGGAACTTTCCATCTGACCTAATGTCTAAAGTCTAAAGCACCCTGGACTGTGCCTGGACACATGATAAGGGATAACAAAATATTCTTTTCTGACTGCATTGATTTTGTTTTGCCTATTTGTTTTACAATGAGATTGTATTATTTTTTGCAGCTTCCGAAATCCTTGAAAAAGAAAAGATAGGAAAAGCATGAAAGATAAAAATGAGATGTGTACACACACACACACTCACTCACACACACACACACACACACACTAAAATTACAACATAGTCATTGTCACTGTCATTCCGTTGCTCATCGATTTGTTTGAGTGGGCACCAGTAATGACTTTCATTGAGAGACTTTGTTACTGTTTTTGGCATATCCAATACGCACGGGTAGCTTGCCAGGCTCTGCCGCGCGGGCTTGATACTCTCGGGAGCTTGCCCGGCTCTCTGAGAGGGGCAGAGGAATCTAACTCGGGTCTGCCACATGAAAGGCGAACGCCCAACCGCTGTGCTATCGCTCTGGCCCACAACATAGTAAAACAGCAATAATACTAAGTCATTGACAATGGGATGGAGTTATTTTTAGAGATATTTAACTAATATCTCTAAACTATAATTAACAGGATTCATAGATTATGAGGAATAAAGGGAGAACTACGTAGGATGACTTAGGATATCTTAATTCTTGGGGGGTTGTATCTCTAATTAAGAAAGGAAGAAGTAGAAAAAACAGGCGGAATTTTTAGTTTTTGCTACTGAGATTGAGTGTAATTTTACTTTTCTTCAAATTTAAAAGATCAAATGTAATTTTACTTTCTCCAAATCCAAATATAGTTTTCAAGAGCAAATGTAAATGCAAATGATAGATGATAGTGATCTGTCATGAATCTAAGTTACCTCACTAAATAGAAAATTTTTTATGCTATTTTTTGTTGTTTTGAGTCACACCCAGCATTACTCAGAGCTTACTCCTGGCTAAGTGCTCAGGGATCACTCCTGGTGGGTGCAGGGGATCATTATGGAGTGCCAGGGATCAAACTCAGGTCAGCCACATGCAAGGCAAACACGCTACCTGCTGTATTATTGGCTCAGGCCCCACCTTCTTATTTTTTTTTTTTTGGAGGGGGTCACAACCCGGAATGCACAGAGATTACTCCTGGTTCTGCACTCTGGAATTACTCCTACTCCTGGCATTTTTTTTTTCTTTTTGGGTCTCACCCAGCAATACACAGGGGTTACTCCTGGCTCATGCACTCAGGAATTACTCCTGGCAATGCTCAGGGGACCATATGGGATGCTGGGAATCAAACTGCCGCGTGCAAGGAAAAAATCCAGCCCCTCCCACCTTCTGTCTTGTTCTTATAAAAGAGTTTTGAGGGGCTGGAGTGATAGCACAGCGGGTAGGGCGTTTGCCTTGCACCTGGTTGACCAGGGTTCAATTTCTAGCATCCCATCTTGTCCCCTGAGCACTGCTCAAACACCCACCCCTTCATCAGTGCACATGTTCCACCACCAATAACCCCAGCATACCCCCCTCCCACACCCCCTCTGCCTGTGTGGCAGATGATTTTCACTTTAGCCTATCCTTACTTTGATTACATTCAATTTTCGACAGGAAACTCACTATAATTATTTGGAGTTTTCCCCCCAACACTTCAGACCTGTCAGAATGGCATCATTAGATTGTATGTTTTCTATTGTTGGTAACAAAGAGCATATGATGTTGCACGGTTGCAAAAGTGGCTGCCCGGATTTGGAATTCTGATATTAAGTCCAGAGGTATTTCTGCCAGCATCCGATTCATTCCGAGATTGGTTTCTCTGGCACTGGGATAATGGCTGTTCAGAAGCGAAGGAACTGTTCATGGGCGACCGCTCGGGGTTTCATTTGGGCAGGAGGCAGGGCTAGTTCTGCCTCCCCCATTGCAAGATTCCCCATGCGTCCCGTCCCATCACTGCAAACTCCTACCTTTCTGTCCAGTTGGTTCTTCGCTCCCTCCTTTCCCTTCCTCAAAACCTACAAATAAAATTTGGTTTTGCTTCACTGCTCATCTACTCCTGAAATTCTTTTCTGTGAGATAGGGCTGATGGATTTGGGAACCCTGTTCATGGCAGACAGAGGAACAGAGACAAATAAAATGAAGGAAGTCGGAGAAGTTTATTGGGGTGCGCTACTGGGCAGGGTGGGGTTGAGCAGTGCCCTGAGAGAAACTAAGGGGGCTTTTAAGTTGTCTTGGGCGGGGAAAGGGGAGAAGGGAACCAAGACCAGTGGGGCCTGTGTGCTTGGCCTGACCTGTTACCTGTAGGAGCTGGTGTGAGGGAGCATGGAACGTGGCCTGGGGGGCTTCCTGCTGCAGGCAGCCCATCAGCCCTGTCTTTCCTGCTGGGGACAGGGTGATCCCTGATTCCGGGAATGTTGTTGTTGCATCAGCTGGGTGCCATTTGGTCCTGGTCACCATTTTGTCTGAGTAAACCTCACAAGGACAAAGACCTGCAAGGGCTGGGTGAGGCCTAGGCCTGCTTTCCCCTGCCTGAGTTTGCAGCATGCTGAGAAACTGGGTGGCAGGGATGAGCTCCCACGCAGAGACCAAGCAGACATCAAGTGTGGCTGATGGCCACCTAGTGGGACTGGTCGGGCGCTGGCCCATGCTGCGTAGGACTCCTCTGCAGGCTATCAGTCCCCAGTGGCAGAGGTGGGTGGGAGAAAGTGTCTGTCCTCACTGACTTGAGAAGGAATTCCAAAGGCCATCAACTAAAGACTCTCCCCCTAGGGAGATGGCTCCAGCAGAAAGCCACACACAGGGCCGCCTGTAGGAACCCAGTAAAGGCCAACTTGAGCAGCGGAAGCAAAGTGTGCATGCATGCTGTCTGAGCCATGCACCTCTTGAGTGTGTTGTGGCATGCACAGTGTCACCACGTCTCCCTCTTGAGGTTTGGTCTTGATCTTTCCTACTGATGTAGGCAGGTAGATAGGGAAAGGCCCTTGACAATGAAACAGATTAACAAACTCTCTGGGAAGGAGAATCCTGAGACTGACCCACCCTGTGGATACAGAAAACAGACCTGATAAGACCTTCAGCAGACCCTGAGGAGGTTGGACCCCTCCCCATGAAGTTCCTCAAATTCTATGGACCTCTCCCTTAATCTGATTAAAATGTGATCCAGCCTAAAAGAAGACCCAGCCTCCCTGGTAACCTCCTTAGCAACGGACTTTTACCTGGGAAGAAGCCCCACATGGGGGCAGGTTGAATAGACCCTATAAAAGACACCTTGAACAAAGGAAGTGTGCGCATATGCTGCCTGAGCCCATGTGCTGCTTGTGCCCATGTGGCCGAGCACATGTGGTGTCTGTCGCCCGCATCTCCCCCCTTGAGATGTGTACTTTCATGCTTTCGTGTCCAGTGCTAGGATGTGTGTAGAGCTCTCTCCATCTTTGGAGGAGCCCACGTTCTTTCTTCAGCGTGTTACTCCTACTGGTTTTTCTTTTCCACTTATCCATTCCTCCTTTCCTAAGACCCTCTAAAATAAAATCTGTTACTTCACTGTCTACTCCTGAAATTCTTTTCCGTGAGCGAGACAAGAACCCAGTAACCCTGGGTCCCGGGTGTTTGAGGCGGTTGGAGAAAAGTGACCGTCTTTCTCCTCCCCGCTTCACGTAAGTCACCCGTGGGGTCCACCGACATCACTATGTATGCTGGGATGTGTGAAGCGGCTCTCTTCGTCTTTAGAGGCTGGAGTTCTCTCTTCTCTCCCTCCTTTTACCTCAAAAACCTCCACATAAAATCTGTGTTTATTTTATTACTCATCTCCTGGAATTCTTTTGTGAGAAAGACAAAGGATCCAAGAAAGGCCTAGGTGAGGGGCTGACTTTCCTTTCCAGCAAAGAGCGCTTTTTTTTGCTCCAGCCTGAGTCCACGGCTCCCCGAGAGATTGGGTGGTGGGATTAACTCCAGAATCATAAAAGAAATGGATATTAGGGCTGGGGGAACTTGAGGTCCATGCTGTGCAGGGGCTGATTGCAGACTCTGTTTGTTTGGTTTTTGTTTTTGGGTCACACCCGGCAATGCACAGGGGTTACTCCTGGCTCATGCACTCAGGAATCACTCCTGGTAGTGCTCGGGGACCATATGGCATGCAAACGCCCTACCCACTATGCTATTGCTCTAGCCCCAAGACTGCTTTTATCTCGGGCTGCAGCTCTGTGAATATTTTTCATTATATTTCATTATATTTTTCATTATATATTTTTATATATTTTTCAATATATTTTCCATTATATTTTCATTATATTTCATCTCTTTATATATTTGATAATTTACATACATTACCTTTAATGGAGAAAAAAATATATATATATATATATTTTGCTTTTTGGGTCACACTTGGCGATGCACAGGGGTTACTCCTGGCTCTGCACTCAGGAATTACTCCTGGCGGTGCTCAGGGGACCATATGGAATGCTGGGATTTGAACCTGGGTCAGCCGCATGCAAGGCAAACTCCCCACCCTATGTGCTATCGCTCCAGCCCCGAGAAAAATATTTTAAGAGCAAAAAGATTTTAAATGGGCTGGAAAGATATAACATTGTAAAAAACTAAAGCACTCTGATGGGCGTGTGCACTCGTGGGCTCTCTGGGCGGCTCTGTCTCACCACCCGTGTTCGGTGCTCTGGAACCGCTATGTATGGCTGTCGGTCAAGGGCAGGCGATGGAAGGAAGAAGGCCAAACTTGTTGCTCGATCAGTTTATTTCATTCTCTCTCTCTGCTTCTCTCCCGGCTCTGGATCTCTGGATCTCTGGATCTCGCCCCCCAACCCACTCTTACAGCCCAGTTAAATCCCCCCAGCATGAGGGGGTTGGGGAGTACACATAGGTGTGGTCATAATCAATAGGGTAAGATTCCTTTCCCTCAGGGGATGCTTCTCCTAGGACTGATTCTCTTTCAGCAGGAGGATCCACCCAAGGGCGGAGTCCCATGAATGTGTTTCTCCTCTCCTCATCCAGCAAACATATAAGCATTCATAATATTAATCACTTTGTATGGACACAATAAGAAATGCATTAAAGCTTATAGAATTGCTCTCCTGGGACCATCTTGATCTCAGACTACAGTGCTCAGGACAGATCAGTCTTTTCTATCCCCAGCAGGGTCCTAGTCTCGTCGTTACTTTTGGATCATGACAGCATTTGTCTATGATCAAGCTCTTAACTTATAGTTAAGAATTAGGCACTTTGGCCAGGCCCATCTCAATGCCAGGGTAGCACATAACTTACCGCTTGCCCTGGGAATTAATAATATTCGAAACCAATTAAGTCCCAAGTTACAAAAGCATAATATTGTCTTCTGTCTTCTTGTGTCTATACAAAAAGCACATTGCTTTAAAGTAAATTATTCTAAAGGCATAAAGAGGGGAGAAAGGCAATGTTATAATATTCAGTGTCTTAGGAAGGTCTGACCTTACAAATTAGCAGAGTCAGATTAAGGGAAAGCAGATTAACTCTTTTGGGGAAGAGAGCATAGAGAAGTGATTATAGCTGAACAAAGGGATGGGAGAGATTCGGGAACACCTTGCTGGGTGAGACTGGGGTAAGCCTAAACTCTGGGAAAAACCGGGACAATTTCCTCGTGGCAAGGGGGGAGAGGACAAAGTAATGTCATCCTACACTACAGAGGTTAAGGTGCTTGCCTTGCACACAGCCAATGCCAGTTCTATCCCTGGCACGGCATGTAATCCCTGAGCACTGTCAGGAGTGATCCCTGAGCACAAAGCCAGCGCTAAACCCTGATCACCACTGGATGTGGCCCCCCCAAAACAAAAGTTAAATTATAAAAAAGCAATTGGATAAATAAAGTATTTTAAATAACCCAGTTTTCCTACTTCTCTTCCACTTCCTTCTCCTCCTTCATCTTCTGTTCATTTTGAGTCAAATTTATTCTTTAAAAAATTCATTCTTTACATTCTTTTTGTTTTTGCTTTTTGGGTCACACTTAGCAATGCACAGGGGTTACTCCTGGATCTGCACTCAGGAATTTGTCCTGGCAGTTCTCAGGGGACCATATGGGATGCTGGGAATCAAGCCTGGGTCGGCCATATGCAAGGCAAACGCCCTACCCGCTGTGCTATCACTCCAGCCCCTACGTTCTTTTTTTAAAAAAAACTAAATCTGGGGCCAGAGACATAGAACCGTGGGTAGGTGCCGCAGCCCTCGCGGTCAACTGGGCCAGAGAGAGGGAATGAGAGTTGAGTGGGCTAGGGAGGACTGCATGCAACATACAGCATACAGCAAGTTTATTGAAATCCAAGCAGGTTTACATAGTCTTACTTTAGCAATAATCAGCAGGTTGGGGCTGGAGCAATAGTACAGTGGGTAGGGCATTTGCCTTGCACGCGGCCAACCCGGGTTCGATTCCCAGCATCCCATATGATCCCCTGAGCACCGCCAGGGGTAATTCCTGAGTGCAGAGCCAGGAGTGACCCCTGTGCTTCGCCGGGTGTGACCCAAAAAGAAAAAAAAAATCAGCAGGTTACATAAGTGGCATAAACATTATTAATCAAGCGGGGCAAGCAACTTTGCCAATATTGCTTGTTTTTCAGTTCCTTCTCTTAGCCTTGAGAAACATGGGAAAGTAGATGTGGCCTTGAGCATGGCCATGGCAGATGCAAGTCAATCCTCCCTTCAGCCTCCTCTCGAGTCCAGCTGCCAGACCATGGTGACCCTTCGACTCCCTTTCCAGGCTGGCCGCCAGAGCATGGTGGCCCTTTGGTTGCCTGTCAAGGTTGGCTGTCAGGGGATGATTTGCCCTCACGCCAAATTCTCCATACTCATTCCCGTTTACAGGAACTAAGGTAGGGGGTGCCTAGGCCTCCCCTGCATCCAGGCCCCGTTTACAGGGACAAAGGCTGGGGATGTCCAGGCCCGTCCCCAACAGGTAGGCTCCATCCCTAGCATCTCATATGGTTCCCCCAAGCTTTTTGGGTTTGGCCCCAAATCCAAAACCAACCAACCAACCAACCAAAAAAAACCCAAACAAACACAAAAACAGTAGCAACAAAACCCAAAACTAAAATCTAAATTTGGGGCTTGAGAGTACAGTAGATAGGTGGCAAGGGTGTTTGCTTTGTAAGAGGATCATTCTCTCTAGGAGCTCAGGGGTACCTCTCCAGGGTGCTTTGGGGACAGGGTGCTGCTGGGGTCTAATCTGGGCCTCCTGGATGCAAAGCATGTGCTCAGTCCATTGAGCTACCTTTATTTATTTGTTTGTTTGTTTGTTTGTTTTGCTTTTTGGGTCATACCCGGCAATGCACAGAGAGGTTACTCCTGACTCTGCACTCAGGAATTACTCCTGGCAGTGCTCAGGGGACCATACAGGATGCTGGGAATCAAACCCGGGTTGGCTGCGTGCAAGGCAAACGCCCTACCTGCTGTGCTCTCGCTCCAGCCCCCCCTTAACACTGCTTTAGATGCGTCCCACCGGTTCTGGTAGTTTATGTCTTCATTCTCCTTTGCTTCTAGATATCTTTTGATTTCTTCCTTGATTTCCTCCCTGATCCACTCATTGTTCAATTTCCAGGTGTTTCATTTGATTTTCCATTCTGTGTGTGATTAACTTCTATCTTCAATCTTCTATCTTCAGTGCATCATGGTCTGAAAGAGAGTTGATACAATTTCTATCTTCCTGATTTTATTGAGGTATGTTTTGTGGCCCAGCATGTGGTCTATCCTTATACATCTCTTAGCTCTCTCTTCCATTCCTTCCTTCAGAGCCAGTACTTTCTTGCTGAGTTTTAGTCTTGTTGACCTATCAAGAGGTGATAGGGTGTTGTTTTAGTCTCTGACTACTATTGTGTTGCTAATAATAACCTCCTTGAAGTCTATTAGCAGTTGTTTTAAGTATTTTCTTGCCCTCATTGGGTATGTATATGTTTAGGAGTGTGATTTCTTCCTGATGGACATAGTCCTTGATTATTAAAAACTGGCTGTAGGATAACATAGCCTCAGGTAGTGTAGGTTTATTGGGTTACTCCCATCACAGTGCTCCCATCCCTTTGTTTAGCTGTCATCACTTCTCTATGCTCTCTTCCCCAAAATAGTTAATCAGCTTTCCCCTAATCTGACTCTGCTAATTTGTAAGGTCAGACCTTCCTAGAACACTGAATATTATAATATTGCCTTTCTCCCCTCTTTATGCCTTTAGAATAATTTACTTTAAAGCAATGTCCTTTTTGTATAGACACAAGAAGACAATATTATACTTTTGTAACTTGGGACTTAATTGGCTTCGAATATTATTAATTCCCGGGCATCTGCTTTCTCCACTTAAGCCTAAGTTGCCCTCGGATCCTAGCACCCCAAAAGCAGGGTTCCAACGAGGGATGGGATGGATCCAGGGCAAGCGGTAAGTTACGTGCTACCCTGGCATCGAGATGGGCCTGGCCAAAGTGCCTAATTCTTAACTATAAGTTAAGAGCTTGATCATAGACAAATGCTGTCATGATCCAAAAGTAACGACGAGACTAGGACCCTGCTGGGGATAGAAAAGACTGATCTGTCCTGAGCACTGTAGTCTGAGATCAAGATGGTCCCAGGAGAGCAATTCTATAAGCTTTAATGCATTTCTTATTGTGTCCATACAAAGTGATTAATATTATGAATGCTTATATGTTTGCTGGATGAGGAGAGGAGAAACACATTCATGGGACTCCACCCTTGGGTGGATCCTCCTGGTGAAAGGGAGTCAGTCCTAGGAGAAGCATCCCCTGAGGGAAAGGAACGTTACCCTATTGATTGTGACCACACCTATGTGTACTCCCCAACCCCCTCATGCTGGGGGGATTTAACTGGGCTGTAAGAGTGGGTTGGGGGGCGAGATCCAGAGATCCAGAAAGAGAGATCCAGAGCTGGGAGAGAAGCAGAGGGAGAGAATGAAATAAACTGATTGAGCAACCAGTTTGGCCTTCTTCCTTCCATCGCCTGCCCTTGACCGACAGCCACACACAGCGGTTCTGAGCACCAAACTCGGGCAGTGAGACAGAGCTGCCCGGAGACCCCGAGAGTGCACATGCCTGTGGCATGCCTTAGTTTTTTACAACTGGCCTTTAATCTTTTTTTTTTCTTTTTGGGTCACACCTGGCGATGCTCAGGGGTTACTTCCGACTCTGCATCTCAAGAATTACTCCTGGCAGTGTTGGGGGACCATATGGGATGCTGGGTATCAAATCTGGGTCACCTGCATGAAAAGCAAATGCCCTACCCGCTGTGCTATTGCTTTAGCCCCACTTTCTAATCTTTTTCAGTCTGAAATCTATGTTGTCTGATACTAGTATGGTCACCACAGCTTTTTTTTTTTTTTAAGGGAGTTGTTTCCCTGAAGGATTGTCTTCCAACCTTTGACTCTGAGTCTTTGTTTGCTTTGGCTGTTCAGGTGTGTTTCTTACAGGCAGCAGAATGTTGAGTTCAGTTTTTCAATCCATTTTGCCCCTCTATGTCACTTTAGTGCATTTAGACTGTTGGCATTAACAAGATTATTGTCATTTGGTTTTGTGCCATCTTTCTCTAGGGGGTTGTTGTGCTTGTTGGGGTTGTCTTATCTTGCAGCAGCCCCTTTAGTCTTTCTTTTAAGATTGGTTTTGAGTCTGTGAAGTTACTGAGCTGTTGTTTGTCCATTAAATAGTGTATTGTTCCTTCGAGTTTGAGTGAGAGTTTAGCTGGATGAAGTATTCTTGATGAGGTGTTCATTTCATTGAGTTTTTTCATTATATCCCACCATTATCTTTGGGCTTGGTAGGCTTCCTCTGATAAGTCAGTTGTAAATCTAAGGGTGCTCCTTTGTGTGTGATTTCCTTCTTTGACCTTGCTGCTTTCAGTATCGTAATACTGATTACGATATATCTTGGAGTCTTTTTGTTAGGGTCTCTTTTAGCTGGTACATTTTGGGCTCCTTGGATCTGGATTCCTGCATTCTTCAGCTCTGGAAACTTCTTAGCAATGATACCTTTAACTATTGCTATTTCATTGGGATTGCCTTCCTGTCCTCTGGTAATCAGATGATACTTCTGTTCCTCTTGAATTAATTCATCACTTAGGTCTCTTATTCACCTGAGTGCTATTTTGAGGTCTTTCCCCCTTATATCTTGTTTCCTGTATGTTTTCTGCAGCTCATCTCCAAGCTCACTGATTTTGTCTTCAGCTGTTGAGGGCGCCCGCTGAGTTTTTGATTTAATCTATCGAATCATTTATTAGTGACACTTCTGTTTGTAGCTTTCTTATTTCTGCTCTCATTTCTCCCTGTATTTTGTTGGCTGTCCGTTCCATTGTTTCTTTCATGTCTTACTTTAATTTACTGGATGTCTGTTCCACCGTTTCTTTGAGCTCATCGAACACCCTTAACATTTCATCTCTGAACTCTTTATCGGAGAGATCATATTTGTGGTAATTCCCTGTTGATGCTTCAGCTCTCTTTTCTTCATCATCTCCTTGTGGTGAGGATCTGCGCTGTTTCTTCATGCTGCTGTGGTAGTATGGAGGTGGGTCCCTCCAGTTCACTATCAGTGGCCCTCACTGCAAGGAAGGATTCTAGAGAGGCTCGGTCTATGGTGGTCTCCTTTTTCCTCTTTAAAAATACTACCTCTGGGATGGGGCTGGAGCAAAAGCACAGCAGGTAGGGCGTTTGCCTTGCATGCAGTCGACCCAGGTTCAATTCCCAGCATCCCATATGGTCCCCTGAGCACCACCAGTAGTAATTCCTGAGTACAGAGCCAGGAGTAACCATTGTGCATCGCCGGGTGTGACACAAAAAGAAAAAAAAAATGCTACCTCTGGGGCTGGAGTGATAGCACAGCAGGTAGGGCATTTGCCTTGCACGAGGCCGACCCAGGTTTGATTCCCACCATCCCAATTGGTCCCCTGAGCACTGCCAGGAGTAATTCCTGAGTGCAGAGCCAGGAGTAACCCCTGTGCATCACCAGGTGTGACGCAAAAAGCAAAAAGCAAAAAGCAAAAAAAAATACCTCTTTGGTGCTCCTCTACGTTATGTGAGGACACTAGTGCAGCTTTATGGGATGTGTTTTTTTACATTAGGCTTATTCAGATTCTTGTGTTCACTGTTATTCTGGTGAGTTTGGGGAGTATTTAGATTGGAGTAGGCTAGTGGACTATTGACCTAATGTGTTTGGGATAGCCAGGAGGTCCTCTTCGGAACTAGGTAATGGAGCTTGGGCTGTGAGTCCAAAGTATTGTGAAAGAGAAAAATAGCTGCAGCCACATGTGTGGCCACCGCCCCAGAGGTCACCACCACCACTATACCAGTATACCTGGTGGGGAAGGGGTCACATCAGTGCCTTCTTGGGACTTGGGGTCCACTTCTGACATGACCCTCAGGCTTGCCAGCTTCCTTTGGCGTGGTGCTGTCAGGGCACCTCAGCTGCCTGGGCAGGAAGGGGGATTTTTCTGGGTCCCTGGTTCTGGTAGCTGGCACGCCACCCTGGAGACCACCTTTTTGTTTTGTTTTGTTCTTGTGTTCCCACTTGGTAGTGCTCACAGCCAGCTCCTGGCTCTGTTTCCAAAGGTCACTCATGGTGGGAGTCAGAGGATCTGAGGTTCCAGGGATTGGGACTGGGTTGGCCATGTGCAAGGCATGTCTCTTCAGCCTTCACTTAGAGCGATATGACAATTTTTATTCGGTTCTGTGCTCGTGGCTCACTCTTGACTGTTCTCAGGGATCACTCCTGGAGGTGCTGCTGGGACCCTTATGTTGGTATATTGGTTTGAGTTCCTTTCTCTCTCTCTCTCTCTCTCTCTCTCTCTCTCTCTTTCTCTCTCTCTCTCTCTCTCTCTCTTTTTGGTCAGACCTGACTATATTCAGGGGTTAGTCCTGGCTCTGCACTCAGAAATTACTCCTGGTGGTGCTTGGGGACCACATGGGATGCCGAGGATTGAGCCTGGGTTAGCCATGTGCAAGACAAATGCCCTACCCACTGTAGTATTGCTCTGGCCCCTTCCATATGTTGGTTGAACCAGGCATTGAACATGTGCTGGCTTGGAGCAAGGCAAGCTTCTTACCTATTGGACCATATCTCCAGGATGTATGTGATATTTTGAATTTATATTGGGGTATTATGTGAGATTGATGTCCGAGGGCCCCAAGGATGGCTTACATGAGGTAGGGAGGAGAGAAAGATGTTCACTTTCTCCCAATCCGCCTCTGCCACCTGGAACCCTTTGGGAAGACTAGGACTGGTAAAATCTGCGATGAGACCCTGCTCGGCACGAGCCTGAGCCCTGCCAGACCCACCAGGTAAAGTCCTCTTGGTCTGCCAGGCACAGGAGTTGGTCCCCACAACCCGATTTCTTGGGGAGCCACGGACTCAGGCTGGAGCAAGAATTTGCTTTTTGCAGGAAAGAAGTCAATTCCAGGCCTTACCCAGGGTTTTAGAGTTCTTGTCTCACCTCGCAGAAAAGCATTTCAGGAGTAGATAAGCAGTGAAGTAAATAGATTTTATTTGGAGGGTTTTAAAGGTGTGGGAGAGAGAGAGACAGAGACAGAGAGAGACAGAGAGAGAAACACGCTAAAGGGAGAATGTGGGCTTCTTTGAGGGCAGAACGAGCCCCTACACACACCCCAGCATTGAATAAGAAAGTACACATCTCAAGAGGGGAGTTGTGGGTGACACATGTGCCCGCCACATAAGTACAAACAGCACATGGGCTCGGGCAGCATATACACCCCTCCCTTTGTTCAAGGTGACTTTTAAAAGGTTTTTCCAAGCTGCCCTCATAGTCAAGAGTCTGTTGCTGGAATTGTTGCTAAGTGAGCCTGGAGTGGTCTTCTTTGAAACTGCTCGTCTTTACCTTTGTTCAGGCTGGATCTTCTCCCAGAGGTGGGTCCAGCCTTCTCTGGTCTGGGCCAGCTGAGGGTTAATCAGATTAAAAGAAGGAATTGAGGGCTCTCCAGTAATTTCCTCAGGCTCTTTCTGTAGGGAGGGGTCCAGTCTCCTCAGGGTCAGCTGCTGGAGGAGGTCTTACCAGGTCTTGCTTTCTGTATCCACAAGGTGGGTCAGACTTAGGACTGGTGGCTTTATTACTTCCTAGAAGTTTCATTGCCATGATGGGAGGAGGGGGCCCTTCCCTAACTTAGCTGTCTACATCAAGATGAAGGTTGAGGTTTAATTTTATATATACATATATGTAAATGTGTACAAGCACACACACACACCCATATAGTAGTTCCAACCCAATTATTGGAAAGACTTCTTTTTCCAGCGAGTGCCTTAGCAAACATATGTGGGTAGTGAAAAATCAAAAATCTGTGCACTTTCTATTCCTTCTCAAATTTCTCTTTAATGTCAGAAAATTTACTTAAAATAAAATATTTATTGTTTTAATTGCCTCCTAACTATTCTCTACCTTGTTGTTATGCTAACCAAGTTTGCACACAAGACTGGCTGTGGTACTCACACTCACACAGGGTTAGTGTAGGATGACATTGGTTCGTCCTTTCTCCTCCCTACTTTCTCCCTTGCCACAGGGAGCTTCCTCCCAAGGCACTTCCATTCCTCTGTGTTTATCTTTAACTTCTCCTCTGTGCTCTATTTCCCCTATCTGTTAATCACCTATAACCCCAAATTAGACCC
This sequence comes from Sorex araneus, assembly GCF_027595985.1. Taxonomy (NCBI): domain Eukaryota; kingdom Metazoa; phylum Chordata; class Mammalia; order Eulipotyphla; family Soricidae; genus Sorex; species Sorex araneus. The sequence continues at coordinate 94,645,568 of NC_073302.1, read as the reverse complement.
TGTGACTTGCAAGGTCAGATTCTTCTAAGGACTCTGGATTTTCTGTTTTTAAGTGAAATATTAAATATGCTTTTCTCTTTTCCTTATGTCCTTTGCATAGTTTAATTTAGAGCAATGTCTTTTTTGCGATAGCACAGTGGTTGGGTGTTTGCCTTTTACGCGGCCGACCCGAGTTCAATTCCTCTGCCCCTCTCGGAGAGCCCAGCAAAGCTACCGAGAGTATCGAGCCTGCTCGGCAGAGCCTGGCAAGCTACCTGTGCTTATTGGATATGCCAAAAACAATAACAATAAGTCTCTCAATGAGAGATGTTACTGGTGCCCACTCAAACAAATCAATGAGCAACAGGATGACAGTGGCCTAAGACAGTCTTTTTTTACATAGACGCAGGAAGACAATGCTATGCTTTGTAACTTGGGAGTTCATTGACTCCAAATAATATTTATTCTGGGGCTTCTGTCATATTTACTTAACTTAAGCCTCAGTTGCACCCCAAAAGGAGGTCTCCTGACAAAGGGACTTGGAGCACCCAGGACAAGCTGTAAGCTACCCTGGCATTGAAACAGGACAGGCCAAGCACCATAAAATTTATAATAAATTAAGAGCACCGTCATGGACAAATTCTGTCATCACTCAGAGAGAAACAACTGGATAAGGACCCTGCTGGGGTTAGGGAGGACAACTCTGGCCTGAGCACCGTAGTCTGGGATCCATAGTGAGATGCTCCCAGGAGAGCCATCTACAAGCTTAATATGTATCTTACTGTGTCCATACAAAGTGACTAATGTTATTAAGAAGTAGAATTAGATGACTGTTGAAATGGTTATGGGGTAAAGAAAAGAGAAATAAAACTTTAGATGAGGGCTAGAGCAGTAGGGCGTTTGCCTTGCATGCGGCTGACCCAGGTTTGATCCCCAGCATCCCATATGGTCCCCTGATTACTGCCAGGAGTAATTCCTGAGTGCAAAGCCAGGAGCAACCCCTGTGCATCTCCGGGTGTGACCCCAAAAAAGAAAACAAAAACCAAAAAAACCTTAGATGAAGTTCTGCCCTGGAGCAGATCTCCTCACAGGAGATCTTTGTCTTTGTCTTAGAAGAGCCTTCCCCTGAAGGAAGAGAAGGGCTTTACATATGTTTATTTTGCTGTCTGACCTATGAGAAAATGCTATCCCCCAACCCTTGGTGATTGCTCTCTATAACTAGACTGTGAGAGATGGCCTGGGGAGATGGGGATGCTGATGAGACCTAGACTCAGACAGACTAGCCTGAGGGACATTAGGAGACAGAATGAGTTGCTGGGGGAAACTGGAATGGGCCTCCCAGTGATATTGGAATAGGTATGGGAGAACAGAATAAAGGAGGCTGGAGGCTGGAGATTGGAATAAACAGAGACTGAACACCAACCAGCTTGGCGGCCCTGTTCCCTCCTTCATGCATCTGTTGGCGATGGCTCATGGCCACTGAACACATGCCTCAGGTGCCCACACATTTTTGTAAAAACAGTTTAGCTGCGTGTCTTGCTGGAGGTTGCAGAGGAGACCACAATGCTCACACAGGCTTGCACTTGTGCGTGCTGGGCTTGCACTCTAACTGAGTCACACAGTCATGGAGGTAGTGCACACTGGAGGGCCACTGCAGGGTCCAAATCCATGCTTACCAGAGGTGGTGTGACTTTTAAACAAAGATTTACAGTCATGACACTTGCTGGGGAATCACACCTGTTTCATTTTTTAAAAAAATTTTTATCATATACCTCTTTTATCATGTACCTCTCAGAAAGCCCGGCAAGCTACCAAGAGTATCCTGCCCACACATGCAGAGCCTGGCAAACTACCCGTGGCATATTCGATATACCAAAAACAGTAACGATAGGCCTCATTCCCCTGACCTTGAAAGAGCCTCCAATCATTCGGAAAGATGAGTAAGGAGAGGCTGTTAAAATCTCAGGGCTGGGAAGAATAGAAACATTACTGGTGCCTGCTCGAGTAAATTGACGAACAACGGGATGACAGTGATACAGTGATACAGTGAATTTTTTATTAGTGAATCACCATGAGCTACGGTTACAGACTTACAAACTTTCATGCTTGCATTTCAGTCATACAATGATTGAGTACCCATCCCTCCACCAGTGCCCATTTTCTACCACCAATAGTCCCAGCATGCCTCCCACCACCCCATCCAGTCCCCTCCACCCCACCCCGCCTCTGTGGTGGGCATTCCCTTTTGCTCTCTCTCCTTGTGGTGTTGTGGTTTGCAATAGAGGTATTAAGTGGCCATCATGTTTGGTCTATAGTCTATTTTGATCTGTATTTCTCTAATACTCAGCGACAGTGAACACTTCATATGTCTATTGGTCATTTTTATGTCATTTTAAGGAATTGTCTGTTTATCGCTTCCTATTTTTTTTGTTTTTGTTGTTGAGGTTGTTTGTTTGCTTTTTGTTGTTGTTGTCTTGCCTTATTTAAGAATGTATAATCACAAAAAAGAAATGATGATGATCCTCTGGTGGCTGCTGCTGCTGCTGGACACCTGTGTGTGTTCGATTGCCCTGAGCCGCCTCCCTGCCTCCCCACCTCCGCAGGGCCTCCTAACAGAGACACAGAGATATGGGGAGACGGGGAGGCCCAACAGAGACACAGAGAGATGGGGAGGCTGGGGACCACAATCAGATGGTGAAAATGGCACCTTTAATGCAGAGTAGCTAGCATACTTATAGAACATCTGAAGGGGGGTTGAGGTAAGCAAAGGTGTGATGGTCATTTACATAGATAAACATTTGGTAGAGGAAATTCTTTTAGGGAGATCAACTCAAGGAGACACTCTGTCTCCTCAGGACAACTGCGTTGCTTTTATGTTTCCCTCTAATTGTATAAGTTATGGATACTAGCAATTGTTTGGATAAACACAGTAAGAGACAAAGATCCCAACACTTAGTTCTCTGGTCTGAGAGCAAACAAGGCTTTAAACACTTGGTTGTCTGGCCTCTGAGTGCAAGAAGGCTTTTACCGTAAATTCCAGACTAAGTTCTCAGGCCAGTTCAGCTAGTCCTTCCCCAGGGGTGTCCTGTCTCTATATAGTTGTAACAGTTTGCATGAAAACCATGCATTTATGCTTTCTAGAATGTCCCATTTCGCTGCCAGGAAGTTTTGCCACTCGCCCCTGCCCCGGGTCTATCCCAGTCCCACGGCGGGACCTCCCCTATGGGGTGTCAGGAACTACAGAAACTGAAGCTTGAGTCAAGTAGTTATGATCAAGTCATTATGTCCAGGAGCAGATATATTTCAGAGTCAATCAACTCCCAAATATTAGGAGCACAGTATTGATGGTCCTTCTGTGTTTAACCAAAGATCATTGCTCTATAGTAATGTATAAAAAGGCTATAGGGGAAACAGAAAAGCAAGTACAAATATATAGCACTTTCAAATACAAAGCAGTATCAATACAAGTTCAGAATTACCAGAAAGTTTTGTTTTACAAGCAATCGAGATTAACATGGGGGACTGTGACAATGTGAGGTAAAATACAAGGGAAAGATTACAAATAAACTTTAACTAAGCTAGGGATGCTAGCAAGGGCAATATAAATTCCTCTAGGAGGAGGAAAGGAGACAATACACTGATTAAGCCTAAAGCACTGATTGTTAATATCCAACACAAAGGGGAGGTTGAAGATAGACTTTGGCTAAATTAAGGATGTTAGCAAGGGCATGGTAAACTTCTCTGGGAGGAGTAAAGGGGCAATTCACTGATAAAGCCTAAAGCACTTAGGGTTGATATCCAAAAAGAGTGTTTGATGTATAGTGCACAAATATTTTCTCCCAATCAGTAGGGTGTGTTTTTGTTTTAGGCCATCCACATAGTAGCATATTTTCCTACAGCTGCATAATATTCCGTTATATATAGCACTGTAGGACTATCATCCTGTTGTTCATCGATTTGCTTGTGCGGGTACCAGTAACATTTCCGTTGTAAGACTTGTTACTATTTTTGGCATATGAAATACGCCACGGGTAGCTTGCCAGGCTCTGACGTGAGAGCAGGATACTCTCGGTAGCTTGCCGGGCTCTCCAAGAGGGACAGAGGAATTGAACCCGGGTCGGCCGTGGGCAAGGCAAACACCCTACCTGCTATGCTATTGCTCCAGTCCATTCTATAAATACCACAACTTCTTACTCTGTATTTCGACATTTGTTTTGTTTCCATATCTTAACTATTGATAAGTGCTGCAAAGAATATAATTGTGCATTTATGCTCTGTATTAACATTTCTCGCAGTGTAGGAGAAGACTAAGAGTGGTATTTCTGGGTTTTCAGAGAAGTCCACTGTTTTCTGAGAAATCTCATATTGCTTTCCATAGACTGAACCAGACAACATTCCCACCAACAGTGAATGAGGGATCCTTTCTCACTATATCCCTGTCAATACGGATTGTTTCTATTTTTTCATAAATGTCATTCTCAGTGGTGTTTTACTGTTTTGATCTGTATTTCCTAATAAGTGACAATGAACACTTTTTCATATGCCTAGTACCAAACTGTATGTCTTCTTTGTGGAAAATGTCTATTTATCTCATCTCTCAATTTTTGGATGGGATTATTAGATTTTTTGGCTGACCTTTGTGAGTGTTTGATAAGTCTCAAATATTAGCAATTTTGTGCAAATATTTTCACCCATCCAGTCACATATCTTTATTTTCATTTGTGTTTCTTTTGCATGCAAAAACTTTTTAATTGATGTAGTCTCACTTGCTTTTGTTTTTGTTGTCCTTGCCTCTGATTTCAGATCATTGAAAACATCAATCCCAGCACCATTTTTCAGACAGACTTTCCTTGCTCCACTCTTTTGTTGTAGATTAACTGTCCAAACTATCCATAAATCTGAGGGTTGATCTCATGACTCAATTCTGGTCCATTGGTTTGTGAACCTGTCTTTGTTCTTTGCACCATACAGTTTTGATTACTTTAGCTCATTAATACAATTCATGTCAGGAAATGCAGTACCTTCCATAGTTTTTTCCACTTTAGAATTGCTTTTGACTACTTGGGGAATTTTGTGGTTTCAGACCAATTTAAGTAAAATTTGTCCCAATTCCTTGAAGAATTATTGGAATTTTAATAGGAACTGCATAGAATCTGCATCGTGTTTTGGATAGAAAAGTCATTTTGACAACATTGATTCTTCAAGTTCATGAACATAGACTATTTTTTACTTCTGAGTATTCTCTCTCTCTCTCTTTTTTTTTTTTAGTAATACTTTTAATTGTTACTGTGTATGTCTTTCGCCTTCTTTATTAAATTGATTCTACATACTTGATGTTTTGGGACACTGTTTTGAAAGGGTTTGTTCATTATTTGCATACAGAAATGCCACACACTTTTGGGTGTTAATTTTGTAGCTTGTGACCTTGCAGTTTTGGTTTATTATTTCGAAGAGTTTTTGGTTTTCTTTTTTTTTTTTTTTTGGGTCACACCCGGCGATGCACAGGGGTCACTCCTGGCTCTGCACTCAGGAATTACCCCTGGCGGTGCTCAGGGGACCATAGGGGATGCTGGGATTTGAACCCGGGTTGGCCGCGTGCAAGGCAAACGCCCTACCCGCTGTGCTATCTCTCCAGCCCCTAGTTTTCTTTTTTAAAGTATATTATTAAGTTATTTACAAATAGTGACAGTGTAACTTCCTTTCCAATTTGGATCCCTTTGGTTTCTCTTAGTTGTCTTATTGCTGTGGCAAGGACTTCCCAAACTCTATTGTGTGAGAATGGAGAAGTAGACACCCGCGTCTGTGCCTGACCTCGGGAAAGGATCTGTGTCTTTCACAACATTGAGTAGGACGTTGGCTGTGGGTTTACAGTAGATGGTGGCGGGTTTATTATAGATCAGTGTTACTATCTTGAGTTATTTTTTTTTTATCCTTAGTTTGTTGAATTTTTTAGCAGGAATGGGTGTTGAATTCTGTTTTTTAATGGAGGCAGGCTGGGGTTGGGAGGTGAGGGGTGACTGGAAGGAAACGGGGGGCACTGGTGCTGGGAAATGCACACTGGTGGAGAGATGGATGCTGGAGCACTGCACGACTGGAACCTAATCACGAGCAGCTTTGTAAGGGTCTATCTCACAGTGATTCAATTAAGAAATAAAAATAAAAACACACACCCTGTAAAAAACTAAGGCACGGGTGTGTGCACTCGCAGGCTCTACGGGCGGCTCTGTCTCACCACCCATGTTCGGTGCTCTGGAACCGCTGTGTGTGGCTGTTGGTCAAGGGCAACGACGGAAGGAAGAAGGCCAAACTGATTGCTTGATCAGTTCATTTCATTCTCTCTCTCTGCTTCTCTCCTGGCTCTAAATCTCTCCCTGGATTTTGCCCCTGGATCTTGCCCCCCAACCCACTCTTACAGCCTAGTTAAATCCCCCCAGCATGAGAGGATTGGGGCTTACACATAGGAATGGTCATCATCAATAGGGGTCAAGTTCTTTCCCTCAGGGGATGCTCCTTCTAGGACAGGGCGGAGTCCCATGGGTGTGTTTCTCCTCTCCTCATCCAGCAAACATATAAGCATTCATTATATTAATCATTTTGTATGGACACAGTAAGAAATGCATTAAGCTTATAGAATTGCTCTCCTGGGGCCATCTTGATCTCAGACTACAGTGCTCAGGACAGATTAGTCTTTCCTATCCCCAGCAGGGTCCTAGTCTCATCGTTACTTTTGGATCATGACAGCATTTGTCCATGATCAAGCTCTAAGTTAAGAATTAGGCACTTTGACAAGGCCCATCTCAATGCCAGGGTAGCATATAACTCACCTCTTGCCCTGGGTCCGTCCTGTCCCTCGTCGGGACCCTGCTTTTGGGGTGTTAGGAACTGAGGGCAACTGAAGCTTAAGTGGAGAAAGCAGATGCCCGGGAATGAATAATATTCGAAGCCAATTAAGTCCCAAGTTACAAAAGCATAATATTGTCTTCTTGTGTCTATACAAAAAGGACATTGCTTTAAAGTAAATTATTCAAAAGACACAAGGAGAGGAGAAAGGCAATATTAACTTATAATATAAGTTCAGCATCCTAGTAAGGTCTGACCTTACAAATTAACATAGTCAGATTAGGGGAAAAAGCTGATTAACTGTTTGGGGAAGACAGCATAGAGAGGGGCCGGATCGATAGCACAGCGGGTAGGGCGTTTGCCTTGCACGCGGCCGACCCGGGTTCGATCCCCAGCATCCCATATGGTCCCCCAAGCACTGCCAGGAATAATTCCTGAGTGCAAAGCCAGGAGTAACCCCTGAGCATTGCTGGGTGTGACCCAAAAAGCAAAAAAAAAAAAGACAGCATAGAGAAGTAGTTACAGATAAACAAAGAAATGGGAGTGACTCGGGAGCACCTTGATGGGTGTGATCGGGATGAACCTAAGTCCTTATGGCAAGGGGGGAAAAGACAAAGCAATGTCATCCTACAACACCCTGTGAAATAAGTTTCCAAAAAGCAGCTTCTCTACTCCATTCTGGGGTATATCCCAATTTGGATTGCATAATTTATTTCCTTTATGGGATGTTCTATTCTATCTTCTCTGGCATTATTTGCTAAATAAAACAATTTACTCCACACAGAAAATTCATTTTATCATTGATAAAAAAAATCTTTATTTTTCCTTCCACTTATATTATGTATTGCATTAATTTATTTGTTAATTGCCATTCTTGCATCTCTGGTATGAAACCCTCTTGATCATGGTGTATGATCCACTTTACTTAATGCTGGGTTCAGTTCTCTAACGTTTTGTGGAGGATCTTTGCATCAATGTTCAACAGGGATATCAGTACAATTTTATTTTTTAATAATGTCTTTTGAGTTTTGGAATTAGAGTATTATTGGCTTCATAAAAGTTTTAAGGAAAAATTCCTATTTCTTTAATATTTTATTTAATATTTTAGAACTTGAGGTATTTGGTAGAACTTAATAGTGAATCTATCTGAACCAAGGATTTTGATCTTGGGGAGATTTTTTTTTTTTAACCTTGAGCCAAATGTTGTCTTGGGAAGATTTTTAATTACTGTTTAAATTTTCTTACTTGTGATTGATTCAGGTTTTACATTTTCCCCTGATTTGATCTTGGGATTCTGTATGATTCTAATAATTGACCCATTTATCTCATGATTTTAAGTTTGGAGTTTTTCATAGTACTAATCTTCTATATTTCTGAAATGTCTGAAACTTTTAATTAATTATTTATTTATTTTTATGGTGGCCTTTCTTTCTTCTTCTTTTTTTTAAGTTGAATCACCATGTGGAAAATAACAATGCTTTCAGGCTTAAGTCTCAGTTATACAATGCTGAAACAACCATCCCTTCACCAGTGCACATATTCCACCACCAAAAAAAACCCCCAGTATACCTCCCATCCACCCCCCCCCCGCCTGTGTAACTGATAAATTTCACTTTACTTTCTCTTTACTTAGGTTACATTCAATATTTCAACAAAAAACTCACTATTATTGTTAGAAGTTCCCCCACTAGAGTCAGACCTGCTGTGAAGAGAAATGAGGCTATCACGGCTGCACGGTTTTGGATTTCTGTATTTTAGCAACTAAGTCCAGGGAAATTTCTTCCAGAAATTGGATAATTGCAAGCTTGTAACTCTCATCTGTGGTCCTCATAATATGGTAGTCGCCACGCCCCGCCTTTCAGCTACTTCTGAGATTGCTACTATATTCTCTGCTTTTGTTTGAATGAATTATTTTGTTTTTTTCCTCAGACTCTCTTCTGCTTCTCAGTTCAAATGTCATTTTTAGAGGTCAGAAAGATGGTTACAGTGAGTAGGGCACTTTCCTTGCACATGGCCAACCCAGGTTTGATCCCTGGCATCCCATAGAGCCCCCAAGTACCACCTATAGTGATCCCTGAGCACAGCCCCCACCCCAAAGTCATTCTCAGATCATTGAAGATTTATATGATAGATTATAAGCTTCAGAAAAAGTGTAAAGACAAATTATGAAGATGTCACTAGGGAATGTTCCTGAGCTTTTGTTGTCCTCTGTGGACACAATTAAGTGAGTTCTTTGGTTTTCCCATTGCCCTGGGGCTATGTTCACAGTGGGTGGGTGTCTGTGGTTTCATTATTTTATGTTGGTTTGTTTTGTGAAGCAGCAAGTGGTTTAACTTAGAAAACAAGGCATGTACACTGGAAAGGAATGTGTATGTCACTTACAGGAATGGAGATCCTGTATCACTTGTATCACTTGTCTTCCCGTTGATCTTCGATATGCTCGAGCGGGTGCCAGTAACGTCTCCATTTGTCCCTGTCGCGTGCTAGTGTAGCCCAATGATATCTTCTTACTCCAGGGACAGGAAGTGCCTCAAACCGTTAATTCAGGGTTTTGATGAAGAAGTCTGACCATCTCGTTGGTGGACGGCCACGCGGTCTTTTGATATTCCGTGGAATCCAGTCAGTAACAGCTCTAGTCCAGCGGTTATCTCTGAATCTCATTACATGTCCGGCCCATCTGATTTTTGATGTTTTGGCAAATAAGTCAGCGTCCCTGATTCTTGACTGTTGACGGAGGTCAGAACTCTGGATTCCTTCTCTCACTTGAGTGAGACGTGATACTCCTAGCATAGCTCTTTCGATTCCTCTTTGGGATACCCGAATAGCTTTCTCATTCTGTTTGCGTAGGGCCAGGTATCTGAGGTGTATGTTAGTGCAGGAAGAAAGGTGGAATCAAAAAGATGTGCCTGGAGTCAGAGATCCTTCATTCTCTTAACCACTTCTTCAACACTCTTGAAGGCTTTCCACGCTGCTCTCTTCCTCCTTTACAGTTCTGGCGCCAAGCCGTTCCTCATGTTGAGTTCTCGACCCAGGTACACATAGCTGCTGCATTCGGAGATGTTCGTTCCATTGAGAGCAAATGGAGTGTAGTTCATTTTTCATGAGCATCGCCTTCTTGAGGTTCAGCTGCAGCCCGACCTTTCCACACTCGCGGTCGAAGTCGGCCAGCATTTGTGCCCCTTGGCCAATGTTTGGTGTTATGAGAACGATGTCATCAGCGAAGCAGAGGTGGTGTAGTTGCCAACTGACTATCTTCACTCCCATTCCTTCCCATTCCAGTCATTGCATGACATTCTCGAGGGTGGCACTGAAGAGTTTCAGTGAAATGGTATTGCCCTGCTGAACCCCTCTCTTTATGTCAACGATCACTTCCTTGTAGAATGGTGAGATCCTGGTGGTGAGTCTGAAATACAGCTTGAGGAGGATCTTGATGTACCAGTTTGAACACCCTGTTTGGGTAGGGCTTCAATCACTGCTTCAGTCTCAACAGAATCAAAGGCCTTCTTTCAGTCAATGAACGTTAGACAGAGCGGCATCTTGAACTCTTGCGAAACTTCAATGAGTTTGGTCTCTGTGTGGATATGGTTGATCGTGCTGAATCCTTTTCGGAACCCGGCTTGCTCGCATGGTTGTCCTTCATCTAGTGTTCTGCCTATTCTATTCAGGATGACACGAGTGAACAACTTGTAGACAACAGACAGCAGGCAGATTGGGCGATAGTTGCCAATGTCGTGGATGTCTCCCTTCTTGTACAACAGAACAGTCCTGCTGGTTTTCCCCTGGGACGAAACGTTGCACTCAGACAGGTAGTGTCTGAAGAGCTGAGCCAGTGTATTGATGAGTACTGGTGGCAGATTCTTCAGGTGTTCGGGTCTGACCTTGTCTGGACCAGGTGCTGCTTGTGTCTTTACTGAAAATGGCGTGTCGGATTTCAGAAGGGAGAATGCTGGGAGCGACATATCCATCCTGTGGAATTTGGTATGTGGGCAGGTGGACATGACTGTTAAAGAGATCTGAGTAGAAGTCTGGAATAATCCTCTCCACTGCCTTTCTGGAAGATGTGATACATCCATCAGGACGTCAGAGGGCAGTCATCTTGGTCTTGTAGTTGGCGATGGACAGGTGAGCATTCCGAATACATTTCCTGGTTTCTGTCGCATCAGCCAATACTGCTGCTCTTCTCTCTATGAGGTCTTCCTTTATCGCTTCTCTGCACAGCTTTGCGAGTTCGGACATTAGCTTGTGGTTGCCTGAGGCTTGCGCCAAACCACGTTGACAAATAGGCTTGAGAGTTTCCAAAGACAGGCGTCTGTGATTTTCTCACTCTCGGCATTCTTTGCGCAGTCATGGAGGTGCTGAACCAGTCAATCGTATTCCTTGTCAATGTTGTCAAGGACGGCATCTTCCCACGTTGCCACAATAGTGCCAAAGAGCTTCCAGTTGGTCGTCATTCTGGGAGTTACCTTCTTAAAGTTAAACTTTGCAGACCTTTCTCCCCGCTCTGACATAGAATTTTGCATGAAGGACAAGGTGGTTTGACGCCGTTTGGAATTTTAGGACAACAGCAACATCAGTCAGGCAAAACCTTCAATTGAATATGATATGGTCAATTTCATTGTGGAACTGTCCACCGGGAGACTCCCATGTCCAGCGTTTAGAGTCGGCCTTCTTGGAACTGTGAGTTACTATGGATGGTCTTGGTCGACATGAAAAACTCAGACAGTCTCTCACCCTGATTGTTCCATTCTAGGCCATGTGTCCCAATGTGGAGTTCTTCGGGCGACCTTCTCGGACCTATCTTGGCATTAAAGTCACCAACGATGATCTTGTAGAACGTGTGGTCCTCTTTATAGAACCTCTCCAGTTCCATGTAGAACTTCTCAATTTCTTCTTCATTGTAGTTGGATGTTGGCGCGTAGACGATGAAGATGGAAATTGCCGGCAGTGAGCCACATCTATTCAAGCGTAATCATCCGATTTGGGTTGTTAGGCATTCAAATGAATCAATGCCCACTACATCCACTACTCAGCCACCACCATGTTCCAGGCAGCTCTCCAAACACTTGAGTCAAACCTCACGCACGAGTGAAGCCCCACAAAACCAGTTAAGCAGAACTTTGCGACCTTGAACTCTAGGCTCAATGAGACCTGGAAACAAGATCCTCTGTCTGCCTCCTCCAATCTCCGGCACCTTAGGGAGGGGGTCAAACCCAGATGCTCCACCCTATCCAAGCCAGATAAATACCGCACTGGCTGACCCCCACTACATCCATTACCCAGCCACCGCCATGCTCCAGGCCATAAGACACTAAATATCTATAATTCCCGCACCCTATTTGATAGGCTTCAAATATGGCGTGAACCATGGGAACACCTCCAAGGGCCACTGGAGTCCGCCCTAAAAGCTTCCGTCCCTCTCGGAGAGCCTGGCAAGCTACCTGGAGTACCCCGCCCGCACGGCAGAACCTAGCAAGCTACCTGTGGCGTATTCGATATGCCAAAAACAGTAACAATAATGGGCCTCATTCAACCGACACCAAAAGAGCCCCCAGTACGACAGCGTTAAGGAAAATGAGCAAGGAGAGGCTGAAAAAATCTCAGGGACGAACTAGACTGCTAAAACGAAGAAAGACTAAAATGACTGTCTGTATTTTCAATGCTCTTATGCTTGCATCGGAAGCATCCACTGCGGACCTGATGGTGCAAGTGCAGAAGATCAAGTATGACGTCATTGGTCTGACCGAAACGAGAAGACATCAATCAGATCACGCCATTTTTGACACTGGGGAAGAATTGTTCCTCAGAACATGTCAGAACATGCAACAACATAGGTGTCGGTCGCGTTGGTGTCCTTGTCAACACGAACTTGGAGATGCTGTAAATGTCTCAAGTCTAATTCTTCCACTTCTTCCTTTACTGCCTATGTTTCCTTACTGATTCTCTGTCTGATTCAATACTGATTCTCTGTATTGAAATCGATTACTACTGTTGTGTTGCTGTCAATATTTTTCCATCAGGCCTCATAGTAAGCATAACATGATGACCCTAATTGTGCATATGTGTTAATGAATGATACCTTCTTGATACTTTTTTTGATTATTTGACCATCACTATCTTTTGTTACTTTTTTTCAGCTTAAAGTCTATTTCATCTGATATAAATGTGGCAATTCTTTTTTTTTTTTTTTTTTTGCTTTTTGGGTCACACCAGGCAATGCACAAGGGTTACTCCTGGCTCTGCACCCAGGAATCACCCTGGCGATGCTCGGAGGACCATATGGGATGCTGGGAATCAAACCCGGGTTTGCCGCGTGCAAGGCAAACGCCCTACCCACTGTGCTATTGCTCCAGCCCCTAAATGTGGCAATTCTTACCTTTTAAAATAGACTGGAGCAATAGTCATGGCGGATAGGGCACTTGCCTTGCTTGCATTCAACCCAGGAATCATCAATGCATCCTATCTGGTTCCCTGATCCTCTCAGGAGTGATCCCAGAGTGCAGAGACAGGAGTAAACCCTGAACACTGCCAGGTTTGGCCCAATAAATAAATAAACTCCAGGACGGAAACCCTATGGAAAAAATAAATAGATTTTGCCTATATGATGGTTCTCTAGCATTTTATCTTAAGCAAGTGTTTCATGATGTGTGTATATTTTCTGCTTTAGTTTTTGGGTCACACTCAGCAGAGCTCAGGGCTTACTCTTGGCTCTGCACTCAGAGATCACTCCTGGCAGGGTTAATCTGCTTTTGTAAATCAGTTGCTTGTTCTATCATACCTTTTTAGTTTTCATAATACATTTTTCAGTTCAGCCTGTCACTGTCACTGTCATCCTGTTGCTCATCGATTTGTTCGAGCGGGCACCAGTAACGTCTCTCATTGAGAGACTTATTGTTACTGTTTTTGGCATATCCAATACGCACGGGTAGCTTGCCAGGCTCTGCCGAGCGGGCTTGATACTCTCGGTAGCTTGCTGGGCTCTCTGAGAGGGGCAGAGGAATCGAACTTGGGTCGGCTGCGTGAAAGGTGAAAGCCCAACCGCTGTGCTATCGCTCCAGCCCAGTTCAGCCTAGTAATTGCATTTTCAATTCTTCACTGGGAGAGTTGAGAGCTCTTGTGTGCTTGGGGCCCTTCCCAATTTTTTAAATACTGTCCATTAGTACAGGTGAGTTACTTCACATCTTCATTTTGTCTGGTGTGAATTGGTAGGATTACTTCTTGCCGTGGCTGGGACGGCTGCTCTATGCTGCTTCCTCCTAAGGCCTGGTGGGATGGTGTACTTGTTTGATTGTGTACAAGGTACAGTTGCTGAGCTGAAATACTGAATCCCAACAAGCTAAAGAATGCAGGTCTGGACAGCAGAACACTGAAGGGACTTATAGGACCATCTCTCTCCTTGGACTAGAGCATAAGGTCTAGTTGCTGGGTGGAAGTCTAGTATTCCAGTTAAAGACAGATGTGCTTACAAGCCTCTCAACAGGAAACGCGTGTGTGTATAATTTTACAAAAAAATTTTATTAGTGAATCACTGTGAGGTACAGTTACAGACTTACAAACTTTCGTGCTTGTGTTTCAGTCATACAATGGTCAAGTACCCATACCTCCACCAGTGCCCATTTTCCACCACCAATGGTCCCAGTATCCCTCCCACCACCCCCACCCTGTTCCCTCCACCCCTCCTGCCTCTGAGGCAGGCATCCAGTAATATATATATCCAGATATATCCAGAGATATATCCAGTGCTGCAAGGATATATCTCATATCCCTTTTGCTCTCTCTCTCTCTCTCTCTCTCTCTCTCTCTCTCTCTCTCTCTCTCTCTCCTTTTGGGTGTTGTGGTTTGCAGTAGAGGTATTAAGTGGCTATCGTGTTTGGTCTGTAGTCTACTTTCAGCCCACATCTCCCATCCTGAGCGGGCCCTCCTAGCATCCTATACTTGGCGGTCCCTTCTCTATCTAAGCTGCCTTTCCCCCCAGGATGCGAGACTGACTTCTAAGCTGTGGAGGAATACTCCTGGTATTTATCTCTACTATTCTTGGTTGTTAGTCTCCCATTCTGTTACTTTATATTTCACAAATGAATGCAATCTTTCTGTGTCTGTTTCTCTCTTTCTGACTCATTTCACTTAGCATGATACTTTCCATGTTGATCTACTTATACGCAAAGTTCATGACTTCATCTTTTCTAACAGCTGCATAATAGTCCATTGTGTAAATGTACCAAAATTTCTTTAACCAGTCATCTCTTCTTGGCACTTGGGTTTTTTCCAGATTCTGACTATTGCAAAAAAGTATAATAGAAATGACATCTGCACTTATATGTTCATTGCAGCACTGTTTACAATAGTCATGCAGTTTTCCAAAATGGCTGAATCAGTCGGCATTCCCACCAGCAGTGAAGGAGAGTCTTCTTCTTCTTCTTTCTTCTTCTTCTTCTTCTTCTTCTTCTTCTTCTTCTTCTTCTTCTTCTTCTTCTTCTTCTTCTTCTTCTTCTTCTTCTTCTTCTTCTTCTTCTTCTTAT